>NW_027364088.1:0-322672 GCF_046119375.1 Phyllobates terribilis | reverse complement strand
ATCTCACTCTCTTTGAATCTTCTTTATCATGCTAAGAGGAGCAGGAAAAAGCAAAAAATTTCAGAATTGCACCTTGCAATGCAGAGAAATTACTGTTTGTGCATTTACAATATTCATTGATTTTTGCCATTGAAAAACATCATGTTATTCATATACCAGAAATGTTTGAAGCTACTGACTGAATGAAAGGAGCTGGCATCTCACTCTCTTTGAATCTTCTTTATCATGCTAAGAGGAGCAGGAAACAGCAAAAAATTTCAGAATTGCACCTTGCAATGTGGAGAAATTACTGTTTGTGCATTTACAATATTCATTGATTTTTACCATTGAAAAACGTCCAGAAATGATTGAAGCTACTGACTGAATGAAAGTAGCTGGCATCTCACTCTCTTTGAATCTTCTTTATCATGCTAAGAGGAGCAGGAAAAAGCAAAAAATTTCAGACTTGCATCTTGCAATGCGGAGAAATTACTGTTTGTGCATTTACAATATTCATTGATTTTTGCCATTGAAAAACATCATGTTATTCATATACCAGAAATGTTTGAAGCTACTGACTGAATGAAAGGAGCTGGCATCTCACTCTCTTTGAATCTTCTTTATCATGCTAAGACGAGCAGGAAAAAGCAAAAAATTTCAGAATTGCACCTTGCAATGCGGAGAAATTACTGTTTGTGCATTTACAATATTCATTGATTTTTGCCATTGAAAAACGTCCAGAAATGATTGGAGCTACTGACTGAATGAAAGGAGCTGGCATCTCACTCTCTTTGAATCTTGTTTATCATGCTAAGAGGAGCAGGAAAAAGCAAAAAATTTCAGAATTGCACCTTGCAATGCGGAGAAATTACTGTTTGTGCATTTACAATATTCATTGATTTTTGCCATTGAAAAACGTCCAGAAATGATTGAAGCTACTGACTGAATGAAAGGAGCTGGCATCTCACTCTCTTTGAATCTTCTTTATCATGCTAAGAGGAGCAGGAAAAAGCAAAAAATTTCAGAATTGCACCTTGCAATGCGGAGAAATTACTGTTTGTGCATTTATAATATTCATTGATTTTTGCCATTGAAAAACATCATGTTATTCATATACCAGAAATGATTGAAGCTACTGACTGAATGAAAGGAGCTGGCATCTCAATCTCTTTGAATCTTCTTTATCATGCTAAGAGGAGCAGGAAAAAGTAAAAAATTTCAGAATTGCACCTTGCAATGCGGAGAAGTTACTGTTTGTGCATTTATAATATTCAATGATTTTTGCCATTGAAAAACGTCCAGAAATGATTGAAGCTACTGACTGAACGAAAGGAGCTGGCATCTCACTCTCTTTGAATCTTCTTTATCATGCTAAGAGGAGCAGGAAAAAGCAAAAAATTTCAGAATTGCACCTTGCAATGCGGAGAAATTACTGTTTGTGCATTTACAATATTCATTGATTTTTGCCATTGAAAAACATCATGTTATTCATATACCAGAAATGATTGAAGCTACTGACTGAATGAAAGGAGCTGGCATCTCACTCTCTTTGAATCTTCTTTATCATGCTAAGAGGAGCAGGAAAAAGCAAAAAATTTCAGAATTGCACCTTGCAATGTGGAGAAATTACTGTTTGTGCATTTACAATATTCATTGATTTTTACCATTGAAAAACGTCCAGAAATGATTGAAGCTACTGACTGAATGAAAGTAGCTGGCATCTCACTCTCTTTGAATCTTCTTTATCATGCTAAGAGGAGCAGGAAAAAGCAAAAAATTTCAGACTTGCACCTTGCAATGCGGAGAAATTACTGTTTGTGCATTTACAATATTCATTGATTTTTGCCTTTGAAAAACATCATGTTATTCATATACCAGAAATGTTTGAAGCTACTGACTGAATGAAAGGAGCTGGCATCTCACTCTCTTTGAATCTTCTTTATCATGCTAAGAGGAGCAGGAAAAAGCAAAAAATTTCAGAATTGCACCTTGCAATGCGGAGAAATTACTGTTTGTGCATTTACAATATTCATTGATTTTTGCCATTGAAAAACGTCCAGAAATGATTGAAGCTACTGACTGAATGAAAGGAGCTGGCATCTCACTCTCTTTGAATCTTCTTTATCATGCTAAGAGGAGCAGGAAAAAGCAAAAAATTTCAGAATTGCACCTTGCAATGCGGAGAAATTATTGTTTGTGCATTTACAATATTCATTGATTTTTGCCATTGAAAAACGTCCAGAAATGATTGAAGCTACTGACTGAATGAAAGGAGCTGGCATCTCACTCTCTTTGAATCTTCTTTATCATGCTAAGAGGAGCAGGAAAAAGCAAAAAATTTCAGAATTGCACCTTGCAATGCGGAGAAATTACTGTTTGTGCATTTACAATATTCATTGATTTTTGCCATTGAAAAACACGTTATTCATATACCAGAAATGTTTGAAGCTACTGACTGAATGAAAGGAGCTGGCACCTCACTCTCTTTGAATCTTCTTTATCATGCTAAGATGAGCGGGAAAAAGCAAAAAATTTCAGAATTGCACCTTGCAATGCGGAGAAATTACTGTTTGTGCATTTACAATATTCATTGATTTTTGCCATTGAAAAACGTCCAGAAATGATTGAAGGTACTGACTGAATGAAAGGAGCTTGCATCTCACTCTCTTTGAATCTTCTTTATCATGCTAAGAGGAGCAGGAAAAAGCAAAAAATTTCAGAATTGCACCTTGCAATGCGGAGAAATTACTGTTTGTGCATTTACAATATTCATTGATTTTTGCCATTGAAAAACGTCCAGAAATGATTGAAGCTACTGACTGAATGAAAGGAGCTGGCATCTCACTCTCTTTGAACCTTCTTTATCATGCTAAGTGGAGCAGGAAAAAGCAAAAAATTTCAGAATTACACCTTGCAATGCGGAGAAATTACAGTTTGTGCATTTACAATATTCATTGATTTTTGCCATTGAAAAACATCCAGAAATGATTGAAGCTACTGACTGGATGAAAGGAGCTGGCATCTCACTCTCTTTGAATCTTCTTTATCATGCTAAGAGGAGCAGGAAAAAGCAAAAAATTTCAGAATTGCACCTTGCAATGCAGAGAAATTACTGTTTGTGCATTTACAATATTCATTGATTTTTGCCATTGAAAAACATCATGTTATTCATATACCAGAAATGTTTGAAGCTACTGACTGAATGAAAGGAGCTGGCATCTCACTCTCTTTGAATCTTCTTTATCATGCTAAGAGGAGCAGGAAAAAGCAAAAAATTTCAGAATTGCACCTTGCAATGTGGAGAAATTACTGTTTGTGCATTTACAATATTCATTGATTTTTACCATTGAAAAACGTCCAGAAATGATTGAAGCTACTGACTGAATGAAAGTAGCTGGCATCTCACTCTCTTTGAATCTTCTTTATCATGCTAAGAGGAGCAGGAAAAAGCAAAAAATTTCAGACTTGCATCTTGCAATGCGGAGAAATTACTGTTTGTGCATTTACAATATTCATTGATTTTTGCCATTGAAAAACATCATGTTATTCATATACCAGAAATGTTTGAAGCTACTGACTGAATGAAAGGAGCTGGCATCTCACTCTCTTTGAATCTTCTTTATCATGCTAAGACGAGCAGGAAAAAGCAAAAAATTTCAGAATTGCACCTTGCAATGCGGAGAAATTACTGTTTGTGCATTTACAATATTCATTGATTTTTGCCATTGAAAAACGTCCAGAAATGATTGGAGCTACTGACTGAATGAAAGGAGCTGGCATCTCACTCTCTTTGAATCTTGTTTATCATGCTAAGAGGAGCAGGAAAAAGCAAAAAATTTCAGAATTGCACCTTGCAATGCGGAGAAATTACTGTTTGTGCATTTACAATATTCATTGATTTTTGCCATTGAAAAACGTCCAGAAATGATTGAAGCTACTGACTGAATGAAAGGAGCTGGCATCTCACTCTCTTTGAATCTTCTTTATCATGCTAAGAGGAGCAGGAAAAAGCAAAAAATTTCAGAATTGCACCTTGCAATGCGGAGAAATTACTGTTTGTGCATTTATAATATTCATTGATTTTTGCCATTGAAAAACATCATGTTATTCATATACCAGAAATGATTGAAGCTACTGACTGAATGAAAGGAGCTGGCATCTCAATCTCTTTGAATCTTCTTTATCATGCTAAGAGGAGCAGGAAAAAGTAAAAAATTTCAGAATTGCACCTTGCAATGCGGAGAAGTTACTGTTTGTGCATTTATAATATTCAATGATTTTTGCCATTGAAAAACGTCCAGAAATGATTGAAGCTACTGACTGAACGAAAGGAGCTGGCATCTCACTCTCTTTGAATCTTCTTTATCATGCTAAGAGGAGCAGGAAAAAGCAAAAAATTTCAGAATTGCACCTTGCAATGCGGAGAAATTACTGTTTGTGCATTTACAATATTCATTGATTTTTGCCATTGAAAAACGTCCAGAAATGATTGAAGCTACTGACTGAATGAAAGGAGCTGGCATCTCACTCTCTTTGAATCTTCTTTATCATGCTAAGAGGAGCAGGAAAAAGCAAAAAATTTCAGAATTGCACCTTGCAATGCGGAGAAATTACTGTTTGTGCATTTACAATATTCATTGATTTTTGCCATTGAAAAACATCATGTTATTCATATACCAGAAATGTTTGAAGCTACTGACTGAATGAAAGGAGCTGACATCTCACTCTCTTTGAATCTTCTTTATCATGCTAAGAGGAGCAGGAAAAAGCAAAAAATTTCAGAATTGCACCTTGCAATGCGGAGAAATTACTGTTTGTGCATTTACAATATTCATTGATTTTTGCCATTGAAAAACGTCCAGAAATGATTGAAGCTACTGACTGAATGAAAGGAGCTGGCATCTCACTCTCTTTGAATCTTCTTTATCATGCTAAGAGGAGCAGGAAAAAGCAAAAAATTTCAGAATTGCACCTTGCAATGCGGAGAAATTACTGTTTGTGCATTTACAATATTCATTGATTTTTGCCATTGAAAAACATCATGTTATTCATATACCAGAAATGTTTGAAGCTACTGACTGAATGAAAGGAGCTGGCATCTCACTCTCTTTGAATCTTCTTTATCATGCTAAGAGGAGCAGGAAAAAGCAAAAAATTTCAGAATTGCACCTTGCAATGCGGAGAAATTACTGTTTGTGCATTTACAATATTCATTGATTTTTGCCATTGAAAAACATCATGTTATTCATATACCAGAAATGTTTGAAGCTACTGACTGAATGAAAGGAGCTGGCATCTCACTCTCTTTGAATCTTCTTTATCATGCTAAGAGGAGCAGGAAAAAGCAAAAAATTTCAGAATTGCACCTTGCAATGTGGAGAAATTACTGTTTGTGCATTTACAATATTCATTGATTTTTACCATTGAAAAACGTCCAGAAATGATTGAAGCTACTGACTGAATGAAAGTAGCTGGCATCTCACTCTCTTTGAATCTTCTTTATCATGCTAAGAGGAGCAGGAAAAAGCAAAAAATTTCAGACTTGCACCTTGCAATGCGGAGAAATTACTGTTTGTGCATTTACAATATTCATTGATTTTTGCCATTGAAAAACATCATGTTATTCATATACCAGAAATGTTTGAAGCTACTGACTGAATGAAAGGAGCTGGCATCTCACTCTCTTTGAATCTTCTTTATCATGCTAAGAGGAGCAGGAAAAAGCAAAAAATTTCAGAATTGCACCTTGCAATGCGGAGAAATTACTGTTTGTGCATTTACAATATTCATTGATTTTTGCCATTGAAAAACATCATGTTATTCATATACCAGAAATGTTTGAAGCTACTGACTGAATGAAAGGAGCTGGCATCTCACTCTCTTTGAATCTTCTTTATCATGCTAAGAGGAGCAGGAAAAAGCAAAAAATTTCAGAATTGCACCTTGCAATGTGGAGAAATTACTGTTTGTGCATTTACAATATTCATTGATTTTTACCATTGAAAAACGTCCAGAAATGATTGAAGCTACTGACTGAATGAAAGTAGCTGGCATCTCACTCTCTTTGAATCTTCTTTATCATGCTAAGAGGAGCAGGAAAAAGCAAAAAATTTCAGACTTGCACCTTGCAATGCGGAGAAATTACTGTTTGTGCATTTACAATATTCATTGATTTTTGCCTTTGAAAAACATCATGTTATTCATATACCAGAAATGTTTGAAGCTACTGACTGAATGAAAGGAGCTGGCATCTCACTCTCTTTGAATCTTCTTTATCATGCTAAGAGGAGCAGGAAAAAGCAAAAAATTTCAGAATTGCACCTTGCAATGCGGAGAAATTACTGTTTGTGCATTTACAATATTCATTGATTTTTGCCATTGAAAAACGTCCAGAAATGATTGAAGCTACTGACTGAATGAAAGGAGCTGGCATCTCACTCTCTTTGAATCTTCTTTATCATGCTAAGAGGAGCAGGAAAAAGCAAAAAATTTCAGAATTGCACCTTGCAATGCGGAGAAATTATTGTTTGTGCATTTACAATATTCATTGATTTTTGCCATTGAAAAACGTCCAGAAATGATTGAAGCTACTGACTGAATGAAAGGAGCTGGCATCTCACTCTCTTTGAATCTTCTTTATCATGCTAAGAGGAGCAGGAAAAAGCAAAAAATTTCAGAATTGCACCTTGCAATGCGGAGAAATTACTGTTTGTGCATTTACAATATTCATTGATTTTTGCCATTGAAAAACATGTTATTCATATACCAGAAATGTTTGAAGCTACTGACTGAATGAAAGGAGCTGGCACCTCACTCTCTTTGAATCTTCTTTATCATGCTAAGATGAGCGGGAAAAAGCAAAAAATTTCAGAATTGCACCTTGCAATGCGGAGAAATTACTGTTTGTGCATTTACAATATTCATTGATTTTTGCCATTGAAAAACGTCCAGAAATGATTGAAGGTACTGACTGAATGAAAGGAGCTTGCATCTCACTCTCTTTGAATCTTCTTTATCATGCTAAGAGGAGCAGGAAAAAGCAAAAAATTTCAGAATTGCACCTTGCAATGCGGAGAAATTACTGTTTGTGCATTTACAATATTCATTGATTTTTGCCATTGAAAAACGTCCAGAAATGATTGAAGCTACTGACTGAATGAAAGGAGCTGGCATCTCACTCTCTTTGAACCTTCTTTATCATGCTAAGTGGAGCAGGAAAAAGCAAAAAATTTCAGAATTGCACCTTGCAATGCGGAGAAATTACAGTTTGTGCATTTACAATATTCATTGATTTTTGCCATTGAAAAACATCCAGAAATGATTGAAGCTACTGACTGGATGAAAGGAGCTGGCATCTCACTCTCTTTGAATCTTCTTTATCATGCTAAGAGGAGCAGGAAAAAGCAAAAAATTTCAGAATTGCACCTTGCAATGCAGAGAAATTACTGTTTGTGCATTTACAATATTCATTGATTTTTGCCATTGAAAAACATCATGTTATTCATATACCAGAAATGTTTGAAGCTACTGACTGAATGAAAGGAGCTGGCATCTCACTCTCTTTGAATCTTCTTTATCATGCTAAGAGGAGCAGGAAAAAGCAAAAAATTTCAGAATTGCACCTTGCAATGTGGAGAAATTACTGTTTGTGCATTTACAATATTCATTGATTTTTACCATTGAAAAACGTCCAGAAATGATTGAAGCTACTGACTGAATGAAAGTAGCTGGCATCTCACTCTCTTTGAATCTTCTTTATCATGCTAAGAGGAGCAGGAAAAAGCAAAAAATTTCAGACTTGCATCTTGCAATGCGGAGAAATTACTGTTTGTGCATTTACAATATTCATTGATTTTTGCCATTGAAAAACATCATGTTATTCATATACCAGAAATGTTTGAAGCTACTGACTGAATGAAAGGAGCTGGCATCTCACTCTCTTTGAATCTTCTTTATCATGCTAAGACGAGCAGGAAAAAGCAAAAAATTTCAGAATTGCACCTTGCAATGCGGAGAAATTACTGTTTGTGCATTTACAATATTCATTGATTTTTGCCATTGAAAAACGTCCAGAAATGATTGGAGCTACTGACTGAATGAAAGGAGCTGGCATCTCACTCTCTTTGAATCTTGTTTATCATGCTAAGAGGAGCAGGAAAAAGCAAAAAATTTCAGAATTGCACCTTGCAATGCGGAGAAATTACTGTTTGTGCATTTACAATATTCATTGATTTTTGCCATTGAAAAACGTCCAGAAATGATTGAAGCTACTGACTGAATGAAAGGAGCTGGCATCTCACTCTCTTTGAATCTTCTTTATCATGCTAAGAGGAGCAGGAAAAAGCAAAAAATTTCAGAATTGCACCTTGCAATGCGGAGAAATTACTGTTTGTGCATTTATAATATTCATTGATTTTTGCCATTGAAAAACATCATGTTATTCATATACCAGAAATGATTGAAGCTACTGACTGAATGAAAGGAGCTGGCATCTCAATCTCTTTGAATCTTCTTTATCATGCTAAGAGGAGCAGGAAAAAGTAAAAAATTTCAGAATTGCACCTTGCAATGCGGAGAAGTTACTGTTTGTGCATTTATAATATTCAATGATTTTTGCCATTGAAAAACGTCCAGAAATGATTGAAGCTACTGACTGAACGAAAGGAGCTGGCATCTCACTCTCTTTGAATCTTCTTTATCATGCTAAGAGGAGCAGGAAAAAGCAAAAAAATTCAGAATTGCACCTTGCAATGCGGAGAAATTACTGTTTGTGCATTTACAATATTCATTGATTTTTGCCATTGAAAAACGTCCAGAAATGATTGAAGCTACTGACTGAATGAAAGGAGCTGGCATCTCACTCTCTTTGAATCTTCTTTATCATGCTAAGAGGAGCAGGAAAAAGCAAAAAATTTCAGAATTGCACCTTGCAATGCGGAGAAATTACTGTTTGTGCATTTACAATATTCATTGATTTTTGCCATTGAAAAACATCATGTTATTCATATACCAGAAATGTTTGAAGCTACTGACTGAATGAAAGGAGCTGACATCTCACTCTCTTTGAATCTTCTTTATCATGCTAAGAGGAGCAGGAAAAAGCAAAAAATTTCAGAATTGCACCTTGCAATGCGGAGAAATTACTGTTTGTGCATTTACAATATTCATTGATTTTTGCCATTGAAAAACGTCCAGAAATGATTGAAGCTACTGACTGAATGAAAGGAGCTGGCATCTCACTCTCTTTGAATCTTCTTTATCATGCTAAGAGGAGCAGGAAAAAGCAAAAAATTTCAGAATTGCACCTTGCAATGCGGAGAAATTACTGTTTGTGCATTTACAATATTCATTGATTTTTGCCATTGAAAAACATCATGTTATTCATATACCAGAAATGTTTGAAGCTACTGACTGAATGAAAGGAGCTGGCATCTCACTCTCTTTGAATCTTCTTTATCATGCTAAGAGGAGCAGGAAAAAGCAAAAAATTTCAGAATTGCACCTTGCAATGCGGAGAAATTACTGTTTGTGCATTTACAATATTCATTGATTTTTGCCATTGAAAAACATCATGTTATTCATATACCAGAAATGTTTGAAGCTACTGACTGAATGAAAGGAGCTGGCATCTCACTCTCTTTGAATCTTCTTTATCATGCTAAGAGGAGCAGGAAAAAGCAAAAAATTTCAGAATTGCACCTTGCAATGTGGAGAAATTACTGTTTGTGCATTTACAATATTCATTGATTTTTACCATTGAAAAACGTCCAGAAATGATTGAAGCTACTGACTGAATGAAAGTAGCTGGCATCTCACTCTCTTTGAATCTTCTTTATCATGCTAAGAGGAGCAGGAAAAAGCAAAAAATTTCAGACTTGCACCTTGCAATGCGGAGAAATTACTGTTTGTGCATTTACAATATTCATTGATTTTTGCCATTGAAAAACATCATGTTATTCATATACCAGAAATGTTTGAAGCTACTGACTGAATGAAAGGAGCTGGCATCTCACTCTCTTTGAATCTTCTTTATCATGCTAAGAGGAGCAGGAAAAAGCAAAAAATTTCAGAATTGCACCTTGCAATGCGGAGAAATTACTGTTTGTGCATTTACAATATTCATTGATTTTTGCCATTGAAAAACATCATGTTATTCATATACCAGAAATGTTTGAAGCTACTGACTGAATGAAAGGAGCTGGCATCTCACTCTCTTTGAATCTTCTTTATCATGCTAAGAGGAGCAGGAAAAAGCAAAAAATTTCAGAATTGCACCTTGCAATGTGGAGAAATTACTGTTTGTGCATTTACAATATTCATTGATTTTTACCATTGAAAAACGTCCAGAAATGATTGAAGCTACTGACTGAATGAAAGTAGCTGGCATCTCACTCTCTTTGAATCTTCTTTATCATGCTAAGAGGAGCAGGAAAAAGCAAAAAATTTCAGAATTGCACCTTGCAATGCGGAGAAATTACTGTTTGTGCATTTACAATATTCATTGATTTTTGCCATTGAAAAACATCATGTTATTCATATACCAGAAATGTTTGAAGCTACTGACTGAATGAAAGGAGCTGGCATCTCACTCTCTTTGAATCTTCTTTATCATGCTAAGAGGAGCAGGAAAAAGCAAAAAATTTCAGAATTGCACCTTGCAATGTGGAGAAATTACTGTTTGTGCATTTACAATATTCATTGATTTTTACCATTGAAAAACGTCCAGAAATGATTGAAGCTACTGACTGAATGAAAGTAGCTGGCATCTCACTCTCTTTGAATCTTCTTTATCATGCTAAGAGGAGCAGGAAAAAGCAAAAAATTTCAGACTTGCACCTTGCAATGCGGAGAAATTACTGTTTGTGCATTTACAATATTCATTGATTTTTGCCATTGAAAAACATCATGTTATTCATATACCAGAAATGTTTGAAGCTACTGACTGAATGAAAGGAGCTGGCATCTCACTCTCTTTGAATCTTCTTTATCATGCTAAGAGGAGCAGGAAAAAGCAAAAAATTTCAGAATTGCACCTTGCAATGCGGAGAAATTACTGTTTGTGCATTTACAATATTCATTGATTTTTGCCATTGAAAAACGTCCAGAAATGATTGAAGCTACTGACTGAATGAAAGGAGCTGGCATCTCACTCTCTTTGAATCTTCTTTATCATGCTAAGAGGAGCAGGAAAAAGCAAAAAATTTCAGAATTGCACCTTGCAATGCGGAGAAATTACTGTTTGTGCATTTACAATATTCATTGATTTTTGCCATTGAAAAACATGTTATTCATATACCAGAAATGTTTGAAGCTACTGACTGAATGAAAGGAGCTGGCACCTCACTCTCTTTGAATCTTCTTTATCATGCTAAGAGGAGCGGGAAAAAGCAAAAAATTTCAGAATTGCACCTTGCAATGCGGAGAAATTACTGTTTGTGCATTTACAATATTCATTGATTTTTGCCATTGAAAAACGTCCAGAAATGATTGAAGGTACTGACTTAATGAAAGGAGCTGGCATCTCACTCTCTTTGAATCTTCTTTATCATGCTAAGAGGAGCAGGAAAAAGCAAAAAATTTCAGAATTGCACCTTGCAATGCGGAGAAATTACTGTTTGTGCATTTACAATATTCAATGATTTTTGCCATTGAAAAACGTCCAGAAATGATTGAAGCTACTGACTGAATGAAAGGAGCTGGCATCTCACTCTCTTTGAATCTTCTTTATCATGCTAAGAGGAGCAGGAAAAAGCAAAAAATTTCAGAATTGCACCTTGCAATGCGGAGAAATTACAGTTTGTGCATTTACAATATTCATTGATTTTTGCCATTGAAAAACATCCAGAAATGATTGAAGCTACTGACTGAATGAAAGGAGCTGGCATCTCACTCTCTTTGAATCTTCTTTATCATGCTAAGAGGAGCAGGAAAAAGCAAAAAATTTCAGAATTGCACCTTGCAATGCGGAGAAATTACTGTTTGTGCATTTACAATATTCATTGATTTTTGCCATTGAAAAACATCATGTTATTCATATACCAGAAATGTTTGAAGCTACTGACTGAATGAAAGGAGCTGGCATCTCACTCTCTTTGAATCTTCTTTATCATGCTAAGAGGAGCAGGAAAAAGCAAAAAATTTCAGAATTGCACCTTGCAATGTGGAGAAATTACTGTTTGTGCATTTACAATATTCATTGATTTTTACCATTGAAAAACGTCCAGAAATGATTGAAGCTACTGACTGAATGAAAGTATCTGGCATCTCACTCTCTTTGAATCTTCTTTATCATGCTAAGAGGAGCAGGAAAAAGCAAAAAATTTAAGACTTGCACCTTGCAATGCGGAGACATTACTGTTTGTGCATTTACAATATTCATTGATTTTTGCCATTGAAAAACATCATGTTATTCATATACCAGAAATGTTTGAAGCTACTGACTGAATGAAAGGAGCTGGCATCTCACTCTCTTTGAATCTTCTTTATCATGCTAAGAGGAGCAGGAAAAAGCAAAAAATTTCAGAATTGCACCTTGCAATGCGGAGAAATTACTGTTTGTGCATTTACAATATTCATTGATTTTTGCCATTGAAAAACATCATGTTATTCATATACCAGAAATGTTTGAAGCTGCTGACTGAATGAAAGGAGCTGGCATCTCACTCTCTTTGAATCTTCTTTATCATGCTAAGAGGAGCAGGAAAAAGCAAAAAATTTCAGAATTGCACCTTGCAATTTGGAGAAATTACTGTTTGTGCATTTACAATATTCATTGATTTTTACCATTGAAAAACGTCCAGAAATGATTGAAGCTACTGACTGAATGAAAGTAGCTGGCATCTCACTCTCTTTGAATCTTCTTTATCATGCTAAGAGGAGCAGGAAAAAGCAAAAATTTTCAGACTTGCACCTTGCAATGCGGAGAAATTACTGTTTGTGCATTTACAATATTCATTGATTTTTGCCATTGAAAAACATCATGTTATTCATATACCAGAAATGTTTGAAGCTACTGACTGAATGAAAGGAGCTGGCATCTCACTCTCTTTGAATCTTCTTTATCATGCTAAGAGGAGCAGGAAAAAGCAAAAAATTTCAGAATTGCACCTTGCAATGCGGAGAAATTACTGTTTGTGCATTTACAATATTCATTGATTTTTGCCATTGAAAAACATCATGTTATTCATATACCAGAAATGTTTGAAGCTGCTGACTGAATGAAAGGAGCTGGCATCTCACTCTCTTTGAATCTTCTTTATCATGCTAAGAGGAGCAGGAAAAAGCAAAAAATTTCAGAATTGCACCTTGCAATGTGGAGAAATTACTGTTTGTGCATTTACAATATTCATTGATTTTTACCATTGAAAAACGTCCAGAAATGATTGAAGCTACTGACTGAATGAAAGTAGCTTGCATCTCACTCTCTTTGAATCTTCTTTATCATGCTAAGAGGAGCAGGAAAAAGCAAACATTTTCAGACTTGCACCTTGCAATGCGGAGAAATTACTGTTTGTGCATTTACAATATTCATTGATTTTTGCCATTGAAAAACATCATGTTATTCATATACCAGAAATGTTTGAAGCTACTGACTGAATGAAAGGAGCTGGCATCTCACTCTCTTTGAATCTTCTTTATCATGCTAAGAGGAGCAGGAAAAAGCAAAAAATTTCAGACTTGCACCTTGCAATGCGGAGAAATTACTGTTTGTGCATTTACAATATTCATTGATTTTTGCCATTGAAAAACATCATGTTATTCATATACCAGAAATGTTTGAAGCTACTGACTGAAGGAAAGGAGCTGGCATCTCACTCTCTTTGAATCTTCTTTATCATGCTAAGAGGAGCAGGAAAAAGCAAAAAATTTCAGAATTGCACCTTGCAATGCGGAGAAATTACTGTTTGTGCATTTACAATATTCATTGATTTTTGCCATTGAAAAACGTCCAGAAATGATTGAAGCTACTGACTGAATGAAAGGAGCTGGCATCTCACTCTCTTTGAATCTTCTTTATCATGCTAAGAGGAGCAGTAAAAAGCAAAAAATTTCAGAATTGCACCTTGCAATGCGGAGAAATTACTGTTTGTGCATTTACAATATTCATTGATTTTTGCGATTGAAAAACATCATGTTATTCATATACCAGAAATGATTGAAGCTACTGACTGAATGAAAGGAGCTGGCATATCACTCTCTTTGAATCTTCTTTATCATGCTAAGAGGAGCAGGAAAAAGCAAAAAATTTAAGACTTGCACCTTGCAATGCGGAGACATTACTGTTTGTGCATTTACAATATTCATTGATTTTTGCCATTGAAAAACATCATGTTATTCATATACCAGAAATGTTTGAAGCTACTGACTGAATGAAAGGAGCTGGCATCTCACTCTCTTTGAATCTTCTTTATCATGCTAAGAGGAGCAGGAAAAAGCAAAAAATTTCAGAATTGCACCTTGCAATGCGGAGAAATTACTGTTTGTGCATTTACAATATTCATTGATTTTTGCCATTGAAAAACATCATGTTATTCATATACCAGAAATGTTTGAAGCTGCTGACTGAATGAAAGGAGCTGGCATCTCACTCTCTTTGAATCTTCTTTATCATGCTAAGAGGAGCAGGAAAAAGCAAAAAATTTCAGAATTGCACCTTGCAATGTGGAGAAATTACTGTTTGTGCATTTACAATATTCATTGATTTTTACCATTGAAAAACGTCCAGAAATGATTGAAGCTACTGACTGAATGAAAGTAGCTTGCATCTCACTCTCTTTGAATCTTCTTTATCATGCTAAGAGGAGCAGGAAAAAGCAAAAATTTTCAGACTTGCACCTTGCAATGCGGAGAAATTACTGTTTGTGCATTTACAATATTCATTGATTTTTGCCATTGAAAAACATCATGTTATTCATATACCAGAAATGTTTGAAGCTACTGACTGAATGAAAGGAGCTGGCATCTCACTCTCTTTGAATCTTCTTTATCATGCTAAGAGGAGCAGGAAAAAGCAAAAAATTTCAGACTTGCACCTTGCAATGCGGAGAAATTACTGTTTGTGCATTTACAATATTCATTGATTTTTGCCATTGAAAAACATCATGTTATTCCAATACCAGAAATGTTTGAAGCTACTGACTGAAGGAAAGGAGCTGGCATCTCACTCTCTTTGAATCTTCTTTATCATGCTAAGAGGAGCAGGAAAAAGCAAAAAATTTCAGAATTGCACCTTGCAATGCGGAGAAATTACTGTTTGTGCATTTACAATATTCATTGATTTTTGCCATTGAAAAACGTCCAGAAATGATTGAAGCTACTGACTGAATGAAAGGAGCTGGCATCTCACTCTCTTTGAATCTTCTTTATCATGCTAAGAGGAGCAGGAAAAAGTAAAAAATTTCAGAATTGCACCTTGCAATGCGGAGAAATTACTGTTTGTGCATTTACAATATTCAATGATTTTTGCCATTGAAAAACGTCCAGAAATGATTGAAGCTACTGACTGAACGAAAGGAGCTGGCATCTCACTCTCTTTGAATCGTCTTTATCATGCTAAGAGGAGCAGGAAAAAGCAAAAAATTTCAGAATTGCACCTTGCAATGCGGAGAAATTACTGTTTGTGCATTTACAATATTCATTGATTTTTGCCATTGAAAAACATCATGTTATTCATATACCAGAAATGTTTGAAGCTACTGACTGAATGAAAGGAGCTGGTATCTCACTCTCTTTGAATCTTCTTCATAATGCTAAGAGGAGCAGGAAAAAGCAAAAAATTTCAGAATTGCACCTTGCAATGCGGAGAAATTACCTTTTGTGCATTTACAATATTCATTGATTTTTGCCATTGAAAAACGTCCAGAAATGATTGAAGCTACTGACAATGAAAGGAGCTGGCATCTCACTCTCTTTGAATCTTCTTTATCATGCTAAGAGGAGCAGGAAAAAGCAAAAAATTTCAGAATTGCACCTTGCAATGCTGAGAAATTACTGTTTGTGCATTTACAAAATTCATTGATTTTTGCCATTGAAAAACATCATGTTATTCATATACCAGAAATGATTGAAGCTACTGACTGAATGAAAGGTGCTGGCATCTCACTCTCTTTGAATCATCTTTATCATGCTAAGAGGAGCAGGAAAAAGCAAAAAATTTCAGAATTGCACCTTGCAATGCGGAGAAATTACTGTTTGTGCATTTACAATATTCATTGATTTTTGCCATTGAAAAACGTCCAGAAATGATTGAAGCTACTGACTGAATGAAAGGAGCTGGCATCTCACTCTCTTTGAATCTTCTTTATCATGCTAAGAGGAGCAGGAAAAAGCAAAAAATTTCAGAATTGCACCTTGCAATGCGGAGAAATTACTGTTTGTGCATTTACAATATTCATTGATTTTTGCCATTGAAAAACGTCCAGAAATGATTGAAGCTACTGACTGAATGAAAGGAGCTGGCATCTCACTCTCTTTGAATCTTCTTTATCATGCTAAGAGGAGCAGGAAAAAGCAAAAAATTTCAGAATTGCACCTTGCAATGCGGAGAAATTACTGTTTGTGCATTTACAATATTCATTGATTTTTGCCATTGAAAAACGTCCAGAAATGATTGAAGCTACTGACTGAATGAAAGGAGCTGGCATCTCACTCTCTTTGAATCTTCTTTATCATGCTAAGAGGAGCAGGAAAAAGCAAAAAATTTCAGAATTGCACCTTGCAATGCGGAGAAATTACTGTTTGTGCATTTACAATATTCATTGATTTTTGCCATTGAAAAACATCATGTTATTCATATGCCAGAAATGATTGAAGCTACTGACTGAAGGAAAGGAGCTGGCATCTCACTCTCTTTGAATCTTCTTTATCATGCTAAGAGGAGCAGGAAAAAGCAAAAAATTTCAGAATTGCACCTTGCAATGCGGAGAAATTACTGTTTGTGCATTTACAATATTCATTGATTTTTGCCATTGAAAAACATCATGTTATTCATATACCAGAAATGTTTGAAGCTACTGACTGAATGAAAGGAGCTGGCATCTCACTCTCTTTGAATCTTCTTTATCATGCTAAGAGGAGCAGGAAAAAGCAAAAAATTTAAGACTTGCACCTTGCAATGCGGAGACATTACTGTTTGTGCATTTACAATATTCAATGATTTTTGCCATTGAAAAACGTCCAGAAATGATTGAAGCTACTGACTGAACGAAAGGAGCTGGCATCTCACTCTCTTTGAATCGTCTTTATCATGCTAAGAGGAGCAGGAAAAAGCAAAAAATTTCAGAATTGCACCTTGCAATGCGGAGAAATTACTGTTTGTGCATTTACAATATTCATTGATTTTTGCCATTGAAAAACATCATGTTATTCATATACCAGAAATGTTTGAAGCTACTGACTGAATGAAAGGAGCTGGTATCTCACTCTCTTTGAATCTTCTTCATAATGCTAAGAGGAGCAGGAAAAAGCAAAAAATTTCAGAATTGCACCTTGCAATGCGGAGAAATTACCTTTTGTGCATTTACAATATTCATTGATTTTTGCCATTGAAAAACGTCCAGAAATGATTGAAGCTACTGACAATGAAAGGAGCTGGCATCTCACTCTCTTTGAATCTTCTTTATCATGCTAAGAGGAGCAGGAAAAAGCAAAAAATTTCAGAATTGCACCTTGCAATGCTGAGAAATTACTGTTTGTGCATTTACAAAATTCATTGATTTTTGCCATTGAAAAACATCATGTTATTCATATACCAGAAATGATTGAAGCTACTGACTGAATGAAAGGTGCTGGCATCTCACTCTCTTTGAATCTTCTTTATCATGCTAAGAGGAGCAGGAAAAAGCAAAAAATTTCAGAATTGCACCTTGCAATGCGGAGAAATTACTGTTTGTGCATTTACAATATTCATTGATTTTTGCCATTGAAAAACGTCCAGAAATGATTGAAGCTACTGACTGAATGAAAGGAGCTGGCATCTCACTCTCTTTGAATCTTCTTTATCATGCTAAGAGGAGCAGGAAAAAGCAAAAAATTTCAGAATTGCACCTTGCAATGCGGAGAAATTACTGTTTGTGCATTTACAATATTCATTGATTTTTGCCATTGAAAAACGTCCAGAAATGATTGAAGCTACTGACTGAATGAAAGGAGCTGGCATCTCACTCTCTTTGAATCTTCTTTATCATGCTAAGAGGAGCAGGAAAAAGCAAAAAATTTCAGAATTGCACCTTGCAATGCGGAGAAATTACTGTTTGTGCATTTACAATATTCATTGATTTTTGCCATTGAAAAACGTCCAGAAATGATTGAAGCTACTGACTGAATGAAAGGAGCTGGCATCTCACTCTCTTTGAATCTTCTTTATCATGCTAAGAGGAGCAGGAAAAAGCAAAAAATTTCAGAATTGCACCTTGCAATGCGGAGAAATTACTGTTTGTGCATTTACAATATTCATTGATTTTTGCCATTGAAAAACATCATGTTATTCATATGCCAGAAATGATTGAAGCTACTGACTGAAGGAAAGGAGCTGGCATCTCACTCTCTTTGAATCTTCTTTATCATGCTAAGAGGAGCAGGAAAAAGCAAAAAATTTCAGAATTGCACCTTGCAATGCGGAGAAATTACTGTTTGTGCATTTACAATATTCATTGATTTTTGCCATTGAAAAACATCATGTTATTCATATACCAGAAATGTTTGAAGCTACTGACTGAATGAAAGGAGCTGGCATCTCACTCTCTTTGAATCTTCTTTATCATGCTAAGAGGAGCAGGAAAAAGCAAAAAATTTAAGACTTGCACCTTGCAATGCGGAGACATTACTGTTTGTGCATTTACAATATTCATTGATTTTTGCCATTGAAAAACATCATGTTATTCATATACCAGAAATGTTTTAAGCTACTGACTGAATGAAAGGAGCTGGCATCTCACTCTCTTTGAATCTT
Organism: Phyllobates terribilis; assembly: GCF_046119375.1. NCBI lineage: Eukaryota > Metazoa > Chordata > Amphibia > Anura > Dendrobatidae > Phyllobates > Phyllobates terribilis. The sequence goes on along the minus strand of NW_027364088.1, from coordinate 303,744 downwards.
CTTTATCATGCTAAGAGGAGCAGGAAAAAGCAAAAAATTTCAGAATTGCACCTTGCAATGCGGAGAAATTACTGTTTGTGCATTTACAATATTCATTGATTTTTGCCATTGAAAAACATCATGTTATTCATATACCAGAAATGTTTGAAGCTGCTGACTGAATGAAAGGAGCTGGCATCTCACTCTCTTTGAATCTTCTTTATCATGCTAAGAGGAGCAGGAAAAAGCAAAAAATTTCAGAATTGCACCTTGCAATGTGGAGAAATTACTGTTTGTGCATTTACAATATTCATTGATTTTTACCATTGAAAAACGTCCAGAAATGATTGAAGCTACTGACTGAATGAAAGTAGCTTGCATCTCACTCTCTTTGAATCTTCTTTATCATGCTAAGAGGAGCAGGAAAAAGCAAAAATTTTCAGACTTGCACCTTGCAATGCGGAGAAATTACTGTTTGTGCATTTACAATATTCATTGATTTTTGCCATTGAAAAACATCATGTTATTCATATACCAGAAATGTTTGAAGCTACTGACTGAATACAAGGAGCTGGCATCTCACTCTCTTTGAATCTTCTTTATCATGCTAAGAGGAGCAGGAAAAAGCAAAAAATTTCAGACTTGCACCTTGCAATGCGGAGAAATTACTGTTTGTGCATTTACAATATTCATTGATTTTTGCCATTGAAAAACATCATGTTATTCCAATACCAGAAATGTTTGAAGCTACTGACTGAAGGAAAGGAGCTGGCATCTCACTCTCTTTGAATCTTCTTTATCATGCTAAGAGGAGCAGGAAAAAGCAAAAAATTTCAGAATTGCACCTTGCAATGCGGAGAAATTACTGTTTGTGCATTTACAATATTCATTGATTTTTGCCATTGAAAAACGTCCAGAAATGATTGAAGCTACTGACTGAATGAAAGGAGCTGGCATTTCACTCTCTTTGAATCTTCTTTATCATGCTAAGAGGAGCAGGAAAAAGTAAAAAATTTCAGAATTGCACCTTGCAATGCGGAGAAATTACCTTTTGTGCATTTACAATATTCATTGATTTTTGCCATTGAAAAACGTCCAGAAATGATTGAAGCTACTGACAATGAAAGGAGCTGGCATCTCACTCTCTTTGAATCTTCTTTATCATGCTAAGAGGAGCAGGAAAAAGCAAAAAATTTCAGAATTGCACCTTGCAATGCTGAGAAATTACTGTTTGTGCATTTACAAAATTCATTGATTTTTGCCATTGAAAAACATCATGTTATTCATATACCAGAAATGATTGAAGCTACTGACTGAATGAAAGGTGCTGGCATCTCACTCTCTTTGAATCTTCTTTATCATGCTAAGAGGAGCAGGAAAAAGCAAAAAATTTCAGAATTGCACCTTGCAATGCGGAGAAATTACTGTTTGTGCATTTACAATATTCATTGATTTTTGCCATTGAAAAACGTCCAGAAATGATTGAAGCTACTGACTGAATGAAAGGAGCTGGCATCTCACTCTCTTTGAATCTTCTTTATCATGCTAAGAGGAGCAGGAAAAAGCAAAAAATTTCAGAATTGCACCTTGCAATGCGGAGAAATTACTGTTTGTGCATTTACAATATTCATTGATTTTTGCCATTGAAAAACGTCCAGAAATGATTGAAGCTACTGACTGAATGAAAGGAGCTGGCATCTCACTCTCTTTGAATCTTCTTTATCATGCTAAGAGGAGCAGGAAAAAGCAAAAAATTTCAGAATTGCACCTTGCAATGCGGAGAAATTACTGTTTGTGCATTTACAATATTCATTGATTTTTGCCATTGAAAAACGTCCAGAAATGATTGAAGCTACTGACTGAATGAAAGGAGCTGGCATCTCACTCTCTTTGAATCTTCTTTATCATGCTAAGAGGAGCAGGAAAAAGCAAAAAATTTCAGAATTGCACCTTGCAATGCGGAGAAATTACTGTTTGTGCATTTACAATATTCATTGATTTTTGCCATTGAAAAACATCATGTTATTCATATGCCAGAAATGATTGAAGCTACTGACTGAAGGAAAGGAGCTGGCATCTCACTCTCTTTGAATCTTCTTTATCATGCTAAGAGGAGCAGGAAAAAGCAAAAAATTTCAGAATTGCACCTTGCAATGCGGAGAAATTACTGTTTGTGCATTTACAATATTCATTGATTTTTGCCATTGAAAAACATCATGTTATTCATATACCAGAAATGTTTGAAGCTACTGACTGAATGAAAGGAGCTGGCATCTCACTCTCTTTGAATCTTCTTTATCATGCTAAGAGGAGCAGGAAAAAGCAAAAAATTTAAGACTTGCACCTTGCAATGCGGAGACATTACTGTTTGTGCATTTACAATATTCATTGATTTTTGCCATTGAAAAACATCATGTTATTCATATACCAGAAATGTTTGAAGCTACTGACTGAATGAAAGGAGCTGGCATCTCACTCTCTTTGAATCTTCTTTATCATGCTAAGAGGAGCAGGAAAAAGCAAAAAATTTCAGAATTGCACCTTGCAATGCGGAGAAATTACTGTTTGTGCATTTACAATATTCATTGATTTTTGCCATTGAAAAACATCATGTTATTCATATACCAGAAATGTTTGAAGCTGCTGACTGAATGAAAGGAGCTGGCATCTCACTCTCTTTGAATCTTCTTTATCATGCTAAGAGGAGCAGGAAAAAGCAAAAAATTTCAGAATTGCACCTTGCAATGTGGAGAAATTACTGTTTGTGCATTTACAATATTCATTGATTTTTACCATTGAAAAACGTCCAGAAATGATTGAAGCTACTGACTGAATGAAAGTAGCTGGCATCTCACTCTCTTTGAATCTTCTTTATCATGCTAAGAGGAGCAGGAAAAAGCAAAAATTTTCAGACTTGCACCTTGCAATGCGGAGAAATTACTGTTTGTGCATTTACAATATTCATTGATTTTTGCCATTGAAAAACATCATGTTATTCATATACCAGAAATGTTTGAAGCTACTGACTGAATGAAAGGAGCTGGCATATCACTCTCTTTGAATCTTCTTTATCATGCTAAGAGGAGCAGGAAAAAGCAAAAAATTTCAGAATTGCACCTTGCAATGCGGAGAAATTACTGTTTGTGCATTTACAATATTCATTGATTTTTGCCATTGAAAAACATCATGTTATTCATATACCAGAAATGTTTGAAGCTGCTGACTGAATGAAAGGAGCTGGCATCTCACTCTCTTTGAATCTTCTTTATCATGCTAAGAGGAGCAGGAAAAAGCAAAAAATTTCAGAATTGCACCTTGCAATGTGGAGAAATTACTGTTTGTGCATTTACAATATTCATTGATTTTTACCATTGAAAAACGTCCAGAAATGATTGAAGCTACTGACTGAATGAAAGTAGCTTGCATCTCACTCTCTTTGAATCTTCTTTATCATGCTAAGAGGAGCAGGAAAAAGCAAAAATTTTCAGACTTGCACCTTGCAATGCGGAGAAATTACTGTTTGTGCATTTACAATATTCATTGATTTTTGCCATTGAAAAACATCATGTTATTCATATACCAGAAATGTTTGAAGCTACTGACTGAATGAAAGGAGCTGGCATCTCACTCTCTTTGAATCTTCTTTATCATGCTAAGAGGAGCAGGAAAAAGCAAAAAATTTCAGACTTGCACCTTGCAATGCGGAGAAATTACTGTTTGTGCATTTACAATATTCATTGATTTTTGCCATTGAAAAACATCATGTTATTCATATACCAGAAATGTTTGAAGCTACTGACTGAAGGAAAGGATCTGGCATCTCACTCTCTTTGAATCTTCTTTATCATGCTAAGAGGAGCAGGAAAAAGCAAAAAATTTCAGAATTGCACCTTGCAATGCGGAGAAATTACTGTTTGTGCATTTACAATATTCATTGATTTTTGCCATTGAAAAACGTCCAGAAATGATTGAAGCTACTGACTGAATGAAAGGAGCTGGCATCTCACTCTCTTTGAATCTTCTTTATCATGCTAAGAGGAGCAGGAAAAAGCAAAAAATTTCAGAATTGCACCTTGCAATGCGGAGAAATTACTGTTTGTGCATTTACAATATTCATTGATTTTTGCGATTGAAAAACATCATGTTATTCATATACCAGAAATGATTGAAGCTACTGACTGAATGAAAGGAGCTGGCATCTCACTCTCTTTGAATCTTCTTTATCATGCTAAGAGGAGCAGGAAAAAGTAAAAAATTTCAGAATTGCACCTTGCAATGCGGAGAAATTACTGTTTGTGCATTTACAATATTCAATGATTTTTGCCATTGAAAAACGTCCAGAAATGATTGAAGCTACTGACTGAACGAAAGGAGCTGGCATCTCACTCTCTTTGAATCGTCTTTATCATGCTAAGAGGAGCAGGAAAAAGCAAAAAATTTCAGAATTGCACCTTGCAATGCTGAGAAATTACTGTTTGTGCATTTACAAAATTCATTGATTTTTGCCATTGAAAAACATCATGTTATTCATATACCAGAAATGATTGAAGCTACTGACTGAATGAAAGGAGCTGGCATCTCACTCTCTTTGAATCTTCTTTATCATGCTAAGAGGAGCAGGAAAAAGCAAAAAATTTCAGAATTGCACCTTGCAATGCGGAGAAATTACTGTTTGTGCATTTACAATATTCATTGATTTTTGCCATTGAAAAACGTCCAGAAATGATTGAAGCTACTGACTGAATGAAAGGAGCTGGCATCTCACTCTCTTTGAATCTTCTTTATCATGCTAAGAGGAGCAGGAAAAAGCAAAAAATTTCAGAATTGCACCTTGCAATGCGGAGAAATTACTGTTTGTGCATTTACAATATTCATTGATTTTTGCCATTGAAAAACGTCCAGAAATGATTGAAGCTACTGACTGAATGAAAGGAGCTGGCATCTCACTCTCTTTGAATCTTCTTTATCATTCTAAGAGGAGCAGGAAAAAGCAAAAAATTTCAGAATTGCACCTTGCAATGCGGAGAAATTACTGTTTGTGCATTTACAATATTCATTGATTTTTGCCATTGAAAAACGTCCAGAAATGATTGAAGCTACTGACTGAATGAAAGGAGCTGGCATCTCACTCTCTTTGAATCTTCTTTATCATGCTAAGAGGAGCAGGAAAAAGCAAAAAATTTCAGAATTGCACCTTGCAATGCGGAGAAATTACTGTTTGTGCATTTACAATATTCATTGATTTTTGCCATTGAAAAACGTCCAGAAATGATTGAAGCTACTGACTGAATGAAAGGAGCTGGCATCTCACTCTCTTTGAATCTTCTTTATCATGCTAAGAGGAGCAGGAAAAAGCAAAAAATTTCAGAATTGCACCTTGCAATGCGGAGAAATTACTGTTTGTGCATTTACAATATTCATTGATTTTTGCCATTGAAAAATGTCCAGAAATGATTGAAGCTACTGACTGAATGAAAGGAGCTGGCATCTCACTCTCTTTGAATCTTCTTTATCATGCTAAGCGGAGCAGTAAAAAGCAAAAAATTTCAGAATTGCGCCTTGCAATGCGGAGAAATTACTGTTTGTGCATTTACAAAATTCATTGATTTTTGCCATTGAAAAACATCATGTTATTCATATGCCAGAAATGATTGAAGCTACTGACTGAAGGAAAGGAGCTGGCATCTCACTCTCTTTGAATCTTCTTTATCATGCTAAGAGGAGCAGGAAAAAGCAAAAAATTTCAGAATTGCACCTTGCAATGCGGAGAAATTACTGTTTGTGCATTTACAATATTCATTGATTTTTGCCATTGAAAAACGTCCAGAAATGATTGAAGCTACTGACTGAATGAAAGGAGCTGGCATCTCACTCTCTTTGAATCTTCTTTATTATGCTAAGAGGAGCAGGAAAAAGCAAAAAATTTCAGAATTGCACCTTGCAATGCGGAGAAATTACTGTTTGTGCATTTACAATATTCATTGATTTTTGCGATTGAAAAACATCATGTTATTCATATACCAGAAATGATTGAAGCTACTGACTGAATGAAGGGAGCTGGCATCTCACTCTCTTTGAATCTTCTTTATCATGCTAAGAGGAGCAGGAAAAAGTAAAAAATTTCAGAATTGCACCTTGCAATGCGGAGAAATTACTGTTTGTGCATTTACAATATTCAATGATTTTTGCCATTGAAAAACGTCCAGAAATGATTGAAGCTACTGACTGAACGAAAGGAGCTGGCATCTCACTCTCTTTGAATCTTCTTTATCATGCTAAGAGGAGCAGGAAAAAGCAAAAAATTTCAGAATTGCACCTTGCAATGCTGAGAAATTACTGTTTGTGCATTTACAAAATTCATTGATTTTTGCCATTGAAAAACATCATGTTATTCATATACTAGAAATGTTTGAAGCTACTGACTGAATGAAAGGAGCTGGTATCTCACTCTCTTTGAATCTTCTTCATAATGCTAAGAGGAGCAGGAAAAAGCAAAAAATTTCAGAATTGCACCTTGCAATGCGGAGAAATTACTGTTTGTGCATTTACAATATTCATTGATTTTTGCCATTGAAAAACGTCCAGAAATGATTGAAGCTACTGACTGAATGAAAGGAGCTGGTATCTCACTCTCTTTGAATCTTCTTCATAATGCTAAGAGGAGCAGGAAAAAGCAAAAAATTTCAGAATTGCACCTTGCAATGCGGAGAAATTACTGTTTGTGCATTTACAATATTCATTGATTTTTGCCATTGAAAAACGTCCAGAAATGATTGAAGCTACTGACAATGAAAGGAGCTGGCATCTCACTCTCTTTGAATCTTCTTTATCATGCTAAGAGGAGCAGGAAAAAGCAAAAAACTTCAGAATTGCACCTTGCAATGCTGAGAAATTACTGTTTGTGCATTTACAAAATTCATTGATTTTTGCCATTGAAAAACATCATGTTATTCATGTACCAGAAATGATTGAAGCTACTGACTGAATGAAAGGAGCTGGCATCTCACTCTCTTTGAATCTTCTTTATCATGCTAAGAGGAGCAGGAAAAAGTAAAAAATTTCAGAATTGCACCTTGCAATGCGGAGAAATTACTGTTTGTGCATTTACAATATTCAATGATTTTTGCCATTGAAAAACGTCCAGAAATGATTGAAGCTACTGACTGAACGAAAGGAGCTGGCATCTCACTCTCTTTGAATCTTCTTTATCATGCTAAGAGGAGCAGGAAAAAGCAAAAAATTTCAGAATTGCACCTTGCAATGCGGAGAAATTACTGTTTGTGCATTTACAATATTCATTGATTTTTGCCATTGAAAAACATCATGTTATTCATATACCAGAAATGTTTGAAGCTACTGACTGAATGAAAGGATCTGGAATCTCACTCTCTTTGAATCTTCTTCATAATGCTAAGAGGAGCAGGAAAAAGCAAAAAATTTCAGAATTGCACCTTGCAATGCGGAGAAATTACTGTTTGTGCATTTACAATATTCATTGATTTTTGCCATTGAAAAACGTCCAGAAATGATTGAAGCTACTGACAATGAAAGGAGCTGGCATCTCACTCTCTTTGAATCTTCTTTATCATGCTAAGAGGAGCAGGAAAAAGCAAAAAATTTCAGAATTGCACCTTGCAATGCGGAGAAATTACTGTTTGTGCATTTACAATATTCAATGATTTTTGCCATTGAAAAACGTCCAGAAATGATTGAAGCTACTGACTGAACGAAAGGAGCTGGCATCTCACTCTCTTTGAATCTTCTTTATCATGCTAAGAGGAGCAGGAAAAAGCAAAAAATTTCAGAATTGCACCTTGCAATGCGGAGAAATTACTGTTTGTGCATTCACAATATTCATTGATTTTTGCCATTGAAAAACATCATGTTATTCATATACCAGAAATGTTTGAAGCTACTGACTGAATGAAAGGAGCTGGTATCTCACTCTCTTTGAATCTTCTTCATAATGCTAAGAGGAGCAGGAAAAAGCAAAACATTTCAGAATTGCACCTTGCAATGCTGAGAAATTACTGTTTGTGCATTTACAAAATTCATTGATTTTTGCCATTGAAAAACATCATGTTATTCATATACCAGAAATGTTTGAAGCTACTGACTGAATGAAAGGAGCTGGTATCTCACTCTCTTTGAATCTTCTTCATAATGCTAAGAGGAGCAGGAAAAAGCAAAAAATTTCAGAATTGCACCTTGCAATGCGGAGAAATTACTGTTTGTGCATTTACAATATTCATTGATTTTTGCCATTGAAAAACGTCCAGAAATGATTGAAGCTACTGACAATGAAAGGAGCTGGCATCTCACTCTCTTTGAATCTTCTTTATCATGCTAAGAGGAGCAGGAAAAAGCAAAAAATTTCAGAATTGCACCTTGCAATGCTGAGAAATTACTGTTTGTGCATTTACAAAATTCATTGATTTTTGCCATTGAAAAACATCATGTTAATCATGTACCAGAAATGATTGAAGCTACTGACTGAATGAAAGGAGCTGGCATCTCACTCTCTTTGAATCTTCTTTATCATGCTAAGAGGAGTAGGAAAAAGCAAAAAATTTCAGAATTGCACCTTGCAATGCGGAGAAATTACTGTTTGTGCATTTACAATATTCATTGATTTTTGCCATTGAAAAACATCATGTTATTCATATACCAGAAATGTTTGAAGCTACTGACTGAATGAAAGGAGCTATCTCATTTTCTTTGAATCTTCTTTATCATGCTAAGAGGAGCAGGAAAAAGCAAAAAATTTCAGAATTGCACCTTGCAATGCGGAGAAATTACTGTTTGTGCATTTACAATATTCATTGATTTTTGCCATTGAAAAACGTCCAGAAATGATTGAAGCTACTGACTGAATTAAAGGAGCTGGCATCTCACTCTCTTTGAATCTTCTTTATCATGCTAAGAGGAGCAGGAAAAAGCAAAAAATTTCAGAATTGCACCTTGCAATGCGGAGAAATTACAGTTTGTGCATTTACAATATTCATTGATTTTTGCCATTGAAAAACGTCCAGAAATGATTGAAGCTACTGACTGAATGAAAGGAGCTGGCATCTCACTCTCTTTGAATCTTCTTTATCATGCTAAGAGGAGCAGGAAAAAGCAAAAAATTTCAGAATTGCACCTTGCAATGCGGAGAAATTACTGTTTGTGCATTTACAATATTCATTGATTTTTGCCATTGAAAAACATGTTATTCATATACCAGAAATGTTTGAAGCTCCTGACTGAATGAAAGGAGCTGGCACCTCACTCTCTTTGAATCTTCTTTATCATGCTAAGAGGAGCAGGAAAAAGCAAAAAATTTCAGAATTGCACCTTGCAATGCGGAGAAATTACTGTTTGTGCATTTACAATATTCATTGATTTTTGCCATTGAAAAACGTCCAGAAATGATTGAAGCTACTGACTGAATGAAAGGAGCTGTCATCTCACTCTCTTTGAATCTTCTTTATCATGCTAAGAGGAGCAGGAAAAAGCAAAAAATTTCAGAATTGCACCTTGCAATGCGGAGAAATTACTGTTTGTGCATTTACAATATTCATTGATTTTTGCCATTGAAAAATGTCCAGAAATGATTGAAGCTACTGACTGAATGAAAGGAGCTGGCATCTCACTCTCTTTGAATCTTCTTTATCATGCTAAGAGGAGCAGGAAAAAGCAAAAAATTTCAGAATTGCGCCTTGCAATGCGGAGAAATTACTGTTTGTGCATTTACAAAATTCATTGATTTTTGCCATTGAAAAACATCATGTTATTCATATACCAGAAATGATTGAAGCTACTGACTGAAGGAAAGGAGCTGGCATCTCACTCTCTTTGAATCTTCTTTATCATGCTAAGAGGAGCAGGAAAAAGCAAAAAATTTCAGAATTGCACCTTGCAATGCGGAGAAATTACTGTTTGTGCATTTACAATATTCATTGATTTTTGCCATTGAAAAACGTCCAGAAATGATTGAAGCTACTGACTGAATGAAAGGAGCTGGCATCTCACTCTCTTTGAATCTTCTTTATCATGCTAAGAGGAGCAGGAAAAAGCAAAAAATTTCAGAATTGCACCTTGCAATGCGGAGAAATTACTGTTTGTGCATTTACAATATTCATTGATTTTTGCAATTGAAAAACGTCCAGAAATGATTGAAGCTACTGACTGAATGAAAGGAGCTGGCATCTCACTCTCTTTGAATCTTCTTTATCATGCTAAGAGGAGCAGGAAAAAGTAAAAAATTTCAGAATTGCACCTTGCAATGCGGAGAAATTACTGTTTGTGCATTTACAATATTCAATGTTTTTTGCCATTGAAAAACGTCCAGAAATGATTGAAGCTACTGACTGAACGAAAGGAGCTGGCATCTCACTCTCTTTGAATCTTCTTTATCATGCTAAGAGGAGCAGGAAAAAGCAAAAAATTTCAGAATTGCACCTTGCAATGCGGAGAAATTACTGTTTGTGCATTTACAATATTCATTGATTTTTGCCATTGAAAAACATCATGTTATTCATATACCAGAAATGTTTGAAGCTACTGAATGAATGAAAGGAGCTGGTATCTCACTCTCTTTGAATCTTCTTCATAATGCTAAGAGGAGCAGGAAAAAGCAAAAAATTTCAGAATTGCACCTTGCAATGCGGAGAAATTACTGTTTGTGCATTTACAATATTCATTGATTTTTGCCATTGAAAAACGTCCAGAAATGATTGAAGCTACTGACAATGAAAGGAGCTGGCATCTCACTCTCTTTGAATCTTCTTTATCATGCTAAGAGGAGCAGGAAAAAGCAAAAAATTTCAGAATTGCACCTTGCAATGCTGAGAAATTACTGTTTGTGCATTTACAAAATTCATTGATTTTTGCCATTGAAAAACATCATGTTATTCATATACCAGAAATGATTGAAGCTACTGACTGAATGAAAGGAGCTGGCATCTCACTCTCTTTGAATCTTCTTTATCATGCTAAGAGGAGCAGGAAAAAGCAAAAAATTTCAGAATTGCACCTTGCAATGTGGAGAAATTACTGTTTGTGCATTTACAATATTCATTGATTTTTGCCATTGAAAAACATCATGTTATTCATATACCAGAAATGTTTGAAGCTACTGACTGAATGAAAGGAGCTGACATCTCACTCTCTTTGAATCTTCTTTATCATGCTAAAAGGAGCAGGAAAAAGCAAAAAATTTCAGAATTGCACCTTGCAATGCGGAGAAATTACTGTTTGTGCATTTACAATATTCATTGATTTTTGCCATTGAAAAACGTCCAGAAATGATTGAAGCTACTGACTGAATGAAAGGAGCTGGCATCTCACTCTCTTTGAATCTTCTTTATCATGCTAAGAGGAGCAGGAAAAAGCAAAAAATTTCAGAATTGCACCTTGCAATGCGGAGAAACTACTGTTTGTGCATTTACAATATTCATTGATTTTTGCCATTGAAAAACGTCCAGAAATGATTGAAGCTACTGACTGAATGAAAGGAGCTGGCATCTCACTCTCTTTGAATCTTCTTTATCATGCTAAGAGGAGCAGGAAAAAGCAAAAAATTTCAGAATTGCACCTTGCAATGCGGAGAAATTACTGTTTGTGCATTTACAATATTCATTGATTTTTGCCATTGAAAAACATGTTATTCATATACCAGAAATGTTTGAAGCTCCTGACTGAATGAAAGGAGCTGGCACCTCACTCTCTTTGAATCTTCTTTATCATGCTAAGAGGAGCAGGAAAAAGCAAAAAATTTTAGAATTGCACCTTGCAATGCGGAGAAATTACTGTTTGTGCATTTACAATATTCATTGATTTTTGCCATTGAAAAACGTCCAGAAATGATTGAAGCTACTGACTGAATGAAAGGAGCTGGCATCTCACTCTCTTTGAATCTTCTTTATCATGCTAAGAGGAGCAGGAAAAAGCAAAAAATTTCAGAATTGCACCTTGCAATGCGGAGAAATTACTGTTTGTGCATTTACAATATTCATTGATTTTTGCCATTGAAAAATGTCCAGAAATGATTGAAGCTACTGACTGAATGAAAGGAGCTGGCATCTCACTCTCTTTGAATCTTCTTTATCATGCTAAGAGGAGCAGGAAAAAGCAAAAAATTTCAGAATTGCGCCTTGCAATGCGGAGAAATTACTGTTTGTGCATTTACAAAATTCATTGATTTTTGCCATTGAAAAACATCATGTTATTCATATACCAGAAATGATTGAAGCTACTGACTGAAGGAAAGGAGCTGGCATCTCACTCTCTTTGAATCTTCTTTATCATGCTAAGAGGAGCAGGAAAAAGCAAAAAATTTCAGAATTGCACCTTGCAATGCGGAGAAATTACTGTTTGTGCATTTACAATATTCATTGATTTTTGCCATTGAAAAACGTCCAGAAATGATTGAAGCTACTGACTGAATGAAAGGAGCTGGCATCTCACTCTCTTTGAATCTTCTTTATCATGCTAAGAGGAGCAGGAAAAAGCAAAAAATTTCAGAATTGCACCTTGCAATGCGGAGAAATTACTGTTTGTGCATTTACAATATTCATTGATTTTTGCAATTGAAAAACGTCCAGAAATGATTGAAGCTACTGACTGAATGAAAGGAGCTGGCATCTCACTCTCTTTGAATCTTCTTTATCATGCTAAGAGGAGCAGGAAAAAGTAAAAAATTTCAGAATTGCACCTTGCAATGCGGAGAAATTACTGTTTTTGCATTTACAATATTCAATGTTTTTTGCCATTGAAAAACGTCCAGAAATGATTGAAGCTACTGACTGAACGAAAGGAGCTGGCATCTCACTCTCTTTGAATCTTCTTTATCATGCTAAGAGGAGCAGGAAAAAGCAAAAAATTTCAGAATTGCACCTTGCAATGCGGAGAAATTACTGTTTGTGCATTTACAATATTCATTGATTTTTGCCATTGAAAAACATCATGTTATTCATATACCAGAAATGTTTGAAGCTACTGACTGAATGAAAGGAGCTGGTATCTCACTCTCTTTGAATCTTCTTCATAATGCTAAGAGGAGCAGGAAAAAGCAAAAAATTTCAGAATTGCACCTTGCAATGCGGAGAAATTACTGTTTGTGCATTTACAATATTCATTGATTTTTGCCATTGAAAAACGTCCAGAAATGATTGAAGCTACTGACAATGAAAGGAGCTGGCATCTCACTCTCTTTGAATCTTCTTTATCATGCTAAGAGGAGCAGGAAAAAGCAAAAAATTTCAGAATTGCACCTTGCAATGCTGAGAAATTACTGTTTGTGCATTTACAAAATTCATTGATTTTTGCCATTGAAAAACATCATGTTATTCATATACCAGAAATGATTGAAGCTACTGACTGAATGAAAGGAGCTGGCATCTCACTCTCTTTGAATCTTCTTTATCATGCTAAGAGGAGCAGGAAAAAGCAAAAAATTTCAGAATTGCACCTTGCAATGTGGAGAAATTACTGTTTGTGCATTTACAATATTCATTGATTTTTGCCATTGAAAAACGTCCAGAAATGATTGAAGCTACTGACTGAATGAAAGGAGCTGGCATCTCACTCTCTTTGAATCTTCTTTATCATGCTAAGAGGAGCAGGAAAAAGCAAAAAATTTCAGAATTGCACCTTGCAATGCGGAGAAATTACTGTTTGTGCATTTACAATATTCATTGATTTTTGCCATTGAAAAACATCATGTTATTCATATACCAGAAATGTTTGAAGCTACTGACTGAATGAAAGGAGCTGGTATCTCACTCTCTTTGAATCTTCTTCATAATGCTAAGAGGAGCAGGAAAAAGCAAAAAATTTCAGAATTGCACCTTGCAATGCGGAGAAATTACTGTTTGTGCATTTACAATATTCATTGATTTTTGCCATTGAAAAACGTCCAGAAATGATTGAAGCTACTGACAATGAAAGGAGCTGGCATCTCACTCTCTTTGAATCTTCTTTATCATGCTAAGAGGAGCAGGAAAAAGCAAAAAATTTCAGAATTGCACCTTGCAATGCTGAGAAATTACTGTTTGTGCATTTACAAAATTCATTGATTTTTGCCATTGAAAAACATCATGTTATTCATATACCAGAAATGATTGAAGCTACTGACTGAATGAAAGGAGCTGGCATCTCACTCTCTTTGAATCTTCTTTATCATGCTAAGAGGAGCAGGAAAAAGCAAAAAATTTCAGAATTGCACCTTGCAATGTGGAGAAATTACTGTTTGTGCATTTACAATATTCATTGATTTTTGCCATTGAAAAACGTCCAGAAATGATTGAAGCTACTGACTGAATGAAAGGAGCTGGCATCTCACTCTCTTTGAATCTTCTTTATCATGCTAAGAGGAGCAGGAAAAAGCAAAAAATTTCAGAATTGCACCTTGCAATGCGGAGAAATTACTGTTTGTGCATTTACAATATTCATTGATTTTTGCCATTGAAAAACGTCCAGAAATGATTGAAGCTACTGACTGAATGAAAGGAGCTGGCATCTCACTCTCTTTGAATCTTCTTTATCATGCTAAGAGGAGCAGGAAAAAGCAAAAAATTTCAGAATTGCACCTTGCAATGCGGAGAAATTACAGTTTGTGCATTTACAATATTCATTGATTTTTGCCATTGAAAAACGTCCAGAAATGATTGAAGCTACTGACTGAATGAAAGGAGCTGGCATCTCACTCTCTTTGAATCTTCTTTATCATGCTAAGCGGAGCAGGAAAAAGCAAAAAATTTCAGAATTGCACCTTGCAATGCGGAGAAATTACTGTTTGTGCATTTACAATATTCATTGATTTTTGCCATTGAAAAACGTCCAGAAATGATTGAAGCTACTGACTGAATGAAAGGAGCTGGCATCTCACTCTCTTTGAATCTTCTTTATCATGCTAAGAGGAGCAGGAAAAAGCAAAAAATTTCAGAATTGCACCTTGCAATGCGGAGAAATTACTGTTTGTGCATTTACAATATTCATTGATTTTTGCCATTGAAAAACATGTTATTCATATACCAGAAATGTTTGATGCTCCTGACTGAATGAAAGGAGCTGGCACCTCACTCTCTTTGAATCTTCTTTATCATGCTAAGAGGAGCAGGAAAAAGCAAAAAATTTCAGAATTGCACCTTGCAATGCGGAGAAATTACTGTTTGTGCATTTACAATATTCATTGATTTTTGCCATTGAAAAACGTCCAGAAATGATTGAAGCTACTGACTGAATGAAAGGAGCTGGCATCTCACTCTCTTTGAATCTTCTTTATCATGCTAAGAGGAGCAGGAAAAAGCAAAAAATTTCAGAATTGCACCTTGCAATGCGGAGAAATTACTGTTTGTGCATTTACAATATTCATTGATTTTTGCCATTGAAAAATGTCCAGAAATGATTGAAGCTACTGACTGAATGAAAGGAGCTGGCATCTCACTCTCTTTGAATCTTCTTTATCATGCTAAGAGGAGCAGGAAAAAGCAAAAAATTTCAGAATTGCGCCTTGCAATGCGGAGAAATTACTGTTTGTGCATTTACAAAATTCATTGATTTTTGCCATTGAAAAACATCATGTTATTCATATACCAGAAATGATTGAAGCTACTGACTGAATGAAAGGAGCTGGCATCTCACTCTCTTTGAATCTTCTTTATCATGCTAAGAGGAGCAGGAAAAAGCAAAAAATTTCAGAATTGCACCTTGCAATGCGGAGAAATTACTGTTTGTGCATTTACAATATTCATTGATTTTTGCCATTGAAAAACATCATGTTATTCATATACCAGAAATGTTTGAAGGTACTGACTGAATGAAAGGAGCTGACATCTCACTCTCTTTGAATCTTCTTTATCATGCTAAAAGGAGCAGGAAAAAGCAAAAAATTTCAGAATTGCACCTTGCAATGCGGAGAAATTACTGTTTGTGCATTTACAATATTCATTGATTTTTGCCATTGAAAAACGTCCAGAAATGATTGAAGCTACTGACTGAATGAAAGGAGCTGGCATCTCACTCTCTTTGAATCTTCTTTATCATGCTAAGAGGAGCAGGAAAAAGCAAAAAATTTCAGAATTTCACCTTGCAATGCGGAGAAATTACTGTTTGTGCATTTACAATATTCATTGATTTTTGCCATTGAAAAACGTCCAGAAATGATTGAAGCTACTGACTGAATGAAAGGAGCTGGCATCTCACTCTCTTTGAATCTTCTTTATCATGCTAAGAGGAGCAGGAAAAAGCAAAAAATTTCAGAATTGCACCTTGCAATGCTGAGAAATTACTGTTTGTGCATTTACAAAATTCATTGATTTTTGCCATTGAAAAACATCATGTTATTCATATACCAGAAATGATTGAAGCTACTGACTGAATGAAAGGAGCTGGCATCTCACTCTCTTTGAATCTTCTTTATCATGCTAAGAGGAGCAGGAAAAAGCAAAAAATTTCAGAATTGCACCTTGCAATGTGGAGAAATTACTGTTTGTGCATTTACAATATTCATTGATTTTTGCCATTGAAAAACGTCCAGAAATGATTGAAGCTACTGACTGAATGAAAGGAGCTGGCATCTCACTCTCTTTGAATCTTCTTTATCATGCTAAGAGGAGCAGGAAAAAGCAAAAAATTTCAGAATTGCACCTTGCAATGCGGAGAAATTACTGTTTGTGCATTTACAATATTCATTGATTTTTGCCATTGAAAAACGTCCAGAAATGATTGAAGCTACTGACTGAATGAAAGGAGCTGGCATCTCACTCTCTTTGAATCTTCTTTATCATGCTAAGAGGAGCAGGAAAAAGCAAAAAATTTCAGAATTGCACCTTGCAATGCGGAGAAATTACAGTTTGTGCATTTACAATATTCATTGATTTTTGCCATTGAAAAACGTCCAGAAATGATTGAAGCTACTGACTGAATGAAAGGAGCTGGCATCTCACTCTCTTTGAATCTTCTTTATCATGCTAAGCGGAGCAGGAAAAAGCAAAAAATTTCAGAATTGCACCTTGCAATGCGGAGAAATTACTGTTTGTGCATTTACAATATTCATTGATTTTTGCCATTGAAAAACGTCCAGAAATGATTGAAGCTACTGACTGAATGAAAGGAGCTGGCATCTCACTCTCTTTGAATCTTCTTTATCATGCTAAGAGGAGCAGGAAAAAGCAAAAAATTTCAGAATTGCACCTTGCAATGCGGAGAAATTACTGTTTGTGCATTTACAATATTCATTGATTTTTGCCATTGAAAAACATGTTATTCATATACCAGAAATGTTTGATGCTCCTGACTGAATGAAAGGAGCTGGCACCTCACTCTCTTTGAATCTTCTTTATCATGCTAAGAGGAGCAGGAAAAAGCAAAAAATTTCAGAATTGCACCTTGCAATGCGGAGAAATTACTGTTTGTGCATTTACAATATTCATTGATTTTTGCCATTGAAAAACGTCCAGAAATGATTGAAGCTACTGACTGAATGAAAGGAGCTGGCATCTCACTCTCTTTGAATCTTCTTTATCATGCTAAGAGGAGCAGGAAAAAGCAAAAAATTTCAGAATTGCACCTTGCAATGCGGAGAAATTACTGTTTGTGCATTTACAATATTCATTGATTTTTGCCATTGAAAAATGTCCAGAAATGATTGAAGCTACTGACTGAATGAAAGGAGCTGGCATCTCACTCTCTTTGAATCTTCTTTATCATGCTAAGAGGAGCAGGAAAAAGCAAAAAATTTCAGAATTGCGCCTTGCAATGCGGAGAAATTACTGTTTGTGCATTTACAAAATTCATTGATTTTTGCCATTGAAAAACATCATGTTATTCATATACCAGAAATGATTGAAGCTACTGACTGAATGAAAGGAGCTGGCATCTCACTCTCTTTGAATCTTCTTTATCATGCTAAGAGGAGCAGGAAAAAGCAAAAAATTTCAGAATTGCACCTTGCAATGCGGAGAAATTACTGTTTGTGCATTTACAATATTCATTGATTTTTGCCATTGAAAAACATCATGTTATTCATATACCAGAAATGTTTGAAGGTACTGACTGAATGAAAGGAGCTGACATCTCACTCTCTTTGAATCTTCTTTATCATGCTAAAAGGAGCAGGAAAAAGCAAAAAATTTCAGAATTGCACCTTGCAATGCGGAGAAATTACTGTTTGTGCATTTACAATATTCATTGATTTTTGCCATTGAAAAACGTCCAGAAATGATTGAAGCTACTGACTGAATGAAAGGAGCTGGCATCTCACTCTCTTTGAATCTTCTTTATCATGCTAAGAGGAGCAGGAAAAAGCAAAAAATTTCAGAATTTCACCTTGCAATGCGGAGAAATTACTGTTTGTGCATTTACAATATTCATTGATTTTTGCCATTGAAAAACGTCCAGAAATGATTGAAGCTACTGACTGAATGAAAGGAGCTGGCATCTCACTCTCTTTGAATCTTCTTTATCATGCTAAGAGGAGCAGGAAAAAGCAAAAAATTTCAGAATTGCACCTTGCAATGCGGAGAAATTACAGTTTGTGCATTTACAATATTCATTGATTTTTGCCATTGAAAAACGTCCAGAAATGATTGAAGCTACTGACTGAATGAAAGGAGCTGGCATCTCACTCTCTTTGAATCTTCTTTATCATGCTAAGAGGAGCAGGAAAAAGCAAAAAATTTCAGAATTGAACCCTGCAATGTGGAGAAATTACTGTTTGTGCATTTACAATATTCATTGATTTTTGCCATTGAAAAACGTCCAGAAATGATTGAAGCTACTGACTGAATGAAAGGAGCTGGCATCTCACTCTCTTTGAATCTTCTTTATCATGCTAAGAGGAGCAGGAAAAAGCAAAAAATTTCAGAATTGCACCTTGCAATGCGGAGAAATTACTGTTTGTGCATTTACAATATTCATTGATTTTTGCGATTGAAAAACATCATGTTATTCATATACCAGAAATGATTGAAGCTACTGACTGAATGAAAGGAGCTGGCATCTCACTCTCTTTGAATCTTCTTTATCATGCTAAGAGGAGCAGGAAAAAGTAAAAAATTTCAGAATTGCACCTTGCAATGCGGAGAAATTACTGTTTGTGCATTTACAATATTCAATGATTTTTGCCATTGAAAAACGTCCAGAAATGATTGAAGCTACTGACTGAATGAAAGGAGCTGGCATCTCACTCTCTTTGAATCTTGTTTATCATGCTAAGAGGAGCAGGAAAAAGCAAAAAATTTCAGAATTGCACCTTGCAATGCGGAGAAATTACTGTTTGTGCATTTACAATATTCATTGATTTTTGCCATTGAAAAACGTCCAGAAATGATTGAAGCTACTGACTGAATGAAAGGAGCTGGCATCTCACTCTCTTTGAATCTTCTTTATCATGCTAAGAGGAGCAGGAAAA
This sequence comes from Phyllobates terribilis, assembly GCF_046119375.1. Classification (NCBI taxonomy): domain Eukaryota; kingdom Metazoa; phylum Chordata; class Amphibia; order Anura; family Dendrobatidae; genus Phyllobates; species Phyllobates terribilis. The sequence continues at coordinate 284,369 of NW_027364088.1, read as the reverse complement.
AGTAAAAAATTTCAGAATTGCACCTTGCAATGCGGAGAAATTACTGTTTGTGCATTTATAATATTCAATGATTTTTGCCATTGAAAAACGTCCAGAAATGATTGAAGCTACTGACTGAACGAAAGGAGATGGCATCTCACTCTCTTTGAATCTTCTTTATCATGCTAAGAGGAGCAGGAAAAAGCAAAAAATTTCAGAATTGCACCTTGCAATGCGGAGAAATTACTGTTTGTGCATTTACAATATTCATTGATTTTTGCCATTGAAAAACATCATGTTATTCATATACCAGAAATGTTTGAAGCTACTGACTGAATGAAAGGAGCTGGCATCTCACTCTCTTTGAATCTTCTTTATCATGCTAAGAGGAGCAGGAAAAAGCGAAAAATTTCAGAATTGCACATTGCAATGCGGAGAAATTACTGTTTGTGCATTTACAATATTCATTGATTTTTGCCATTGAAAAACGTCCAGAAATGATTGAAGCTACTGACTGAATGAAAGGAGCTGGCATCTCACTCTCTTTGAATCTTCTTTATCATGCTAAGCGGAGCAGGAAAAAACAAAAAATTTCAGAATTGCACCTTGCAATGCGGAGAAATTACAGTTTGTGCATTTACAATATTCATTGATTTTTGCCATTGAAAAACGTCCAGAAATGATTGAAGCTACTGACTGAATGAAAGGAGCTGGCATCTCACTCTCTTTGAATCTTCTTTATCATGCTAAGAGGAGCAGGAAAAAGCAAAAAAATTCAGAATTGCACCTTGCAATGCGGAGAAATTACTGTTTGTGCATTTACAATATTCATTGATTTTTGCCATTGAAAAACGTCCAGAAATGATTGAAGCTACTGACTGAATGAAAGGAGCTGGCATCTCACTCTCTTTGAATCTTCTTTATCATGCTAAGAGGAGCAGGAAAAAGCAAAAAATTTCAGAATTGCACCTTGCAATGCGGAGAAATTACTGTTTGTGCATTTACAATATTCATTGATTTTTGCCATTGAAAAACATGTTATTCATATACCAGAAATGTTTGAAGCTCCTGACTGAATGAAAGGAGCTGGCATCTCACTCTCTTTGAATCTTCTTTATCATGCTAAGAGGAGCAGGAAAAAGCAAAAAATTTCAGAATTGCGCCTTGCAATGCGGAGAAATTACTGTTTGTGCATTTACAAAATTCATTGATTTTTGCCTTTGAAAAACATCATGTTATTCATATGCCAGAAATGATTGAAGCTACTGACTGAAGGAAAGGAGCTGGCATCTCACTCTCTTTGAATCTTCTTTATCATGCTAAGAGGAGCAGGAAAAAGCAAAAAATTTCAGAATTGCACCTTGCAATGCGGAGAAATTACTGTTTGTGCATTTACAATATTCATTGATTTTTGCCATTGAAAAACGTCCAGAAATGATTGAAGCTACTGACTGAATGAAAGGAGCTGGCATCTCACTCTCTTTGAATCTTCTTTATCATGGTAAGAGGAGCAGGAAAAAGCAAAAAATTTCAGAATTGCACCTTGCAATGCGGAGAAATTACTGTTTGTGCATTTACAATATTCATTGATTTTTGCGATTGAAAAACATCATGTTATTCATATACCAGAAATGATTGAAGCTACTGACTGAATGAAAGGAGCTGGCATCTCACTCTCTTTGAATCTTCTTTATCATGCTAAGAGGAGCAGGAAAAAGTAAAAAATTTCAGAATTGCACCTTGCAATGCGGAGAAATTACTGTTTGTGCATTTACAATATTCAATGATTTTTGCCATTGAAAAACGTCCAGAAATGATTGAAGCTATTGACTGAACGAAAGGAGCTGGCATCTCACTCTCTTTGAATCTTCTTTATCATGCTAAGAGGAGCAGGAAAAAGCAAAAAATTTCAGAATTACACCTTGCAATGCGGAGAAATTACTGTTTGTGCATTTACAATATTCATTGATTTTTGCCATTGAAAAACATCATGTTATTCATATACCAGAAATGTTTGAAGGTACTGACTGAATGAAAGGAGCTGGCACCTCACTCTCTTTGAATCTTCTTTATCATGCTAAGAGGAGCAGGAAAAAGCAAAAAATTTCAGAATTGCACCTTGCAATGCGGAGAAATTACTGTTTGTGCATTTACAATATTCATTGATTTTTGCCATTGAAAAACGTCCAGAAATGATTGAAGCTACTGACTGAATGAAAGGAGCTGGCATCTCACTCTCTTTGAATCTTCTTTATCATGCTAAGAGGAGCAGGAAAAAGCAAAAAATTTCAGAATTGCACCTTGCAATGCGGAGAAATTACTGTTTGTGCATTTACAATATTCATTGATTTTTGCCATTGAAAAATGTCCAGAAATGATTGAAGCTACTGACTGAATGAAAGGAGCTGGCATCTCACTCTCTTTGAATCTTCTTTATCATGCTAAGAGGAGCAGGAAAAAGCAAAAAATTTCAGAATTGCACCTTGCAATGCGGAGAAATTACTGTTTGTGCATTTACAATATTCATTGATTTTTGCGATTGAAAAACATCATGTTATTCATATACCAGAAATGATTGAAGCTACTGACTGAATGAAAGGAGCTGGCATCTCACTCTCTTTGAATCTTCTTTATCATGCTAAGAGGAGCAGGAAAAAGTAAAAAATTTCAGAATTGCACCTTGCAATGCGGAGAAATTACTGTTTGTGCATTTACAATATTCAATGATTTTTGCCATTGAAAAACGTCCAGAAATGATTGAAGCTACTGACTGAATGAAAGGAGCTGGCATCTCACTCTCTTTGAATCTTGTTTATCATGCTAAGAGGAGCAGGAAAAAGCAAAAAATTTCAGAATTGCACCTTGCAATGCGGAGAAATTACTGTTTGTGCATTTACAATATTCATTGATTTTTGCCATTGAAAAACGTCCAGAAATGATTGAAGCTACTGACTGAATGAAAGGAGCTGGCATCTCACTCTCTTTGAATCTTCTTTATCATGCTAAGAGGAGCAGGAAAAAGTAAAAAATTTCAGAATTGCACCTTGCAATGCGGAGAAATTACTGTTTGTGCATTTATAATATTCAATGATTTTTGCCATAGAAAAACGTACAGAAATGATTGAAGCTACTGACTGAACGAAAGGAGCTGGCATCTCACTCTCTTTGAATCTTCTTTATCATGCTAAGAGGAGCAGGAAAAAGCAAAAAATTTCAGAATTGCACCTTGCAATGCGGAGAAATTACTGTTTGTGCATTTAAAATATTCATTGATTTTTGCCATTGAAAAACATCATGTTATTCATATACCAGAAATGTTTGAAGCTACTGACTGAATGAAAGGAGCTGGCATCTCACTCTCTTTGAATCTTCTTTATCATGCTAAGAGGAGCAGGAAAAAGCAAAAAATTTCAGAATTGCACATTGCAATGCGGAGAAATTACTGTTTGTGCATTTACAATATTCATTGATTTTTGCCATTGAAAAACGTCCAGAAATGATTGAAGCTACTGACTGAATGAAAGGAGCTGGCATCTCACTCTCTTTGAATCTTCTTTATCATGCTAAGAGGAGCAGGAAAAAACAAAAAATTTCAGAATTGCACCTTGCAATGCGGAGAAATTACAGTTTGTGCATTTACAATATTCATTGATTTTTGCCATTGAAAAACGTCCAGAAATGATTGAAGCTACTGACTGAATGAAAGGAGCTGGCATCTCACTCTCTTTGAATCTTCTTTATCATGCTAAGAGGAGCAGGAAAAAGCAAAAAATTTCAGAATTGCACCTTGCAATGCGGAGAAATTACTGTTTGTGCATTTACAATATTCATTGATTTTTGCCATTGAAAAACGTCCAGAAATGATTGAAGCTACTGACTGAATGAAAGGAGCTGGCATCTCACTCTCTTTGAATCTTCTTTATCATGCTAAGAGGAGCAGGAAAAAGCAAAAAATTTCAGAATTGCACCTTGCAATGCGGAGAAATTACTGTTTGTGCATTTACAATATTCATTGATTTTTGCCATTGAAAAACATGTTATTCATATACCAGAAATGTTTGAAGCTCCTGACTGAATGAAAGGAGCTGGCACCTCACTCTCTTTGAATCTTCTTTATCATGCTAAGAGGAGCAGGAAAAAGCAAAAAATTTCAGAATTGCACCTTGCAATGCGGAGAAATTACTGTTTGTGCATTTACAATATTCATTGATTTTTGCCATTGAAAAACGTCCAGAAATGATTGAAGCTACTGACTGAATGAAAGGAGCTGTCATCTCACTCTCTTTGAATCTTCTTTATCATGCTAAGAGGAGCAGGAAAAAGCAAAAAATTTCAGAATTGCACCTTGCAATGCGGAGAAATTACTGTTTGTGCATTTACAATATTCATTGATTTTTGCCATTGAAAAACGTCCAGAAATGATTGAAGCTACTGACTGAATGAAAGGAGCTGGCATCTCATTCTCTTTGAATCTTCTTTATCATGCTAAGAGGAGCAGGAAAAAGCAAAAAATTTCAGAATTGCGCCTTGCAATGCGGAGAAATTACTGTTTGTGCATTTACAATATTCATTGATTTTTGCCATTGAAAAACATCATGTTATTCATATACCAGAAATGTTTGAAGCTACTGACTGAATGAAAGGAGCTGGCATCTCACTCTCTTTGAATCTTCTTTATCATGCTAAGAGGAGCAGGAAAAAGCAAAAAATTTCAGAATTGCACCTTGCAATGCGGAGAAATTACTGTTTGTGCATTTACAATATTCATTGATTTTTGCCATTGAAAAACATCATGTTATTCATATACCAGAAATGTTTGAAGCTACTGACTGAATGAAAGGAGCTGTCATCTCACTCTCTTTGAATCTTCTTTATCATGCTAAGAGGAGCAGGAAAAAGCAAAAAATTTCAGAATTGCACCTTGCAATGTGGAGAAATTACTGTTTGTGCATTTACAATATTCATTGATTTTTACCATTGAAAAACGTCCAGAAATGATTGAAGCTACTGACAATGAAAGGAGCTGGCATCTCACTCTCTTTGAATCTTCTTTATCATGCTAAGAGGAGCAGGAAAAAGCAAAAAATTTCAGAATTGCACCTTGCAATGCGGAGAAATTACTGTTTGTGCATTTACAATATTCATTGATTTTTGCCATTGAAAAACATCATGTTATTCATATACCAGAAATGTTTGAAGCTACTGACTGAATGAAAGGAGCTGGCATCTCACTCTCTTTGAATCTTCTTTATCATGCTAAGAGGAGCAGGAAAAAGTAAAAAATTTCAGAATTGCACCTTGCAATGCGGAGAAATTACTGTTTGTGCATTTACAATATTCATTGATTTTTGCCATTGAAAAACATCATGTTATTCATATACCAGAAATGTTTGAAGCTACTGACTGAATGAAAGGAGCTGTCATCTCACTCTCTTTGAATCTTCTTTATCATGCTAAGAGGAGCAGGAAAAAGCAAAAAATTTCAGAATTGCACCTTGCAATGTGGAGAAATTACTGTTTGTGCATTTACAATATTCATTGATTTTTACCATTGAAAAACGTCCAGAAATGATTGAAGCTACTGACTGAATGAAAGTAGCTGGCATCTCACTCTCTTTGAATCTTCTTTATCATGCTAAGAGGAGCAGGAAAAAGCAAAAAATTTCAGACTTGCACCTTGCAATGCGGAGAAATTACTGTTTGTGCATTTACAATATTCATTGATTTTTGCCATTGAAAAACATCATGTTATTCATATACCAGAAATGTTTGAAGCTACTGACTGAATGAAAGGAGCTGGCATCTCACTCTCTTTGAATCTTCTTTATCATGCTAAGAGGAGCAGGAAAAAGCAAAAAATTTCAGAATTGCACCTTGCAATGCGGAGAAATTACTGTTTGTGCATTTACAATATTCATTGATTTTTGCCATTGAAAAACGTCCAGAAATGATTGAAGCTACTGACTGAATGAAAGGAGCTGGCATCTCACTCTCTTTGAATCTTCTTTATCATGCTAAGAGGAGCAGGAAAAAGCAAAAAATTTCAGAATTGCACCTTGCAATGCGGAGAAATTACTGTTTGTGCATTTACAATATTCATTGATTTTTGCCATTGAAAAACATCATGTTATTCATATACCAGAAATGTTTGAAGCTACTGACTGAATGAAAGGAGCTGGCATCTCACTCTCTTTGAATCTTCTTTATCATGCTAAGAGGAGCAGGAAAAAGCAAAAAATTTCAGAATTGCACCTTGCAATGCGGAGAAATTACTGTTTGTGCATTTACAATATTCATTGATTTTTGCCATTGAAAAACGTCCAGAAATGATTGAAGCTACTGACTGAATGAAAGGAGCTGGCATCTCACTCTCTTTGAATCTTCTTTATCATGCTAAGAGGAGCAGGAAAAAGCAAAAAATTTCAGAATTGCACCTTGCAATGCGGAGAAATTACTGTTTGTGCATTTACAATATTCATTGATTTTTGCCATTGAAAAACATCATGTTATTCATATACCAGAAATGTTTGAAGCTACTGACTGAATGAAAGGAGCTGACATCTCACTCTCTTTGAATATTCTTTATCATGCTAAGAGGAGCAGGAAAAAGCAAAAAATTTCAGAATTGCACCTTGCAATGCGGAGAAATTACTGTTTGTGCATTTACAATATTCATTGATTTTTACCATTGAAAAACGTCCAGAAATGATTGAAGCTACTGACTGAATGAAAGTAGCTGGCATCTCACTCTCTTTGAATCTTCTTTATCATGCTAAGAGGAGCAGGAAAAAGCAAAAAATTTCAGACTTGCACCTTGCAATGCGGAGAAATTACTGTTTGTGCATTTACAATATTCATTGATTTTTGCCATTGAAAAACATCATGTTATTCATATACCAGAAATGTTTGAAGCTACTGACTGAATGAAAGGAGCTGACATCTCACTCTCTTTGAATATTCTTTATCATGCTAAGAGGAGCAGGAAAAAGCAAAAAATTTCAGAATTGCACCTTGCAATGCGGAGAAATTACTGATTGTGCATTTACAATATTCATTGATTTTTACCATTGAAAAACGTCCAGAAATGATTGAAGCTACTGACTGAATGAAAGTAGCTGGCATCTCACTCTCTTTGAATCTTCTTTATCATGCTAAGAGGAGCAGGAAAAAGCAAAAAATTTCAGACTTGCACCTTGCAATGCGGAGAAATTACTGTTTGTGCATTTAAAATATTCATTGATTTTTGCCATTGAAAAACATCATGTTATTCATATACCAGAAATGTTTGAAGCTACTGACTGAATGAAAGGAGCTGGCATCTCACTCTCTTTGAATCTTCTTTATCATGCTAAGAGGAGCAGGAAAAAGCAAAAAATTTCAGAATTGCACATTGCAATGCGGAGAAATTACTGTTTGTGCATTTACAATATTCATTGATTTTTGCCATTGAAAAACGTCCAGAAATGATTGAAGCTACTGACTGAATGAAAGGAGCTGGCATCTCACTCTCTTTGAATCTTCTTTATCATGCTAAGAGGAGCAGGAAAAAACAAAAAATTTCAGAATTGCACCTTGCAATGCGGAGAAATTACAGTTTGTGCATTTACAATATTCATTGATTTTTGCCATTGAAAAACGTCCAGAAATGATTGAAGCTACTGACTGAATGAAAGGAGCTGGCATCTCACTCTCTTTGAATCTTCTTTATCATGCTAAGAGGAGCAGGAAAAAGCAAAAAATTTCAGAATTGCACCTTGCAATGCGGAGAAATTACTGTTTGTGCATTTACAATATTCATTGATTTTTGCCATTGAAAAACGTCCAGAAATGATTGAAGCTACTGACTGAATGAAAGGAGCTGGCATCTCACTCTCTTTGAATCTTCTTTATCATGCTAAGAGGAGCAGGAAAAAGCAAAAAATTTCAGAATTGCACCTTGCAATGCGGAGAAATTACTGTTTGTGCATTTACAATATTCATTGATTTTTGCCATTGAAAAACATGTTATTCATATACCAGAAATGTTTGAAGCTCCTGACTGAATGAAAGGAGCTGGCACCTCACTCTCTTTGAATCTTCTTTATCATGCTAAGAGGAGCAGGAAAAAGCAAAAAATTTCAGAATTGCACCTTGCAATGCGGAGAAATTACTGTTTGTGCATTTACAATATTCATTGATTTTTGCCATTGAAAAACGTCCAGAAATGATTGAAGCTACTGACTGAATGAAAGGAGCTGTCATCTCACTCTCTTTGAATCTTCTTTATCATGCTAAGAGGAGCAGGAAAAAGCAAAAAATTTCAGAATTGCACCTTGCAATGCGGAGAAATTACTGTTTGTGCATTTACAATATTCATTGATTTTTGCCATTGAAAAACGTCCAGAAATGATTGAAGCTACTGACTGAATGAAAGGAGCTGGCATCTCATTCTCTTTGAATCTTCTTTATCATGCTAAGAGGAGCAGGAAAAAGCAAAAAATTTCAGAATTGCGCCTTGCAATGCGGAGAAATTACTGTTTGTGCATTTACAATATTCATTGATTTTTGCCATTGAAAAACATCATGTTATTCATATACCAGAAATGTTTGAAGCTACTGACTGAATGAAAGGAGCTGGCATCTCACTCTCTTTGAATCTTCTTTATCATGCTAAGAGGAGCAGGAAAAAGCAAAAAATTTCAGAATTGCACCTTGCAATGCGGAGAAATTACTGTTTGTGCATTTACAATATTCATTGATTTTTGCCATTGAAAAACATCATGTTATTCATATACCAGAAATGTTTGAAGCTACTGACTGAATGAAAGGAGCTGTCATCTCACTCTCTTTGAATCTTCTTTATCATGCTAAGAGGAGCAGGAAAAAGCAAAAAATTTCAGAATTGCACCTTGCAATGTGGAGAAATTACTGTTTGTGCATTTACAATATTCATTGATTTTTACCATTGAAAAACGTCCAGAAATGATTGAAGCTACTGACAATGAAAGGAGCTGGCATCTCACTCTCTTTGAATCTTCTTTATCATGCTAAGAGGAGCAGGAAAAAGCAAAAAATTTCAGAATTGCACCTTGCAATGCGGAGAAATTACTGTTTGTGCATTTACAATATTCATTGATTTTTGCCATTGAAAAACATCATGTTATTCATATACCAGAAATGTTTGAAGCTACTGACTGAATGAAAGGAGCTGGCATCTCACTCTCTTTGAATCTTCTTTATCATGCTAAGAGGAGCAGGAAAAAGTAAAAAATTTCAGAATTGCACCTTGCAATGCGGAGAAATTACTGTTTGTGCATTTACAATATTCATTGATTTTTGCCATTGAAAAACATCATGTTATTCATATACCAGAAATGTTTGAAGCTACTGACTGAATGAAAGGAGCTGTCATCTCACTCTCTTTGAATCTTCTTTATCATGCTAAGAGGAGCAGGAAAAAGCAAAAAATTTCAGAATTGCACCTTGCAATGTGGAGAAATTACTGTTTGTGCATTTACAATATTCATTGATTTTTACCATTGAAAAACGTCCAGAAATGATTGAAGCTACTGACTGAATGAAAGTAGCTGGCATCTCACTCTCTTTGAATCTTCTTTATCATGCTAAGAGGAGCAGGAAAAAGCAAAAAATTTCAGACTTGCACCTTGCAATGCGGAGAAATTACTGTTTGTGCATTTACAATATTCATTGATTTTTGCCATTGAAAAACATCATGTTATTCATATACCAGAAATGTTTGAAGCTACTGACTGAATGAAAGGAGCTGGCATCTCACTCTCTTTGAATCTTCTTTATCATGCTAAGAGGAGCAGGAAAAAGCAAAAAATTTCAGAATTGCACCTTGCAATGCGGAGAAATTACTGTTTGTGCATTTACAATATTCATTGATTTTTGCCATTGAAAAACGTCCAGAAATGATTGAAGCTACTGACTGAATGAAAGGAGCTGGCATCTCACTCTCTTTGAATCTTCTTTATCATGCTAAGAGGAGCAGGAAAAAGCAAAAAATTTCAGAATTGCACCTTGCAATGCGGAGAAATTACTGTTTGTGCATTTACAATATTCATTGATTTTTGCCATTGAAAAACATCATGTTATTCATATACCAGAAATGTTTGAAGCTACTGACTGAATGAAAGGAGCTGGCATCTCACTCTCTTTGAATCTTCTTTATCATGCTAAGAGGAGCAGGAAAAAGCAAAAAATTTCAGAATTGCACCTTGCAATGCGGAGAAATTACTGTTTGTGCATTTACAATATTCATTGATTTTTGCCATTGAAAAACGTCCAGAAATGATTGAAGCTACTGACTGAATGAAAGGAGCTGGCATCTCACTCTCTTTGAATCTTCTTTATCATGCTAAGAGGAGCAGGAAAAAGCAAAAAATTTCAGAATTGCACCTTGCAATGCGGAGAAATTACTGTTTGTGCATTTACAATATTCATTGATTTTTGCCATTGAAAAACATCATGTTATTCATATACCAGAAATGTTTGAAGCTACTGACTGAATGAAAGGAGCTGACATCTCACTCTCTTTGAATATTCTTTATCATGCTAAGAGGAGCAGGAAAAAGCAAAAAATTTCAGAATTGCACCTTGCAATGCGGAGAAATTACTGTTTGTGCATTTACAATATTCATTGATTTTTACCATTGAAAAACGTCCAGAAATGATTGAAGCTACTGACTGAATGAAAGTAGCTGGCATCTCACTCTCTTTGAATCTTCTTTATCATGCTAAGAGGAGCAGGAAAAAGCAAAAAATTTCAGACTTGCACCTTGCAATGCGGAGAAATTACTGTTTGTGCATTTACAATATTCATTGATTTTTGCCATTGAAAAACATCATGTTATTCATATACCAGAAATGTTTGAAGCTACTGACTGAATGAAAGGAGCTGACATCTCACTCTCTTTGAATATTCTTTATCATGCTAAGAGGAGCAGGAAAAAGCAAAAAATTTCAGAATTGCACCTTGCAATGCGGAGAAATTACTGTTTGTGCATTTACAATATTCATTGATTTTTACCATTGAAAAACGTCCAGAAATGATTGAAGCTACTGACTGAATGAAAGTAGCTGGCATCTCACTCTCTTTGAATCTTCTTTATCATGCTAAGAGGAGCAGGAAAAAGCAAAAAATTTCAGACTTGCACCTTGCAATGCGGAGAAATTACTGTTTGTGCATTTACAATATTCATTGATTTTTGCCATTGAAAAACATCATGTTATTCATATACCAGAAATGTTTGAAGCTACTGACTGAATGAAAGGAGCTGGCATCTCACTCTCTTTGAATCTTCTTTATCATGCTAAGAGGAGCAGGAAAAAGCAAAAAATTTCAGAATTGCACCTTGCAATGCGGAGAAATTACTGTTTGTGCATTTACAATATTCATTGATTTTTGCCATTGAAAAACGTCCAGAAATGATTGAAGCTACTGACTGAATGAAAGGAGCTGGCATCTCACTCTCTTTGAATCTTCTTTATCATGCTAAGAGGAGCAGGAAAAAGCAAAAAATTTCAGAATTGCACCTTGCAATGCGGAGAAATTACTGTTTGTGCATTTACAATATTCATTGATTTTTGCCATTGAAAAACGTCCAGAAATGATTGAAGCTACTGACTGAATGAAAGGAGCTGGCATCTCACTCTCTTTGAATCTTCTTTATCATGCTAAGAGGAGCAGGAAAAAGCAAAAAATTTCAGAATTGCACCTTGAAATGCGGAGAAATTACTGTTTGTGCATTTACAATATTCATTGATTTTTGCCATTGAAAAACGTCCAGAACTGATTGAAGGTACTGACTGAATGAAAGGAGCTGGCATCTCACTCTCTTTGAATCTTCTTTATCATGCTAAGAGGAGCAGGAAAAAGCAAAAAATTTCAGAATTGCACCTTGCAATGCGGAGAAATTACTGTTTGTGCATTTACAATATTCATTGATTTTTGCCATTGAAAAACGTCCAGAAATGATTGAAGCTACTGACTGAATGAAAGGAGCTGGCATCTCACTCTCTTTGAATCTTCTTTATCATGCTAAGAGGAGCAGGAAAAAGCATAAAATTTCAGAATTGCACCTTGCAATGCGGAGAAATTACTGTTTGTGCATTTACAATATTCATTGATTTTTGCCATTGAAAAACTTCCAGAAATGATTGAAGCTACTGACTGAATGAAAGGAGCTGGCATCTCACTCTCTTTGAATCTTCTTTATCATGCTAAGAGGAGCAGGAAAAAGCAAAAAAATTCAGAATTGCACCTTGCAATGCGGAGAAATTACTGTTTGTGCATTTACAATATTCATTGATTTTTGCCATTGAAAAACATCATGTTATTCATATACCAGAAATGTTTGAAGCTACTGACTGAATGAAAGGAGCTGGCATCTCACTCTCTTTGAATCTTCTTTATCATGCTAAGAGGAGCAGGAAAAAGCAAAAAATTTCAGAATTGCACCTTGCATTGCGGAGAAATTACTGTTTGTGCATTTACAATATTCATTGATTTTTGCCATTGAAAAACATCATGTTATTCATATACCAGAAATGTTTGAAGCTACTGACTTAATGAAAGGAGCTGGCATCTCACTCTCTTTGAATCTTCTTTATCATGCTAAGAGGAGCAGGAAAAAGCAAAAAATTTCAGAATTGCACCTTGCAATGCGGAGAAATTACTGTTTGTGCATTTACAATATTCATTGATTTTTGCCATTGAAAAACGTCCAGAAATGATTGAAGCTACTGACTGAATGAAAGGAGCTGGCATCTCACTCTCTTTGAATCTTCTTTATCATGCTAAGAGGAGCAGGAAAAAGCAAAAAATTTCAGAATTGCACCTTGCAATGCGGAGAAATTACTGTTTGTGCATTTACAATATTCATTGATTTTTGCCATTGAAAAACATCATGTTATTCATATACCAGAAATGTTTGAAGCTACTGACTGAATGAAAGGAGCTGACATCTCACTCTCTTTGAATCTTCTTTATCATGCTGAGGAGCAGGAAAAAGCAAAAAATTTCAGAATTGCACCTTGCAATGCGGAGAAATTACTGTTTGTGCATTTACAATATTCATTGATTTTTGCCATTGAAAAACGTCCAGAAATGATTGAAGCTACTGACTGAATGAAAGGAGCTGGCATCTCACTCTCTTTGAATCTTCTTTATCATGCTAAGAGGAGCAGGAAAAAGCAAAAAATTTCAGAATTGCACCTTGCAATGCGGAGAAATTACTGTTTGTGCATTTACAATATTCATTGATTTTTGCCATTGAAAAACATCATGTTATTCATATACCAGAAATGTTTGAAGCTACTGACTTAATGAAAGGAGCTGGCATCTCACTCTCTTTGAATCTTCTTTATCATGCTAAGAGGAGCAGGAAAAAGCAAAAAATTTCAGAATTGCACCTTGCAATGCGGAGAAATTACTGTTTGTGCATTTACAATATTCATTGATTTTTGCCATTGAAAAACGTCCAGAAATGATTGAAGCTACTGACTGAATGAAAGGAGCTGGCATCTCACTCTCTTTGAATCTTCTTTATCATGCTAAGAGGAGCAGGAAAAAGCAAAAAATTTCAGAATTGCACCTTGCAATGCGGAGAAATTACTGTTTGTGCATTTACAATATTCATTGATTTTTGCCATTGAAAAACATCATGTTATTCATATACCAGAAATGTTTGAAGCTACTGACTGAATGAAAGGAGCTGACATCTCACTCTCTTTGAATCTTCTTTATCATGCTGAGGAGCAGGAAAAAGCAAAAAATTTCAGAATTGCACCTTGCAATGCGGAGAAATTACTGTTTGTGCATTTACAATATTCATTGATTTTTGCCATTGAAAAACGTCCAGAAATGATTGAAGCTACTGACTGAATGAAAGGAGCTGGCATCTCACTCTCTTTGAATCTTCTTTATCATGCTAAGAGGAGCAGGAAAAAGCAAAAAATTTCAGAATTGCACCTTGCAATGCGGAGAAATTACTGTTTGTGCATTTACAATATTCATTGATTTTTGCCATTGAAAAACATCATGTTATTCATCTACCAGAAATGTTTGAAGCTACTGACTGAATGAAAGGAGCTGGCATCTCACTCTCTTTGAATCTTTATCATGCTAAGAGGAGCAGGAAAAAGCAAAAAATTTCAGACTTGCACCTTGCAATGCGGAGAAATTACTGTTTGTGCATTTACAATATTCATTGATTTTTGCCATTGAAAAACATCATGTTATTCATATACCAGAAATGTTTGAAGCTACTGACTGAATGAAAGGAGCTGGCATCTCACTCTCTTTGAATCTTCTTTATCATGCTAAGAGGAGCAGGAAAAAGCAAAAAATTTCAGAATTGCACCTTGCTATGCGGAGAAATTACTGTTTGTGCATTTACAATATTCATTGATTTTTGCCATTGAAAAACATCCAGAAATGATTAAAGCTACTGACTGAATGAAAGGAGCTGGCATCTCACTCTCTTTGAATCTTCTTTATCATGCTAAGAGGAGCAGGAAAAAGCAAAAAATTTCAGAATTGCACCTTGCAATGCGGAGAAATTACTGTTTGTGCATTTACAATATTCATTGATTTTTGCCATTGAAAAACATCATGTTATTCATCTACCAGAAATGTTTGAAGCTACTGACTGAATGAAAGGAGCTGGCATCTCACTCTCTTTGAATCTTTATCATGCTAAGAGGAGCAGGAAAAAGCAAAAAATTTCAGACTTGCACCTTGCAATGCGGAGAAATTACTGTTTGTGCATTTACAATATTCATTGATTTTTGCCATTGAAAAACATCATGTTATTCATATACCAGAAATGTTTGAAGCTACTGACTGAATGAAAGGAGCTGGCATCTCACTCTCTTTGAATCTTCTTTATCATGCTAAGAGGAGCAGGAAAAAGCAAAAAATTTCAGAATTGCACCTTGCTATGCGGAGAAATTACTGTTTGTGCATTTACAATATTCATTGATTTTTGCCATTGAAAAACATCCAGAAATGATTAAAGCTACTGACTGAATGAAAGGAGCTGGCATCTCACTCTCTTTGAATCTTCTTTATCATGCTAAGAGGAGCAGGAAAAAGCAAAAAATTTCAGAATTGCACCTTGCAATGCGGAGAAATTACTGTTTGTGCATTTACAATATTCATTGATTTTTGCCATTGAAAAACATCATGTTATTCATATACCAGAAATGTTTGAAGCTACTGACTGAATGAAAGGAGCTGGTATCTCACTCTCTTTGAATCTTCTTCATAATGCTAAGAGGAGCAGGAAAAAGCAAAAAATTTCAGAATTGCACCTTGCAATGCGGAGAAATTACTGTTTGTGCATTTACAATATTCATTGATTTTTGCCATTGAAAAACGTCCAGAAATGATTGAAGCTACTGACAATGAAAGGAGCTGGCATCTCACTCTCTTTGAATCTTCTTTATCATGCTAAGAGGAGCAGGAAAAAGCAAAAAATTTCAGAATTGCACCTTGCAATGCTGAGAAATTACTGTTTGTGCATTTACAAAATTCATTGATTTTTGCCATTGAAAAACATCATGTTATTCAAATACCAGAAATGATTGAAGCTACTGACTGAATGAAAGGAGCTGGCATCTCACTCTCTTTGAATCTTCTTTATCATGCTAAGAGGAGCAAGAAAAAGCAAAAAATTTCAGAATTGCACCTTGCAATGCGGAGAAATTACTGTTTGTGCATTTACAATATTCATTGATTTTTGCCATTGAAAAACGTCCAGAAATGATTGAAGCTACTGACTGAATGAAAGGAGCTGGCATCTCACTCTCTTTGAATCTTCTTTATCATGCTAAGAGGAGCAGGAAAAAGCAAAAAATTTCAGAATTGCACCTTGCAATGCGGAGAAATTACTGTTTGTGCATTTACAATATTCATTGATTTTTGCCATTGAAAAACATCATGTTATTCATATACCAGAAATGTTTGAAGCTACTGACTGAATGAAAGGAGCTGACATCTCACTCTCTTTGAATCTTCTTTATCATGCTAAGAGGAGCAGGAAAAAGCAAAAAATTTCAGAATTGCACCTTGCAATGCGGAGAAATTACTGCTGTGCATTTACAATATTCATTGATTTTTGCCATTGAAAAACGTCCAGAAATGATTGAAGCTACTGACTGAATGAAAGGAGCTGGCATCTCACTCTCTTTGAATCTTCTTTATCATGCTAAGAGGAGCAGGAAAAAGCAAAAAATTTCAGAATTGCACCTTGCAATGCGGAGAAATTACTGTTTGTGCATTTACAATATTCATTGATTTTTGCCATTGAAAAACATCATGTTATTCATATACCAGAAATGTTTGAAGCTACTGACTGAATGAAAGGAGCTGGCATCTCACTCTCTTTGAATCTTCTTTATCATGCTAAGAGGAGCAGGAAAAAGCAAAAAATTTCAGACTTGCACCTTGCAATGCGGAGAAATTACTGTTTGTGCATTTACAATATTCATTGATTTTTGCCATTGAAAAACATCATGTTATTCATATACCAGAAATGTTTGAAGCTACTGACTGAATGAAAGGAGCTGTCATCTCACTCTCTTTGAATCTTCTTTATCATGCTAAGAGGAGCAGGAAAAAGCAAAAAATTTCAGAATTGCACCTTGCAATGTGGAGAAATTACTGTTTGTGCATTTACAATATTCATTGATTTTTACCATTGAAAAACGTCCAGAAATGATTGAAGCTACTGACTGAATGAAAGTAGCTGGCATCTCACTCTCTTTGAATCTTCTTTATCATGCTAAGAGGAGCAGGAAAAAGCAAAAAATTTCAGACTTGCACCTTGCAATGCGGAGAAATTACTGTTTGTGCATTTACAATATTCATTGATTTTTGCCATTGAAAAACATCATGTTATTCATATACCAGAAATGTTTGAAGCTACTGACTGAATGAAAGGAGCTGGCATCTCACTCTCTTTGAATCTTCTTTATCATGCTAAGAGGAGCAGGAAAAAGCAAAAAATTTCAGAATTGCACCTTGCAATGCGGAGAAATTACTGTTTGTGCATTTACAATATTCATTGATTTTTGCCATTGAAAAACGTCCAGAAATGATTGAAGCTACTGACAATGAAAGGAGCTGGCATCTCACTCTCTTTGAATCTTCTTTATCATGCTAAGAGGAGCAGGAAAAAGCAAAAAATTTCAGAATTGCACCTTGCAATGCTGAGAAATTACTGTTTGTGCATTTACAAAATTCATTGATTTTTGCCATTGAAAAACATCATGTTATTCAAATACCAGAAATGATTGAAGCTACTGACTGAATGAAAGGAGCTGGCATCTCACTCTCTTTGAATCTTCTTTATCATGCTAAGAGGAGCAAGAAAAAGCAAAAAATTTCAGAATTGCACCTTGCAATGCGGAGAAATTACTGTTTGTGCATTTACAATATTCATTGATTTTTGCCATTGAAAAACGTCCAGAAATGATTGAAGCTACTGACTGAATGAAAGGAGCTGGCATCTCACTCTCTTTGAATCTTCTTTATCATGCTAAGAGGAGCAGGAAAAAGCAAAAAATTTCAGAATTGCACCTTGCAATGCGGAGAAATTACTGTTTGTGCATTTACAATATTCATTGATTTTTGCCATTGAAAAACATCATGTTATTCATATACCAGAAATGTTTGAAGCTACTGACTGAATGAAAGGAGCTGACATCTCACTCTCTTTGAATCTTCTTTATCATGCTAAGAGGAGCAGGAAAAAGCAAAAAATTTCAGAATTGCACCTTGCAATGCGGAGAAATTACTGCTGTGCATTTACAATATTCATTGATTTTTGCCATTGAAAAACGTCCAGAAATGATTGAAGCTACTGACTGAATGAAAGGAGCTGGCATCTCACTCTCTTTGAATCTTCTTTATCATGCTAAGAGGAGCAGGAAAAAGCAAAAAATTTCAGAATTGCACCTTGCAATGCGGAGAAATTACTGTTTGTGCATTTACAATATTCATTGATTTTTGCCATTGAAAAACATCATGTTATTCATATACCAGAAATGTTTGAAGCTACTGACTGAATGAAAGGAGCTGGCATCTCACTCTCTTTGAATCTTCTTTATCATGCTAAGAGGAGCAGGAAAAAGCAAAAAATTTCAGACTTGCACCTTGCAATGCGGAGAAATTACTGTTTGTGCATTTACAATATTCATTGATTTTTGCCATTGAAAAACATCATGTTATTCATATACCAGAAATGTTTGAAGCTACTGACTGAATGAAAGGAGCTGTCATCTCACTCTCTTTGAATCTTCTTTATCATGCTAAGAGGAGCAGGAAAAAGCAAAAAATTTCAGAATTGCACCTTGCAATGTGGAGAAATTACTGTTTGTGCATTTACAATATTCATTGATTTTTACCATTGAAAAACGTCCAGAAATGATTGAAGCTACTGACTGAATGAAAGTAGCTGGCATCTCACTCTCTTTGAATCTTCTTTATCATGCTAAGAGGAGCAGGAAAAAGCAAAAAATTTCAGACTTGCACCTTGCAATGCGGAGAAATTACTGTTTGTGCATTTACAATATTCATTGATTTTTGCCATTGAAAAACATCATGTTATTCATATACCAGAAATGTTTGAAGCTACTGACTGAATGAAAGGAGCTGGCATCTCACTCTCTTTGAATCTTCTTTATCATGCTAAGAGGAGCAGGAAAAAGCAAAAAATTTCAGAATTGCACCTTGCAATGCGGAGAAATTACTGTTTGTGCATTTACAATATTCATTGATTTTTGCCATTGAAAAACGTCCAGAAATGATTGAAGCTACTGACTGAATGAAAGGAGCTGGCATCTCACTCTCTTTGAATCTTCTTTATCATGCTAAGAGGAGCAGGAAAAAGCAAAAAATTTCAGAATTGCACCTTGCAATGCGGAGAAATTACTGTTTGTGCATTTACAATATTCATTGATTTTTGCCATTGAAAAACGTCCAGAAATGATTGAAGCTACTGACTGAATGAAAGGAGCTGGCATCTCACTCTCTTTGAATCTTCTTTATCATGCTAAGAGGAGCAGGAAAAAGCAAAAAATTTCAGAATTGCACCTTGCAATGCGGAGAAATTACTGTTTGTGCATTTACAATATTCATTGATTTTTGCCATTGAAAAACATCATGTTATTCATATACCAGAAATGTTTGAAGCTACTGACTGAATGAAAGGAGCTGACATCTCACTCTCTTTGAATCTTCTTTATCATGCTAAGAGGAGCAGGAAAAAGCAAAAAATTTCAGAATTGCACCTTGCAATGCGGAGAAATTACTGCTGTGCATTTACAATATTCATTGATTTTTGCCATTGAAAAACGTCCAGAAATGATTGAAGCTACTGACTGAATGAAAGGAGCTGGCATCTCACTCTCTTTGAATCTTCTTTATCATGCTAAGAGGAGCAGGAAAAAGCAAAAAATTTCAGAATTGCACCTTGCAATGCGGAGAAATTACTGTTTGTGCATTTACAATATTCATTGATTTTTGCCATTGAAAAACATCATGTTATTCATATACCAGAAATGTTTGAAGCTACTGACTGAATGAAAGGAGCTGGCATCTCACTCTCTTTGAATCTTCTTTATCATGCTAAGAGGAGCAGGAAAAAGCAAAAAATTTCAGACTTGCACCTTGCAATGCGGAGAAATTACTGTTTGTGCATTTACAATATTCATTGATTTTTGCCATTGAAAAACATCATGTTATTCATATACCAGAAATGTTTGAAGCTACTGACTGAATGAAAGGAGCTGTCATCTCACTCTCTTTGAATCTTCTTTATCATGCTAAGAGGAGCAGGAAAAAGCAAAAAATTTCAGAATTGCACCTTGCAATGTGGAGAAATTACTGTTTGTGCATTTACAATATTCATTGATTTTTACCATTGAAAAACGTCCAGAAATGATTGAAGCTACTGACTGAATGAAAGTAGCTGGCATCTCACTCTCTTTGAATCTTCTTTATCATGCTAAGAGGAGCAGGAAAAAGCAAAAAATTTCAGACTTGCACCTTGCAATGCGGAGAAATTACTGTTTGTGCATTTACAATATTCATTGATTTTTGCCATTGAAAAACATCATGTTATTCATATACCAGAAATGTTTGAAGCTACTGACTGAATGAAAGGAGCTGGCATCTCACTCTCTTTGAATCTTCTTTATCATGCTAAGAGGAGCAGGAAAAAGCAAAAAATTTCAGAATTGCACCTTGCAATGCGGAGAAATTACTGTTTGTGCATTTACAATATTCATTGATTTTTGCCATTGAAAAACGTCCAGAAATGATTGAAGCTACTGACAATGAAAGGAGCTGGCATCTCACTCTCTTTGAATCTTCTTTATCATGCTAAGAGGAGCAGGAAAAAGCAAAAAATTTCAGAATTGCACCTTGCAATGCTGAGAAATTACTGTTTGTGCATTTACAAAATTCATTGATTTTTGCCATTGAAAAACATCATGTTATTCAAATACCAGAAATGATTGAAGCTACTGACTGAATGAAAGGAGCTGGCATCTCACTCTCTTTGAATCTTCTTTATCATGCTAAGAGGAGCAAGAAAAAGCAAAAAATTTCAGAATTGCACCTTGCAATGCGGAGAAATTACTGTTTGTGCATTTACAATATTCATTGATTTTTGCCATTGAAAAACGTCCAGAAATGATTGAAGCTACTGACTGAATGAAAGGAGCTGGCATCTCACTCTCTTTGAATCTTCTTTATCATGCTAAGAGGAGCAGGAAAAAGCAAAAAATTTCAGAATTGCACCTTGCAATGCGGAGAAATTACTGTTTGTGCATTTACAATATTCATTGATTTTTGCCATTGAAAAACATCATGTTATTCATATACCAGAAATGTTTGAAGCTACTGACTGAATGAAAGGAGCTGACATCTCACTCTCTTTGAATCTTCTTTATCATGCTAAGAGGAGCAGGAAAAAGCAAAAAATTTCAGAATTGCACCTTGCAATGCGGAGAAATTACTGCTGTGCATTTACAATATTCATTGATTTTTGCCATTGAAAAACGTCCAGAAATGATTGAAGCTACTGACTGAATGAAAGGAGCTGGCATCTCACTCTCTTTGAATCTTCTTTATCATGCTAAGAGGAGCAGGAAAAAGCAAAAAATTTCAGAATTGCACCTTGCAATGCGGAGAAATTACTGTTTGTGCATTTACAATATTCATTGATTTTTGCCATTGAAAAACATCATGTTATTCATATACCAGAAATGTTTGAAGCTACTGACTGAATGAAAGGAGCTGGCATCTCACTCTCTTTGAATCTTCTTTATCATGCTAAGAGGAGCAGGAAAAAGCAAAAAATTTCAGACTTGCACCTTGCAATGCGGAGAAATTACTGTTTGTGCATTTACAATATTCATTGATTTTTGCCATTGAAAAACATCATGTTATTCATATACCAGAAATGTTTGAAGCTACTGACTGAATGAAAGGAGCTGTCATCTCACTCTCTTTGAATCTTCTTTATCATGCTAAGAGGAGCAGGAAAAAGCAAAAAATTTCAGAATTGCACCTTGCAATGTGGAGAAATTACTGTTTGTGCATTTACAATATTCATTGATTTTTACCATTGAAAAACGTCCAGAAATGATTGAAGCTACTGACTGAATGAAAGTAGCTGGCATCTCACTCTCTTTGAATCTTCTTTATCATGCTAAGAGGAGCAGGAAAAAGCAAAAAATTTCAGACTTGCACCTTGCAATGCGGAGAAATTACTGTTTGTGCATTTACAATATTCATTGATTTTTGCCATTGAAAAACATCATGTTATTCATATACCAGAAATGTTTGAAGCTACTGACTGAATGAAAGGAGCTGGCATCTCACTCTCTTTGAATCTTCTTTATCATGCTAAGAGGAGCAGGAAAAAGCAAAAAATTTCAGAATTGCACCTTGCAATGCGGAGAAATTACTGTTTGTGCATTTACAATATTCATTGATTTTTGCCATTGAAAAACGTCCAGAAATGATTGAAGCTACTGACTGAATGAAAGGAGCTGGCATCTCACTCTCTTTGAATCTTCTTTATCATGCTAAGAGGAGCAGGAAAAAGCAAAAAATTTCAGAATTGCACCTTGCAATGCGGAGAAATTACTGTTTGTGCATTTACAATATTCATTGATTTTTGCCATTGAAAAACGTCCAGAAATGATTGAAGCTACTGACTGAATGAAAGGAGCTGGCATCTCACTCTCTTTGAATCTTCTTTATCATGCTAAGAGGAGCAGGAAAAAGCAAAAAATTTCAGAATTGCACCTTGCAATGCGGAGAAATTACTGTTTGTGCATTTACAATATTCATTGATTTTTGCCATTGAAAAACATCATGTTATTCATATACCAGAAATGTTTGAAGCTACTGACTGAATGAAAGGAGCTGACATCTCACTCTCTTTGAATCTTCTTTATCATGCTAAGAGGAGCAGGAAAAAGCAAAAAATTTCAGAATTGCACCTTGCAATGCGGAGAAATTACTGTTTATGCATTTACAATATTCATTGATTTTTGCCATTGAAAAACGTCCAGAAATGATTGAAGCTACTGACTGAATGAAAGGAGCTGGCATCTCACTCTCTTTGAATCTTCTTTATCATGCTAAGAGGAGCAGGAAAAAGCAAAAAATTTCAGAATTGCACCTTGCAATGCGGAGAAATTACTGTTTGTGCATTTACAATATTCATTGATTTTTGCCATTGAAAAACATCATGTTATTCATATACCAGAAATGTTTGAAGCTACTGACTGAATGAAAGGAGCTGGCATCTCACTCTCTTTGAATCTTCTTTATCATGCTAAGAGGAGCAGGAAAAAGCAAAAAATTTCAGACTTGCACCTTGCAATGCGGAGAAATTACTGTTTGTGCATTTACAATATTCATTGATTTTTGCCATTGAAAAACATCATGTTATTCATATACCAGAAATGTTTGAAGCTACTGACTGAATGAAAGGAGCTGGCATCTCACTCTCTTTGAATCTTCTTTATCATGCTAAGAGGAGCAGGAAAAAGCAAAAAATTTCAGAATTGCACCTTGCAATGCGGAGAAATTACTGTTTGTGCATTTACAATATTCATTGATTTTTGCCATTGAAAAACGTCCAGAAATGATTGAAGCTACTGACTGAATGAAAGGAGCTGGCATCTCACTCTCTTTGAATCTTTTTTATCATGCTAAGAGGAGCAGGAAAAAGCAAAAAATTTCAGAATTGCACCTTGCAATGCGGAGAAATTACTGTTTGTGCATTTACAATATTCATTGATTTTTGCCATTGAAAAACATCATGTTATTCATATACCAGAAATGTTTGAAGCTACTGACTGAATGAAAGGAGCTGGCATCTCACTCTCTTTGAATCATCTTTATCATGCTAAGAGGAGCAGGAAAAAGCAAAAAATTTCAGAATTGCACCTTGCAATGCGGAGAAATTACTGTTTGTGCATTTACAATATTCATTGATTTTTGCCATTGAAAAACGTCCAGAAATGATTGAAGCTACTGACTGAATGAAAGGAGCTGGCATCTCACTCTCTTTGAATCTTCTTTATCATGCTAAGAGGAGCAGGAAAAAGCAAAAAATTTCAGAATTGCACCTTGCAATGCGGAGAAATTACTGTTTGTGCATTTACAATATTCATTGATTTTTGCCATTGAAAAACATGTTATTCATATACCAGAAATGTTTGAAGCTACTGACTGAATGAAAGGAGCTGGCACCTCACTCTCTTTGAATCTTCTTTATCATGCTAAGAGGAGCAGGAAAAAGCAAAAAATTTCAGAATTGCACCTTGCAATGCGGAGAAATTACTGTTTGTGCATTTACAATATTCATTGATTTTTGCCATTGAAAAACGTCCAGAAATGATTGAAGGTACTGTCTGAATGAAAGGAGCTGGCATCTCACTCTCTTTGAATCTTCTTTATCATGCTAAGAGGAGCAGGAAAAAGCAAAAAATTTCAGAATTGCACCTTGCAATGCGGAGAAATTACAGTTTGTGCATTTACAATATTCATTGATTTTTGCCATTGAAAAACGTCCAGAAATGATTGAAGCTACTGACTGAATGAAAGGAGCTGGCATCTCACTCTCTTTGAATCTTCTTTATCATGCTAAGAGGAGCAGGAAAAAGCAAAAAATTTCAGAATTGCACCTTGCAATGCGGAGAAATTACAGTTTGTGCATTTACAATATTCATTGATTTTTGCCATTGAAAAACGTCCAGAAATGATTGAAGCTACTGACTGAATGAAAGGAGCTGGCATCTCACTCTCTTTGAATCTTCTTTATCATGCTAAGAGGAGCAGGAAAAAGCAAAAAATTTCAGAATTGCACCTTGCAATGCGGAGAAATTACTGTTTGTGCATGTACAATATTCATTGATTTTTGCCATTGAAAAACGTCCAGAAATGATTGAAGCTACTGACTGAATGAAAGGAGCTGGCATCTCACTCTCTTTGAATCTTCTTTATCATGCTAAGAGGAGCAGGAAAAAGCAAAAAATTTCAGAATTTCACCTTGCAATGCGGAGAAATTACTGTTTGTGCATTTACAATATTCATTGATTTTTGCCATTGAAAAACATGTTATTCATATACCAGAAATGTTTGAAGCTCCTGACTGAATGAAAGGAGCTGGCACCTCACTCTCTTTGAATCTTCTTTATCATGCTAAGAGAAGCAGGAAAAAGCAAAAAATTTCAGAATTGCACCTTGCAATGCGGAGAAATTACTGTTTGTGCATTTACAATATTCATTGATTTTTGCAATTGAAAAATGTCCAGAAATGATTGAAGCTACTGACTGAATGAAAGGAGCTGGCATCTCACTCTCTTTGAATCTTCTTTATCATGCTAAGAGGAGCAGGAAAAAGCAAAAAATTTCAGAATTGCACCTTGCAATGAGGAGAAATTACTGTTTGTGCATTTACAATATTCATTGATTTTTGCCATTGAAAAATGTCCAGAAATGATTGAAGCTACTGACTGAATGAAAGGAGCTGGCATCTCACTCTCTTTGAATCTTCTTTATCATGCTAAGAGGAGCAGGAAAAAGCAAAAAATTTCAGAATTGCGCCTTGTAATGCGGAGAAATTACTGTTTGTGCATTTACAAAATTCATTGATTTTTGCCATTGAAAAACATCATGTTATTCATATACCAGAAATGATTGAAGCTACTGACTGAAGGAAAGGAGCTGGCATCTCACTCTCTTTTAATCTTCTTTATCATGCTAAGAAGAGCAGGAAAAAGCAAAAAATTTCAGAATTGCACCTTGCAATGCGGAGAAATTACTGTTTGTGCATTTACAATATTCATTGATTTTTGCCATTGAAAAACGTCCAGAAATGATTGCAGCTACTGACTGAATGAAAGGAGCTGGCATCTCACTCTCTTTGAATCTTCTTTATCATGCTAAGAGGAGCAGGAAAAAGCAAAAAATTTCAGAATTGCACCTTGCAATGCGGAGAAATTACTGTTTGTGCATTTACAATATTCATTGATTTTTGCCATTGAAAAACATGTTATTCATATACCAGAAATGTTTGAAGCTCCAGACTGAATGAAAGGAGCTGGCACCTCACTCTCTTTGAATCTTCTTTATCATGCTAAGAGGAGCAGGAAAAAGCAAAAAATTTCAGAATTGCACCTTGCAATGCGGAGAAATTACTGTTTGTGCATTTACAATATTCATTGATTTTTGCCATTGAAAAACGTCCAGAAATGATTGAAGGTACTGACTGAATGAAAGGAGCTGGCATCTCACTCTCTTTGAATCTTCTTTATCATGCTAAGAGGAGCAGGAAAAAGCAAAAAATTTCAGAATTGCACCTTGCAATGCGGAGAAATTACTGTTTGTGCATTTACAATATTCATTGATTTTTGCCATTGAAAAACGTCCAGAAATGATTGAAGCTACTGACTGAATGAAAGGAGCTGGCATCTCACTCTCTTTGAATCTTCTTTATCATGCTAAGAGGAGCAGGAAAAAGCAAAAAATTTCAGAATTGCACCTTGCAATGCGGAGAAATTACTGTTTGTGCATTTACAATATTCATTGATTTTTGCCATTGAAAAACATCATGTTATTCATATACCAGAAATGTTTGAAGCTACTGACTGAATGAAAGGAGCTGACATCTCACTCTCTTTGAATCTTCTTTATCATGCTAAGAGGAGCAGGAAAAAGCAAAAAATTTCAGAATTGCACCTTGCAATGCGGAGAAATTACTGTTTGTGCATTTACAATATTCATTGATTTTTGCCATTGAAAAACGTCCAGAAATGATTGAAGCTACTGACTGAATGAAAGGAGCTGGCATCTCACTCTCTTTGAATCTTCTTTATCATGCTAAGTGGAGCAGGAAAAAGCAAAAAATTTCAGAATTGCACCTTGCAATGCGGAGAAATTACTGTTTGTGCATTTACAATATTCATTGATTTTTGCCATTGAAAAACATCATGTTATTCATATACCAGAAATGTTTGAAGCTACTGACTGAATGAAAGGAGCTGGCATCTCACTCTCTTTGAATCTTCTTTATCATGCTAAGAGGAGCAGGAAAAAGCAAAAAATTTCAGAATTGCACCTTGCAATGCGGAGAAATTACTGTTTGTGCATTTACAATATTCATTGATTTTTGCCATTGAAAAACGTCCAGAAATGATTGAAGCTACTGACTGAATGAAAGGAGCTGGCATCTCACTCTCTTTGAATCTTCTTTATCATGCTAAGAGGAGCAGGAAAAAGCAAAAAATTTCAGAATTGCACCTTGCAATGCGGAGAAATTACTGTTTGTGCATTTACAATATTCATTGATTTTTGCCATTGAAAAACATCATGTTATTCATATACCAGAAATGTTTGAAGCTACTGACTGAATGAAAGGAGCTGGCATCTCACTCTCTTTGAATCATCTTTATCATGCTAAGAGGAGCAGGAAAAAGCAAAAAATTTCAGAATTGCACCTTGCAATGCGGAGAAATTACTGTTTGTGCATTTACAATATTCATTGATTTTTGCCATTGAAAAACGTCCAGAAATGATTGAAGCTACTGACTGAATGAAAGGAGCTGGCATCTCACTCTCTTTGAATCTTCTTTATCATGCTAAGAGGAGCAGGAAAAAGCAAAAAATTTCAGAATTGCACCTTGCAATGCGGAGAAATTACTGTTTGTGCATTTACAATATTCATTGATTTTTGCCATTGAAAAACATGTTATTCATATACCAGAAATGTTTGAAGCTACTGACTGAATGAAAGGAGCTGGCACCTCACTCTCTTTGAATCTTCTTTATCATGCTAAGAGGAGCAGGAAAAAGCAAAAAATTTCAGAATTGCACCTTGCAATGCGGAGAAATTACTGTTTGTGCATTTACAATATTCATTGATTTTTGCCATTGAAAAACGTCCAGAAATGATTGAAGGTACTGACTGAATGAAAGGAGCTGGCATCTCACTCTCTTTGAATCTTCTTTATCATGCTAAGAGGAGCAGGAAAAAGCAAAAAATTTCAGAATTGCACCTTGCAATGCGGAGAAATCACAGTTTGTGCATTTACAATATTCATTGATTTTTGCCATTGAAAAACGTCCAGAAATGATTGAAGCTACTGACTGAATGAAAGGAGCTGGCATCTCACTCTCTTTGAATCTTCTTTATCATGCTAAGAGGAGCAGGAAAAAGCAAAAAATTTCAGAATTGCACCTTGCAATGCGGAGAAATTACAGTTTGTGCATTTACAATATTCATTGATTTTTGCCATTGAAAAACGTCCAGAAATGATTGAAGCTACTGACTAAATGAAAGGAGCTGGCATCTCACTCTCTTTGAATCTTCTTTATCATGCTAAGAGGAGCAGGAAAAAGCAAAAAATTTCAGAATTGCACCTTGCAATGCGGAGAAATTACTGTTTGTGCATGTACAATATTCATTGATTTTTGCCATTGAAAAACGTCCAGAAATGATTGAAGCTACTGACTGAATGAAAGGAGCTGGCATCTCACTCTCTTTGAATCTTCTTTATCATGCTAAGAGGAGCAGGAAAAAGCAAAAAATTTCAGAATTTCACCTTGCAATGCGGAGAAATTACTGTTTGTGCATTTACAATATTCATTGATTTTTGCCATTGAAAAACATGTTATTCATATACCAGAAATGTTTGAAGCTCCTGACTGAATGAAAGGAGCTGGCACCTCACTCTCTTTGAATCTTCTTTATCATGCTAAGAGAAGCAGGAAAAAGCAAAAAATTTCAGAATTGCACCTTGCAATGCGGAGAAATTACTGTTTGTGCATTTACAATATTCATTGATTTTTGCAATTGAAAAATGTCCAGAAATGATTGAAGCTACTGACTGAATGAAAGGAGCTGGCATCTCACTCTCTTTGAATCTTCTTTATCATGCTAAGAGGAGCAGGAAAAAGCAAAAAATTTCAGAATTGCACCTTGCAATGAGGAGAAATTACTGTTTGTGCATTTACAATATTCATTGATTTTTGCCATTGAAAAATGTCCAGAAATGATTGAAGCTACTGACTGAATGAAAGGAGCTGGCATCTCACTCTCTTTGAATCTTCTTTATCATGCTAAGAGGAGCAGGAAAAAGCAAAAAATTTCAGAATTGCGCCTTGCAATGCGGAGAAATTACTGTTTGTGCATTTACAAAATTCATTGATTTTTGCCATTGAAAAACATCATGTTATTCATATACCAGAAATGATTGAAGCTACTGACTGAAGGAAAGGAGCTGGCATCTCACTCTCTTTTAATCTTCTTTATCATGCTAAGAGGAGCAGGAAAAAGCAAAAAATTTCAGAATTGCACCTTGCAATGCGGAGAAATTACTGTTTGTGCATTTACAATATTCATTGATTTTTGCCATTGAAAAACGTCCAGAAATGATTGCAGCTACTGACTGAATGAAAGGAGCTGGCATCTCACTCTCTTTGAATCTTCTTTATCATGCTAAGAGGAGCAGGAAAAAGCAAAAAATTTCAGAATTGCACCTTGCAATGCGGAGAAATTACTGTTTGTGCATTTACAATATTCATTGATTTTTGCCTTTGAAAAACATGTTATTCATATACCAGAAATGTTTGAAGCTCCAGACTGAATGAAAGGAGCTGGCACCTCACTCTCTTTGAATCTTCTTTATCATGCTAAGAGGAGCAGGAAAAAGCAAAAAATTTCAGAATTGCACCTTGCAATGCGGAGAAATTACTGTTTGTGCATTTACAATATTCATTGATTTTTGCCATTGAAAAACGTCCAGAAATGATTGAAGGTACTGACTGAATGAAAGGAGCTGGCATCTCACTCTCTTTGAATCTTCTTTATCATGCTAAGAGGAGCAGGAAAAAGCAAAAAATTTCAGAATTGCACCTTGCAATGCGGAGAAATTACTGTTTGTGCATTTACAATATTCATTGATTTTTGCCATTGAAAAACGTCCAGAAATGATTGAAGCTACTGACTGAATGAAAGGAGCTGGCATCTCACTCTCTTTGAATCTTCTTTATCATGCTAAGAGGAGCAGGAAAAAGCAAAAAATTTCAGAATTGCACCTTGCAATGCGGAGAAATTACTGTTTGTGCATTTACAATATTCATTGATTTTTGCCATTGAAAAACATCATGTTATTCATATACCAGAAATGTTTGAAGCTACTGACTGAATGAAAGGAGCTGACATCTCACTCTCTTTGAATCTTCTTTATCATGCTAAGAGGAGCAGGAAAAAGCAAAAAATTTCAGAATTGCACCTTGCAATGCGGAGAAATTACTGTTTGTGCATTTACAATATTCATTGATTTTTGCCATTGAAAAACGTCCAGAAATGATTGAAGCTACTGACTGAATGAAAGGAGCTGGCATCTCACTCTCTTTGAATCTTCTTTATCATGCTAAGTGGAGCAGGAAAAAGCAAAAAATTTCAGAATTGCACCTTGCAATGCGGAGAAATTACTGTTTGTGCATTTACAATATTCATTGATTTTTGCCATTGAAAAACATCATGTTATTCATATACCAGAAATGTTTGAAGCTACTGACTGAATGAAAGGAGCTGGCATCTCACTCTCTTTGAATCTTCTTTATCATGCTAAGAGGAGCAGGAAAAAGCAAAAAATTTCAGAATTGCACCTTGCAATGCGGAGAAATTACTGTTTGTGCATTTACAATATTCATTGATTTTTGCCATTGAAAAACATCATGTTATTCATATACCAGAAATGTTTGAAGCTACTGACTGAATGAAAGGAGCTGGCATCTCACTCTCTTTGAATCTTCTTTATCATGCTAAGAGGAGCAGGAAAAAGCAAAAAATTTCAGAATTGCACCTTGCAATGCGGAGAAATTACTGTTTGTGCATTTACAATATTCATTGATTTTTGCCATTGAAAAACGTCCAGAAATGATTGAAGCTACTGACTGAATGAAAGGAGCTGGCATCTCACTCTCTTTGAATCTTCTTTATCATGCTAAGAGGAGCAGGAAAAAGCAAAAAATTTCAGAATTGCACCTTGCAATGCGGAGAAATTACTGTTTGTGCATTTACAATATTCATTGATTTTTGCCATTGAAAAACATGTTATTCATATACCAGAAATGTTTGAAGCTACTGACTGAATGAAAGGAGCTGGCACCTCACTCTCTTTGAATCTTCTTTATCATGCTAAGAGGAGCAGGAAAAGCAAAAAATTTCAGAATTGCACCTTGCAATGCGGAGAAATTACTGTTTGTGCATTTACAATATTCATTGATTTTTGCCATTGAAAAACGTCCAGAAATGATTGAAGGTACTGACTGAATGAAAGGAGCTGGCATCTCACTCTCTTTGAATCTTCTTTATCATGCTAAGAGGAGCAGGAAAAAGCAAAAAATTTCAGAATTGCACCTTGCAATGCGGAGAAATTACTGTTTGTGCATTTACAATATTCATTGATTTTTGCCATTGAAAAACGTCCAGAAATGATTGAAGCTACTGACTGAATGAAAGGAGCTGGCATCTCACTCTCTTTGAATCTTCTTTATCATGCTAAGAGGAGCAGGAAAAAGCAAAAAATTTCAGAATTGCACCTTGAAATGCGGAGAAATTACAGTTTGTGCATTTACAATATTCATTGATTTTTGCCATTGAAAAACGTCCAGAAATGATTGAAGCTACTGACTGAATGAAAGGAGCTGGCATCTCACTCTCTTTGAATCTTCTTTATCATGCTAAGAGGAGCAGGAAAAAGCAAAAAATTTCAGAATTGCACCTTGCAATGCGGAGAAATTACTGTTTGTGCATTTACAATATTCATTGATTTTTGCCATTGAAAAACGTCCAGAAATGATTGAAGCTACTGACTGAATGAAAGGAGTTGGCATCTCACTCTCTTTGAATCTTCTTTATCATGCTAAAAGGAGCAGGAAAAAGCAAAAAATTTCAGAATTGCACCTTGCAATGCGGAGAAATTACTGTTTGTGCATTTACAATATTCATTGATTTTTGCCATTGAAAAACATGTTATTCATATACCAGAAATGTTTGAAGCTCCTGACTGAATGAAAGGAGCTGGCACCTCACTCTCTATGAATCTTCTTTATCATGCTAAGAGGAGCAGGAAAAAGCAAAAAATTTCAGAATTGCACCTTGCAATGCGGAGAAATTACTGTTTGTGCATTTACAATATTCATTAATTTTTGCAATTGAAAAACGTCCAGAAATGATTGAAGCTACTGACTGAATGAAAGGAGCTGGCATCTCACTCTCTTTGAATCTTCTTTATCATGCTAAGAGGAGCAGGAAAAAGCAAAAAATTTCAGAATTGCACCTTGCAATGCGGAGAAATTACTGTTTGTGCATTTACAATATTCATTGATTTTTGCCATTGAAAAATGTCCAGAAATGATTGAAGCTACTGACTGAATGAAAGGAGCTGGCATCTCACTCTCTTTAAATCTTTTTTATCATGCTAAGAGGAGCAGGAAAAAGCAAAAAATTTCAGAATTGCGCCTTGCAATGCGGAGAAATTACTGTTTGTGCATTTACAATATTCATTGATTTTTGCCATTGAAAAACGTCCAGAAATGATTGAAGCTACTGACTGAATGAAAGGAGCTGGCATCTCACTCTCTTTGAATCTTCTTTATCATGCTAAGTGGAGCAGGAAAAAGCAAAAAATTTCAGAATTGCACCTTGCAATGCGGAGAAATTACTGTTTGTGCATTTACAATATTCATTGATTTTTGCCATTGAAAAACATCATGTTATTCATATACCAGAAATGTTTGAAGCTACTGACTGAATGAAAGGAGCTGGCATCTCACTCTCTTTGAATCTTCTTTATCATGCTAAGAGGAGCAGGAAAAAGCAAAAAATTTCAGAATTGCACCTTGCAATGCGGAGAAATTACTGTTTGTGCATTTACAATATTCATTGATTTTTGCCATTGAAAAACATCATGTTATTCATATACCAGAAATGTTTGAAGCTACTGACTGAATGAAAGGAGCTGGCATCTCACTCTCTTTGAATCTTCTTTATCATGCTAAGAGGAGCAGGAAAAAGCAAAAAATTTCAGAATTGCACCTTGCAATGCGGAGAAATTACTGTTTGTGCATTTACAATATTCATTGATTTTTGCCATTGAAAAACATCCAGAAATGATTAAAGCTACTGACTGAATGAAAGGAGCTGGCATCTCACTCTCTTTGAATCTTCTTTATCATGCTAAGAGGAGCAGGAAAAAGCAAAAAATTTCAGAATTGCACCTTGCAATGCGGAGAAATTACTGTTTGTGCATTTACAATATTCATTGATTTTTGCCATTGAAAAACGTCCAGAAATGATTGAAGCTACTGACTGAATGAAAGGAGCTGGCATCTCACTCTCTTTGAATCTTCTTTATCATGCTAAGAGGAGCAGGAAAAAGCAAAAAATTTCAGAATTGCACCTTGCAATGCGGAGAAATTACTGTTTGTGCATTTACAATATTCATTGATTTTTGCCATTGAAAAACATGTTATTCATATACCAGAAATGTTTGAAGCTACTGACTGAATGAAAGGAGCTGGCACCTCACTCTCTTTGAATCTTCTTTATCATGCTAAGAGGAGCAGGAAAAGCAAAAAATTTCAGAATTGCACCTTGCAATGCGGAGAAATTACTGTTTGTGCATTTACAATATTCATTGATTTTTGCCATTGAAAAACGTCCAGAAATGATTGAAGGTACTGACTGAATGAAAGGAGCTGGCATCTCACTCTCTTTGAATCTTCTTTATCATGCTAAGAGGAGCAGGAAAAAGCAAAAAATTTCAGAATTGCACCTTGCAATGCGGAGAAATTACTGTTTGTGCATTTACAATATTCATTGATTTTTGCCATTGAAAAACGTCCAGAAATGATTGAAGCTACTGAATGAATGAAAGGAGCTGGCATCTCACTCTCTTTGAATCTTCTTTATCATGCTAAGAGGAGCAGGAAAAAGCAAAAAATTTCAGAATTGCACCTTGAAATGCGGAGAAATTACAGTTTGTGCATTTACAATATTCATTGATTTTTGCCATTGAAAAACGTCCAGAAATGATTGAAGCTACTGACTGAATGAAAGGAGCTGGCATCTCACTCTCTTTGAATCTTCTTTATCATGCTAAGAGGAGCAGGAAAAAGCAAAAAATTTCAGAATTGCACCTTGCAATGCGGAGAAATTACTGTTTGTGCATTTACAATATTCATTGATTTTTGCCATTGAAAAACATGTTATTCATATACCAGAAATGTTTGAAGCTCCTGACTGAATGAAAGGAGCTGGCACCTCACTCTCTTTGAATCTTCTTTATCATGCTAAGAGGAGCAGGAAAAAGCAAAAAATTTCAGAATTGCACCTTGCAATGCGGAGAAATTACTGTTTGTGCATTTACAATATTCATTAATTTTTGCAATTGAAAAACGTCCAGAAATGATTGAAGCTACTGACTGAATGAAAGGAGCTGGCATCTCACTCTCTTTGAATCTTCTTTATCATGCTAAGAGGAGCAGGAAAAAGCAAAAAATTTCAGAATTGCACCTTGCAATGCGGAGAAATTACTGTTTGTGCATTTACAATATTCATTGATTTTTGCCATTGAAAAATGTCCAGAAATGATTGAAGCTACTGACTGAATGAAAGGAGCTGGCATCTCACTCTCTTTAAATCTTTTTTATCATGCTAAGAGGAGCAGGAAAAAGCAAAAAATTTCAGAATTGCGCCTTGCAATGCAGAGAAATTACTGTTTGTGCATTTACAAAATTCATTGATTTTTGCCATTGAAAAACATCATGTTATTCATATACCAGAAATGATTGAAGCTACTGACTGAAGGAAAGGAGCTGGCGTCTCACTCTCTTTTAATCTTCTTTATCATGCTAAGAGGAGCAGGAAAAAGCAAAAAATTTCAGAATTGCACCTTGCAAGGCGGAGAAATTACTGTTTGTGCATTTACAATATTCATTGATTTTTGCCATTGAAAAACGTCCAGAAATGATTGAAGCTACTGACTGAATGAAAGGAGCTGGCATCTCACTCTCTTTGAATCTTCTTTATCATGCTAAGAGGAGCAGGAAAAAGCAAAAAATTTCAGAATTGCACCTTGCAATGCGGAGAAATTACTGTTTGTGCATTTACAATATTCATTGATTTTTGCCATTGAAAAACATCATGTTATTCATATACCAGAAATGTTTGAAGCTACTGACTGAATGAAAGGAGCTGGCATCTCACTCTCTTTGAATATTCTTTATCATGCTAAGAGGAGCAGGAAAAAGCAAAAAATTTCAGAATTGCACGTTGCAATGTGGAGAAATTACTGTTTGTGCATTTACAATATTCATTGATTTTTACCATTGAAAAACGTCCAGAAATGATTGAAGCTACTGACTGAATGAAAGTAGCTGGCATCTCACTCTCTTTGAATCTTCTTTATCATGCTAAGAGGAGCAGGAAAAAGCAAAAAATTTCAGACTTGCACCTTGCAATGCGGAGAAATTACTGTTTGTGCATTCACAATATTCATTGATTTTTGTCATTGAAAAACATCATGTTATTCATATACCAGAAATGTTTGAAGCTACTGACTGAATGAAAAGAGCTGGCATCTCACTCTCTTTGAATCTTCTTTATCATGCTAAGAGGAGCAGGAAAAAGCAAAAAATTTCAGAATTGCACCTTGCAATGCGGAGAAATTACTGTTTGTGCATTTACAATATTCATTGATTTTTGCCATTGAAAAACGTCCAGAAATGATTGAAGCTACTGACTGAATGAAAGGAGCTGGCATCTCACTCTCTTTGAATCTTCTTTATCATGCTAAGAGGAGCAGGAAAAAGCAAAAAATTTCAGAATTGCACCTTGCAATGCGGAGAAATTACTGTTTGTGCATTTACAATATTCATTGATTTTTGCCATTGAAAAACGTCCAGAAATGATTGAAGCTACTGACTGAATGAAAGGAGCTGGCATCTCACTCTCTTTGAATCTTCTTTATCATGCTAAGTGGAGCAGGAAAAAGCAAAAAATTTCAGAATTGCACCTTGCAATGCGGAGAAATTACTGTTTGTGCATTTACAATATTCATTGATTTTTGCCATTGAAAAACATCATGTTATTCATATACCAGAAATGTTTGAAGCTACTGACTGAATGAAAGGAGCTGGCATCTCACTCTCTTTGAATCTTCTTTATCATGCTAAGAGGAGCAGGAAAAAGCAAAAAATTTCAGAATTGCACCTTGCAATGCGGAGAAATTACTGTTTGTGCATTTACAATATTCATTGATTTTTGCCATTGAAAAACATCATGTTATTCATATACCAGAAATGTTTGAAGCTACTGACTGAATGAAAGGAGCTGGCATCTCACTCTCTTTGAATCTTCTTTATCATGCTAAGAGGAGCAGGAAAAAGCAAAAAATTTCAGAATTGCACCTTGCAATGCGGAGAAATTACTGTTTGTGCATTTACAATATTCATTGATTTTTGCCATTGAAAAACATCCAGAAATGATTAAAGCTACTGACTGAATGAAAGGAGCTGGCATCTCACTCTCTTTGAATCTTCTTTATCATGCTAAGAGGAGCAGGAAAAAGTAAAAAATTTCAGAATTGCACCTTGCAATGCGGAGAAATTACTGTTTGTGCATTTACAATATTCATTGATTTTTGCCATTGAAAAACGTCCAGAAATGATTGAAGCTACTGACTGAATGAAAGGAGCTGGCATCTCACTCTCTTTGAATCTTCTTTATCATGCTAAGAGGAGCAGGAAAAAGCAAAAAATTTCAGAATTGCACCTTGCAATGCGGAGAAATTACTGTTTGTGCATTTACAATATTCATTGATTTTTGCCATTGAAAAACATGTTATTCATATACCAGAAATGTTTGAAGCTACTGACTGAATGAAAGGAGCTGGCACCTCACTCTCTTTGAATCTTCTTTATCATGCTAAGAGGAGCAGGAAAAGCAAAAAATTTCAGAATTGCACCTTGCAATGCGGAGAAATTACTGTTTGTGCATTTACAATATTCATTGATTTTTGCCATTGAAAAACGTCCAGAAATGATTGAAGGTACTGACTGAATGAAAGGAGCTGGCATCTCACTCTCTTTGAATCTTCTTTATCATGCTAAGAGGAGCAGGAAAAAGCAAAAAATTTCAGAATTGCACCTTGCAATGCGGAGAAATTACTGTTTGTGCATTTACAATATTCATTGATTTTTGCCATTGAAAAACGTCCAGAAATGATTGAAGCTACTGACTGAATGAAAGGAGCTGGCATCTCACTCTCTTTGAATCTTCTTTATCATGCTAAGAGGAGCAGGAAAAAGCAAAAAATTTCAGAATTGCACCTTGAAATGCGGAGAAATTACAGTTTGTGCATTTACAATATTCATTGATTTTTGCCATTGAAAAACATGTTATTCATATACCAGAAATGTTTGAAGCTCCTGACTGAATGAAAGGAGCTGGCACCTCACTCTCTTTGAATCTTCTTTATCATGCTAAGAGGAGCAGGAAAAAGCAAAAAATTTCAGAATTGCACCTTGCAATGCGGAGAAATTACTGTTTGTGCATTTACAATATTCATTGATTTTTGCAATTGAAAAACGTCCAGAAATGATTGAAGCTACTGACTGAATGAAAGGAGCTGGCATCTCACTCTCTTTGAATCTTCTTTATCATGCTAAGAGGAGCAGGAAAAAGCAAAAAATTTCAGAATTGCGCCTTGCAATGCAGAGAAATTACTGTTTGTGCATTTACAAAATTCATTGATTTTTGCCATTGAAAAACATCATGTTATTCATATACCAGAAATGATTGAA
The DNA here is from genome assembly GCF_046119375.1 of Phyllobates terribilis. Lineage (NCBI taxonomy): Eukaryota > Metazoa > Chordata > Amphibia > Anura > Dendrobatidae > Phyllobates > Phyllobates terribilis. The sequence continues at coordinate 246,979 of NW_027364088.1, read as the reverse complement.
GCTACTGACTGAAGGAAAGGAGCTGGCGTCTCACTCTCTTTTAATCTTCTTTATCATGCTAAGAGGAGCAGGAAAAAGCAAAAAATTTCAGAATTGCACCTTGCAAGGCGGAGAAATTACTGTTTGTGCATTTACAATATTCATTGATTTTTGCCATTGAAAAACGTCCAGAAATGATTGAAGCTACTGACTGAATGAAAGGAGCTGGCATCTCACTCTCTTTGAATCTTCTTTATCATGCTAAGAGGAGCAGGAAAAAGCAAAAAATTTCAGAATTGCACCTTGCAATGCGGAGAAATTACTGTTTGTGCATTTACAATATTCATTGATTTTTGCCATTGAAAAACATCATGTTATTCATATACCAGAAATGTTTGAAGCTACTGACTGAATGAAAGGAGCTGGCATCTCACTCTCTTTGAATATTCTTTATCATGCTAAGAGGAGCAGGAAAAAGCAAAAAATTTCAGAATTGCACCTTGCAATGTGGAGAAATTACTGTTTGTGCATTTACAATATTCATTGATTTTTACCATTGAAAAACGTCCAGAAATGATTGAAGCTACTGACTGAATGAAAGTAGCTGGCATCTCACTCTCTTTGAATCTTCTTTATCATGCTAAGAGGAGCAGGAAAAAGCAAAAAATTTCAGACTTGCACCTTGCAATGCGGAGAAATTACTGTTTGTGCATTTACAATATTCATTGATTTTTGTCATTGAAAAACATCATGTTATTCATATACCAGAAATGTTTGAAGCTACTGACTGAATGAAAAGAGCTGGCATCTCACTCTCTTTGAATCTTCTTTATCATGCTAAGAGGAGCAGGAAAAAGCAAAAAATTTCAGAATTGCACCTTGCAATGCGGAGAAATTACTGTTTGTGCATTTACAATATTCATTGATTTTTGCCATTGAAAAATGTCCAGAAATGATTGAAGCTACTGACTGAATGAAAGGAGCTGGCATCTCACTCTCTTTGAATCTTCTTTATCATGCTAAGAGGAGCAGGAAAAAGCAAAAAATTTCAGAATTGCACCTTGCAATGCGGAGAATTTACTGTTTGTGCATTTACAATATTCATTGAGTTTTGCCATTGAAAAACATGTTATTCATATACCAGAAATGTTTGAAGCTACTGACTGAATGAAAGGAGCTGGCACCTCACTCTCTTTGAATCTTCTTTATCATGCTAAGAGGAGCAGGAAAAAGCAAAAAATTTCAGAATTGCACCTTGCAATGCGGAGAAATTACTGTTTGTGCATTTACAATATTCATTGATTTTTGCCATTGAAAAACGTCCAGAAATGATTGAAGCTACTGACTGAATGAAAGGAGCTGGCATCTCACTCTCTTTGAATCTTCTTTATCATGCTAAGAGGAGCAGGAAAAAGCAAAAAATTTCAGAATTGCACCTTGCAATGCGGAGAAATTACAGTTTGTGCATTTACAATATTCATTGATTTTTGCCATTGAAAAACGTCCAGAAATGATTGAAGCTACTGACTGAATGAAAGGATCTGGCATCTCACTCTCTTTGAATCTTCTTTATCATGCTAAGAGGAGCAGGAAAAAGCAAAAAATTTCAGAATTGCACCTTGCAATGCGGAGAAATTACTGTTTGTGCATTTACAATATTCATTGATTTTTGCCATTGAAAAACGTCCAGAAATGATTGAAGCTACTGAATGAATGAAAGGAGCTGGCATCTCACTCTCTTTGAATCTTCTTTATCATGCTAAGAGGAGCAGGAAAAAGCAAAAAATTTCAGAATTGCACCTTGCAATGCGGAGAAATTACTGTTTGTGCATTTACAATATTCATTGATTTTTGCCATTGAAAAACATGTTATTCATATACCAGAAATGTTTGAAGCTCCTGACTGAATGAAAGGAGCTGGCACCTCACTCTCTTTGAATCTTCTTTATCATGCTAAGAGGAGAAGGAAAAAGCAAAAAATTTCAGAATTGCACCTTGCAATGCGGAGAAATTACTGTTTGTGCATTTACAATATTCATTGATTTTTGCCATTGAAAAACATCCAGAAATGATTGAAGCTACTGACTGAATGAAAGGAGCTGGCATCTCACTCTCTTTGAATCTTCTTTATCATGCTAAGAGGAGCAGGAAAAAGCAAAAAAATTCAGAATTGCACCTTGCAATGCGGAGAAATTACTGTTTGTGCATTTACAATATTCATTGATTTTTGCCATTGAAAAATGTCCAGAAATGATTGAAGCTACTGACTGAATGAAAGGAGCTGGCATCTCACTCTCTTTGAATCTTCTTTATCATGCTAAGAGGAGCAGGAAAAGCAAAAAAATTCAGAATTGCGCCTTGCAATGCGGAGAAATTACTGTTTGTGCATTTACAAAATTCATTGATTTTTGCCATTGAAAAACATCATGTTATTCATATACCAGAAATGATTGAAGCTACTGACTGAAGGAAAGGAGCTGGCATCTCACTCTCTTTGAATCTTCTTTATCATGCTAAGTGGAGCAGGAAAAAGCAAAAAATTTCAGAATTGCACCTTGCAATGCGGAGAAATTACTGTTTGTGCATTTACAATATTCATTGATTTTTGCCATTGAAAAACGTCCAGAAATGATTGAAGCTACTGACTGAATGAAAGGAGCTGGCATCTCACTCTCTTTGAATCTTCTTTATCATGCTAAGAGGAGCAGGAAAAAGCAAAAAATTTCAGAATTGCACCTTGCAATGCGGAGAAATTACAGTTTGTGCATTTACAATATTCATTGATTTTTGCCATTGAAAAACGTCCAGAAATGATTGAAGCTACTGACTGAATGAAAGGAGCTGGCATCTCACTCTCTTTGAATCTTCTTTATCATGCTAAGAGGAGCAGGAAAAAGCAAAAAATTTCAGAATTGCACCTTGCAATGCGGAGAAATTACTGTTTGTGCATTTACAATATTCATTGATTTTTGCCATTGAAAAACGTCCAGAAATGATTGAAGCTACTGAATGAATGAAAGGAGCTGGCATCTCACTCTCTTTGAATCTTCTTTATCATGCTAAGAGGAGCAGGAAAAAGCAAAAAATTTCAGAATTGCACCTTGCAATGCGGAGAAATTACTGTTTGTGCATTTACAATATTCATTGATTTTTGCCATTGAAAAACATGTTATTCATATACCAGAAATGTTTGAAGCTCCTGACTGAATGAAAGGAGCTGGCACCTCACTCTCTTTGAATCTTCTTTATCATGCTAAGAGGAGAAGGAAAAAGCAAAAAATTTCAGAATTGCACCTTGCAATGCGGAGAAATTACTGTTTGTGCATTTACAATATTCATTGATTTTTGCCATTGAAAAACATCCAGAAATGATTGAAGCTACTGACTGAATGAAAGGAGCTGGCATCTCACTCTCTTTGAATCTTCTTTATCATGCTAAGAGGAGCAGGAAAAAGCAAAAAAATTCAGAATTGCACCTTGCAATGCGGAGAAATTACTGTTTGTGCATTTACAATATTCATTGATTTTTGCCATTGAAAAATGTCCAGAAATGATTGAAGCTACTGACTGAATGAAAGGAGCTGGCATCTCACTCTCTTTGAATCTTCTTTATCATGCTAAGAGGAGCAGGAAAAGCAAAAAAATTCAGAATTGCGCCTTGCAATGCGGAGAAATTACTGTTTGTGCATTTACAAAATTCATTGATTTTTGCCATTGAAAAACATCATGTTATTCATATACCAGAAATGATTGAAGCTACTGACTGAAGGAAAGGAGCTGGCATCTCACTCTCTTTGAATCTTCTTTATCATGCTAAGTGGAGCAGGAAAAAGCAAAAAATTTCAGAATTGCACCTTGCAATGCGGAGAAATTACTGTTTGTGCATTTACAATATTCATTGATTTTTGCCATTGAAAAACGTCCAGAAATGATTGAAGCTACTGACTGAATGAAAGGAGCTGGCATCTCACTCTCTTTGAATCTTCTTTATCATGCTAAGAGGAGCAGGAAAAAGCAAAAAATTTCAGATTTGCGCCTTGCAATGCGGAGAAATTACTGTTTGTGCATTTACAATATTCATTGATTTTTGCGATTGAAAAACATCATGTTATTCATATACCAGAAATGATTGAAGCTACTGACTGAATGAAAGGAGCTGGCATCTCACTCTCTTTGAATCTTCTTTATCATGCTAAGAGGAGCAGGAAAAAGCAAAAAATTTCAGAATTGCACCTTGCAATGCGGAGAAATTACTGTTTGTGCATTTACAATATTCATTGATTTTTGCCATTGAAAAACGTCCAGAAATGATTGAAGCTACTGACTGAATGAAAGGAGCTGGCATCTCACTCTCTTTGAATCTTCTTTATCATGCTAAGTGGAGCAGGAAAAGGCAAAAAATTTCAGAATTGCACCTTGCAATGCGGAGAAATTACTGTTTGTGCATTTACAAAATTCATTGATTTTTGCCATTGAAAAACATCATGTTATTCATATACCAGAAATGATTGAAGCTACTGACTGAATGAAAGGAGCTGGCATCTCACTCTCTTTGAATCTTCTTTATCATGCTAAGAGGAGCAGGAAAAAGCAAAAAATTTCAGAATTGCACCTTGCAATGCGGAGAAATTACTGTTTGTGCATTTACAATATTCATTGATTTTTGCCATTGAAAAACGTCCAGAAATGATTGAATCTACTGACTGAATGAAAGGAGCTGGCATCTCACTCTTTGAATCTTCATTATCATGCTAAGAGGAGCAGGAAAAAGCAAAAAATTTCAGAATTGCACCTTGCAATGCGGAGAAATTACTGTTTGTGCATTTACAATATTCATTGATTTTTGCTATTGAAAAACATCGTTATTCATATACCAGAAATGTTTGAAGCTACTGACTGAATGAAAGGAGCTGGCATCTCACTCTCTTTGAATCTTCTTTATCATGCTAAGAGGAGCAGGAAAAAGCAAAAAATTTCAGACTTGCACCTTGCAATGCGGAGAAATTACTGTTTGTGCATTTACAATATTCATTGATTTTTGTCATTGAAAAACATCATGTTATTCATATACCAGAAATGTTTGAAGCTACTGACTGAATGAAAGGAGCTGGCATCTCACTCTCTTTGAATCTTCTTTATCATGCTAAGAGGAGCAGGAAAAAGCAAAAAATTTCAGAATTGCACCTTGCAATGCGGAGAAATTACTGTTTGTGCATTTACAATATTCATTGATTTTTGCCATTGAAAAACGTCCAGAAATGATTGAAGCTACTGACTGAATGAAAGGAGCTGGCATCTCACTCTCTTTGAATCTTCTTTATCATGCTAAGAGGAGCAGGAAAAAGCAAAAAATTTCAGAATTGCACCTTGCAATGCGGAGAAATTACTGTTTGTGCATTTACAATATTCATTGATTTTTGCCATTGAAAAACGTCCAGAAATGATTGAAGCTACTGACTGAATGAAAGGAGCTGGCATCTCACTCTCTTTGAATCTTCTTTATCATGCTAAGAGGAGCAGGAAAAAGCAAAAAATTTCAGAATTGCACCTTGCAATGCGGAGAAATTACTGTTTGTGCATTTACAATATTCATTGATTTTTGCCATTGAAAAACATGTTATTCATATACCAGAAATGTTTGAAGCTACTGACTTAATGAAAGGAGCTGGCACCTCACTCTCTTTGAATCTTCTTTATCATGCTAAGAGGAGCAGGAAAAAGCAAAAAATTTCAGAATTGCACCTTGCAATGCGGAGAAATTACAGTTTGTGCATTTACAATATTCATTGATTTTTGCCATTGAAAAACGTCCAGAAATGATTGAAGCTACTGACTGAATGAAAGGAGCTGGCATCTCACTCTCTTTGAATCTTCTTTATCATGCTAAGAGGAGCAGGAAAAAGCAAAAAATTTCAGAATTGCACCTTGCAATGCGGAGAAATTACTGTTTGTGCATTTACAATATTCATTGATTTTTGCCATTGAAAAACGTCCAGAAATGATTGAAGCTACTGACTGAATGAAAGGAGCTGGCATCTCACTCTCTTTGAATCTTCTTTATCATGCTAAGAGGAGCAGGAAAAAGCAAAAAATTTCAGAATTGCACCTTGCAATGCGGAGAAATTACTGTTTGTGCATTTACAATATTCATTGATTTTTGCCATTGAAAAACATGTTATTCATATACCAGAAATGTTTGAAGCTCCTGACTGAATGAAAGGAGCTGGCACCTCACTCTCTTTGAATCTTCTTTATCATGCTAAGAGGAGCAGGAAAAAGCAAAAAATTTCAGAATTGCACCTTGCAATGCGGAGAAATTACTGTTTGTGCATTTACAATATTCATTGATTTTTGCCATTGAAAAACATCCAGAAATGATTGAAGCTACTGACTGAATGAAAGGAGCTGGCATCTCACTCTCTTTGAATCTTCTTTATCATGCTAAGAGGAGCAGGAAAAAGCAAAAAAATTCAGAATTGCACCTTGCAATGCGGAGAAATTACTGTTTGTGCATTTACAATATTTATTGATTTTTGCCATTGAAAAACGTCCAGAAATGATTGAAGCTACTGACTGAATGAAAGGAGCTGGCATCTCACTCTCTTTGAATCTTCTTTATCATGCTAAGAGGAGCAGGAAAAAGTAAAAAATTTCAGAATTGCACCTTGCAATGCGGAGAAATTACTGTTTGTGCATTTACAATATTCAATGATTTTTGCCATTGAAAAACGTCCAGAAATGATTGAAGCTACTGACTGAACGAAAGGAGCTGGCATCTCAGTCTCTTTGAATCTTCTTTATCATGCTAAGAGGAGCAGGAAAAAGCAAAAAATTTCAGAATTGCACCTTGCAATGCGGAGAAATTACTGTTTGTGCATTTACAAAATTCATTGATTTTTGCCATTGAAAAACATCATGTTATTCATATACCAGAAATGTTTGAAGCTACTGACTGAATGAAAGGAGCTGGTATCTCACTCTCTTTGAATCTTCTTCATAATGCTAAGAGGAGCAGGAAAAAGCAAAAAATTTCAGAATTGCACCTTGCAATGCGGAGAAATTACAGTTTGTGCATTTACAATATTCATTGATTTTTGCCATTGAAAAACGTCCAGAAATGATTGAAGCTACTGACTGAATGAAAGGAGCTGGCATCTCACTCTCTTTGAATCTTCTTTATCATGCTAAGAGGAGCAGGAAAAAGCAAAAAATTTCAGAATTGCACCTTGCAATGCGGAGAAATTACTGTTTGTGCATTTACAATATTCATTGATTTTTACCATTGAAAAACGTCCAGAAATGATTGAAGCTACTGACTGAATGAAAGGAGCTGGCATCTCACTCTCTTTGAATCTTCTTTATCATGCTAAGAGGAGCAGGAAAAAGCAAAAAATTTCAGAATTGCACCTTGCAATGCGGAGAAATTACTGTTTGTGCATTTACAATATTCATTGATTTTTGCCATTGAAAAACATGTTATTCATATACCAGAAATGTTTGAAGCTCCTGACTGAATGAAAGGAGCTGGCACCTCACTCTCTTTGAATCTTCTTTATCATGCTAAGAGGAGCAGGAAAAAGCAAAAAATTTCAGAATTGCACCTTGCAATGCGGAGAAATTACTGTTTGTGCATTTACAATATTCATTGATTTTTGCCATTGAAAAACATTCAGAAATGATTGAAGCTACTGACTGAATGAAAGGAGCTGGCATCTCACTCTCTTTGAATCTTCTTTATCATGCTAAGAGGAGCAGGAAAAAGCAAAAAAATTCAGAATTGCACCTTGCAATGCGGAGAAATTACTGTTTGTGCATTTACAATATTCATTGATTTTTGCCATTGAAAAACGTCCAGAAATGATTGAAGCTACTGACTGAATGAAAGGAGCTGGCATCTCACTCTCTTTGAATCTTCTTTATCATGCTAAGAGGAGCAGGAAAAAGCAAAAAATTTCAGAATTGCACCTTGCAATGCGGAGAAATTACTGTTTGTGCATTTACAATATTCATTGATTTTTGCCATTGAAAAACGTCCAGAAATGATTGAAGCTACTGACTGAATGAAAGGAGCTGGCATCTCACTCTCTTTGAATCTTCTTTATCATGCTAAGAGGAGCAGGAAAAAGCAAAAAATTTCAGAATTGCACCTTGCAATGCGGAGAAATTACTGTTTGTGCATTTACAATATTCATTGATTTTTGCCATTGAAAAACATGTTATTCATATACCAGAAATGTTTGAAGCTCCTGACTGAATGAAAGGAGCTGGCACCTCACTCTCTTTGAATCTTCTTTATCATGCTAAGAGGAGCAGGAAAAAGCAAAAAATTTCAGAATTGCACCTTGCAATGCGGAGAAATTACTGTTTGTGCATTTACAATATTCATTGATTTTTGCCATTGAAAAACATCCAGAAATGATTGAAGCTACTGACTGAATGAAAGGAGCTGGCATCTCACTCTCTTTGAATCTTCTTTATCATGCTAAGAGGAGCAGGAAAAAGCAAAAAAATTCAGAATTGCACCTTGCAATGCGGAGAAATTACTGTTTGTGCATTTACAATATTCATTGATTTTTGCCATTGAAAAACGTCCAGAAATGATTGAAGCTACTGACTGAATGAAAGGAGCTGGCATCTCACTCTCTTTGAATCTTCTTTATCATGCTAAGAGGAGCAGGAAAAAGTAAAAAATTTCAGAATTGCACCTTGCAATGCGGAGAAATTACTGTTTGTGCATTTACAATATTCAATGATTTTTGCCATTGAAAAACGTCCAGAAATGATTGAAGCTACTGACTGAACGAAAGGAGCTGGCATCTCACTCTCTTTGAATCTTCTTTATCATGCTAAGAGGAGCAGGAAAAAGCAAAAAATTTCAGAATTGCACCTTGCAATGTGGAGAAATTACTGTTTGTGCATTTACAATATTCATTGATTTTTGCCATTGAAAAACATCATGTTATTCATATACCAGAAATGTTTGAAGCTACTGACTGAATGAAAGGAGCTGGTATCTCACTCTCTTTGAATCTTCTTCATAATGCTAAGAGGAGCAGGAAAAAGCAAAAAATTTCAGAATTGCACCTTGCAATGCGGAGAAATTACTGTTTGTGCATTTACAATATTCATTGATTTTTGCCATTGAAAAACGTCCAGAAATGATTGAAGCTACTGACTGAATGAAAGGAGCTGGCATCTCACTCTCTTTGAATCTTCTTTATCATGCTAAGCGGAGCAGGAAAAAGCAAAAAATTTCAGAATTGCACCTTGCAATGCGGAGAAATCACTGTTTGTGCATTTACAAAATTTATTGATTTTTGCCATTGAAAAACATCATGTTATTCATATACCAGAAATGATTGAAGCTACTGACTGAATGAAAGGAGCTGGCACCTCACTCTCTTTGAATCTTCTTTATCATGCTAAGAGGAGCAGGAAAAAGCAAAAAATTTCAGAATTGCACCTTGCAATGCGGAGAAATTACTGTTTGTGCATTTACAATATTCATTGATTTTTGCCATTGAAAAACATGTTATTCATATACCAGAAATGTTTGAAGCTCCTGACTGAATGAAAGGAGCTGGCACCTCACTCTCTTTGAATCTTCTTTATCATGCTAAGAGGAGCAGGAAAAAGCAAAAAATTTCAGAATTGCACCTTGCAATGCGGAGAAATTACTGTTTGTGCATTTACAATATTCATTGATTTTTGCCATTGAAAAACATCCAGAAATGATTGAAGCTACTGACTGAATGAAAGGAGCTGGCATCTCACTCTCTTTGAATCTTCTTTATCATGCTAAGAGGAGCAGGAAAAAGCAAAAAAATTCAGAATTGCACCTTGCAATGCGGAGAAATTACTGTTTGTGCATTTACAATATTCATTGATTTTTGCCATTGAAAAACGTCCAGAAATGATTGAAGCTACTGACTGAATGAAAGGAGCTGGCATCTCACTCTCTTTGAATCTTCTTTATCATGCTAAGAGGAGCAGGAAAAAGTAAAAAATTTCAGAATTGCACCTTGCAATGCGGAGAAATTACTGTTTGTGCATTTACAATATTCAATGATTTTTGCCATTGAAAAACGTCCAGAAATGATTGAAGCTACTGACTGAACGAAAGGAGCTGGCATCTCACTCTCTTTGAATCTTCTTTATCATGCTAAGAGGAGCAGGAAAAAGCAAAAAATTTCAGAATTGCACCTTGCAATGCGGAGAAATTACTGTTTGTGCATTTACAATATTCATTGATTTTTGCCATTGAAAAACATCATGTTATTCATATACCAGAAATGTTTGAAGCTACTGACTGAATGAAAGGAGCTGGTATCTCACTCTTTTTGAATCTTCTTCATAATGCTAAGAGGAGCAGGAAAAAGCAAAAAATTTCAGAATTGCACCTTGCAATGCGGAGAAATTACTGTTTGTGCATTTACAATATTCATTGATTTTTGCCATTGAAAAACGTCCAGAAATGATTGAAGCTACTGACTGAATGAAAGGAGCTGGCATCTCACTCTCTTTGAATCTTCTTTATCATGCTAAGCGGAGCAGGAAAAAGCAAAAAATTTCAGAATTGCACCTTGCAATGCGGAGAAATTACTGTTTGTGCATTTACAAAATTTATTGATTTTTGCCATTGAAAAACATCATGTTATTCATATACCAGAAATGATTGAAGCTACTGACTGAATGAAAGGATCTGGCATCTCACTCTCTTTGAATCTTCTTTATCATGCTAAGAGGAGCAGGAAAAAGCAAAAAATTTCAGAATTGCACCTTGCAATGCGGAGAAATTACAGTTTGTGCATTTACAATATTCATTGATTTTTGCCATTGAAAAACGTCCAGAAATGATTGAAGCTACTGACTGAATGAAAGGAGCTGGCATCTCACTCTCTTTGAATCTTCTTTATCATGCTAAGAGGAGCAGGAAAAAGCAAAAAATTTCAGAATTGCACCTTGCAATGCGGAGAAATTACTGTTTGTGCATTTACAATATTCATTGATTTTTGCCATTGAAAAACATCATGTTATTCATATACCAGAAATGTTTGAAGCTACTGACTGAATGAAAGGAGCTGGCATCTCACTCTCTTTGAATCTTCTTTATCATGCTAAGAGGAGCAGGATAAAGCAAAAAATTTCAGAATTGCACCTTGCAATGCGGATAAATTACTGTTTGTGCATTTACAATATTCATTGATTTTTGCCATTGAAAAACATCATGTTATTCATATACCAGAAATGATTGAAGCTACTGACTGAATGAAAGGAGCTGGCATCTCACTCTCTTTGAATCTTCTTTATCATGCTAAGAGGAGCAGGAAAAAGCAAAAAATTTCAGAATTGCACCTTGCAATGCGGAGAAATTACTGTTTGTGCATTTACAATATTCATTGATTTTTGCCATTGAAAAACGTCCAGAAATGATTGAAGCTACTGACTGAATGAAAGGAGCTGGCATCTCACTCTCTTTGAATCTTCTTTATCATGCTAAGAGGAGCAGGAAAAAGCAAAAAATTTCAGAATTGCACCTTGCAATGCGGAGAAATTACTGTTTGTGCATTTACAATATTCATTGATTTTTGCCATTGAAAAACGTCCAGAAATGATTGAAGCTACTGACTGAATGAAAGGAGCTGGCATCTCACTCTCTTTGAATCTTCTTTATCATGCTAAGAGGAGCAGGAAAAAGCAAAAAATTTCAGAATTGCACCTTGCAATGCGGAGAAATTACTGTTTGTGCATTTACAATATTCATTGATTTTTGCCATTGAAAAACATGTTATTCATATACCAGAAATGTTTGAAGCTACTGACTTAATGAAAGGAGCTGGCACCTCACTCTCTTTGAATCTTCTTTATCATGCTAAGAGGAGCAGGAAAAAGCAAAAAATTTCAGAATTGCACCTTGCAATGCGGAGAAATTACAGTTTGTGCATTTACAATATTCATTGATTTTTGCCATTGAAAAACGTCCAGAAATGATTGAAGCTACTGACTGAATGAAAGGAGCTGGCATCTCACTCTCTTTGAATCTTCTTTATCATGCTAAGAGGAGCAGGAAAAAGCAAAAAATTTCAGAATTGCACCTTGCAATGCGGAGAAATTACTGTTTGTGCATTTACAATATTCATTGATTTTTGCCATTGAAAAACGTCCAGAAATGATTGAAGCTACTGACTGAATGAAAGGAGCTGGCATCTCACTCTCTTTGAATCTTCTTTATCATGCTAAGAGGAGCAGGAAAAAGCAAAAAATTTCAGAATTGCACCTTGCAATGCGGAGATATTACTGTTTGTGCATTTACAATATTCATTGATTTTTGCCATTGAAAAACATGTTATTCATATACCAGAAATGTTTGAAGCTCCTGACTGAATGAAAGGAGCTGGCACCTCACTCTCTTTGAATCTTCTTTATCATGCTAAGAGGAGCAGGAAAAAGCAAAAAATTTCAGAATTGCACCTTGCAATGCGGAGAAATTACTGTTTGTGCATTTACAATATTCATTGATTTTTGCCATTGAAAAACATCCAGAAATGATTGAAGCTACTGACTGAATGAAAGGAGCTGGCATCTCACTCTCTTTGAATCTTCTTTATCATGCTAAGAGGAGCAGGAAAAAGCAAAAAAAATCAGAATTGCACCTTGCAATGCGGAGAAATTACTGTTTGTGCATTTACAATATTTATTGATTTTTGCCATTGAAAAACGTCCAGAAATGATTGAAGCTACTGACTGAATGAAAGGAGCTGGCATCTCACTCTCTTTGAATCTTCTTTATCATGCTAAGAGGAGCAGGAAAAAGTAAAAAATTTCAGAATTGCACCTTGCAATGCGGAGAAATTACTGTTTGTGCATTTACAATATTCAATGATTTTTGCCATTGAAAAACGTCCAGAAATGATTGAAGCTACTGACTGAACGAAAGGAGCTGGCATCTCAGTCTCTTTGAATCTTCTTTATCATGCTAAGAGGAGCAGGAAAAAGCAAAAAATTTCAGAATTGCACCTTGCAATGCGGAGAAATTACTGTTTGTGCATTTACAATATTCATTGATTTTTGCCATTGAAAAACATCATGTTATTCATATACCAGAAATGTTTGAAGCTACTGACTGAATGAAAGGAGCTGGTATCTCACTCTCTTTGAATCTTCTTCATAATGCTAAGAGGAGCAGGAAAAAGCAAAAAATTTCAGAATTGCACCTTGCAATGCGGAGAAATTACAGTTTGTGCATTTACAATATTCATTGATTTTTGCCATTGAAAAACGTCCAGAAATGATTGAAGCTACTGACTGAATGAAAGGAGCTGGCATCTCACTCTCTTTGAATCTTCTTTATCATGCTAAGAGGAGCAGGAAAAAGCAAAAAATTTCAGAATTGCACCTTGCAATGCGGAGAAATTACTGTTTGTGCATTTACAATATTCATTGATTTTTGCCATTGAAAAACGTCCAGAAATGATTGAAGCTACTGACTGAATGAAAGGAGCTGGCATCTCACTCTCTTTGAATCTTCTTTATCATGCTAAGAGGAGCAGGAAAAAGCAAAAAATTTCAGAATTGCACCTTGCAATGCGGAGAAATTACTGTTTGTGCATTTACAATATTCATTGATTTTTGCCATTGAAAAACATGTTATTCATATACCAGAAATGTTTGAAGCTCCTGACTGAATGAAAGGAGCTGGCACCTCACTCTCTTTGAATCTTCTTTATCATGCTAAGAGGAGCAGGAAAAAGCAAAAAATTTCAGAATTGCACCTTGCAATGCGGAGAAATTACTGTTTGTGCATTTACAATATTCATTGATTTTTGCCATTGAAAAACATCCAGAAATGATTGAAGCTACTGACTGAATGAAAGGAGCTGGCATCTCACTCTCTTTGAATCTTCTTTATCATGCTAAGAGGAGCAGGAAAAAGCAAAAAATTTCAGAATTGCACCTTGCAATGCGGAGAAATTACTGTTTGTGCATTTACAATATTCATTGATTTTTACCATTGAAAAACATGTTATTCATATACCAGAAATGTTTGAAGCTACTGACTTAATGAAAGGAGCTGGCACCTCACTCTCTTTGAATCTTCTTTATCATGCTAAGAGGAGCAGGAAAAAGCAAAAAATTTCAGAATTGCACCTTGCAATGCGGAGAAATTACAGTTTGTGCATTTACAATATTCATTGATTTTTGCCATTGAAAAACGTCCAGAAATGATTGAAGCTACTGACTGAATGAAAGGAGCTGGCATCTCACTCTCTTTGAATCTTCTTTATCATGCTAAGAGGAGCAGGAAAAAGCAAAAAATTTCAGAATTGCACCTTGCAATGCGGAGAAATTACTGTTTGTGCATTTACAATATTCATTGATTTTTGCCATTGAAAAACGTCCAGAAATGATTGAAGCTACTGACTGAATGAAAGGAGCTGGCATCTCACTCTCTTTGAATCTTCTTTATCATGCTAAGAGGAGCAGGAAAAAGCAAAAAATTTCAGAATTGCACCTTGCAATGCGGAGAAATTACTGTTTGTGCATTTACAATATTCATTGATTTTTGCCATTGAAAAACATGTTATTCATATACCAGAAATGTTTGAAGCTCCTGACTGAATGAAAGGAGCTGGCACCTCACTCTCTTTGAATCTTCTTTATCATGCTAAGAGGAGCAGGAAAAAGCAAAAAATTTCAGAATTGCACCTTGCAATGCGGAGAAATTACTGTTTGTGCATTTACAATATTCATTGATTTTTGCCATTGAAAAACATCCAGAAATGATTGAAGCTACTGACTGAATGAAAGGAGCTGGCATCTCACTCTCTTTGAATCTTCTTTATCATGCTAAGAGGAGCAGGAAAAAGCAAAAAAATTCAGAATTGCACCTTGCAATGCGGAGAAATTACTGTTTGTGCATTTACAATATTTATTGATTTTTGCCATTGAAAAACGTCCAGAAATGATTGAAGCTACTGACTGAATGAAAGGAGCTGGCATCTCACTCTCTTTGAATCTTCTTTATCATGCTAAGAGGAGCAGGAAAAAGTAAAAAATTTCAGAATTGCACCTTGCAATGCGGAGAAATTACTGTTTGTGCATTTACAATATTCAATGATTTTTGCCATTGAAAAACGTCCAGAAATTATTGAAGCTACTGACTGAACGAAAGGAGCTGGCATCTCAGTCTCTTTGAATCTTCTTTATCATGCTAAGAGGAGCAGGAAAAAGCAAAAAATTTCAGAATTGCACCTTGCAATGCGGAGAAATTACTGTTTGTGCATTTACAATATTCATTGATTTTTGCCATTGAAAAACATCATGTTATTCATATACCAGAAATGTTTGAAGCTACTGACTGAATGAAAGGAGCTGGTATCTCACTCTCTTTGAATCTTCTTCATAATGCTAAGAGGAGCAGGAAAAAGCAAAAAATTTCAGAATTGCACCTTGCAATGCGGAGAAATTACAGTTTGTGCATTTACAATATTCATTGATTTTTGCCATTGAAAAACGTCCAGAAATGATTGAAGCTACTGACTGAATGAAAGGAGCTGGCATCTAACTCTCTTTGAATCTTCTTTATCATGCTAAGAGGAGCAGGAAAAAGCAAAAAATTTCAGAATTGCACCTTGCAATGCGGAGAAATTACTGTTTGTGCATTTACAATATTCATTGATTTTTGCCATTGAAAAACGTCCAGAAATGATTGAAGCTACTGACTGAATGAAAGGAGCTGGCATCTCACTCTCTTTGAATCTTCTTTATCATGCTAAGAGGAGCAGGAAAAAGCAAAAAATTTCAGAATTGCACCTTGCAATGCGGAGAAATTACTGTTTGTGCATTTACAATATTCATTGATTTTTGCCATTGAAAAACATGTTATTCATATACCAGAAATGTTTGAAGCTACTGACTTAATGAAAGGAGCTGGCACCTCACTCTCTTTGAATCTTCTTTATCATGCTAAGAGGAGCAGGAAAAAGCAAAAAATTTCAGAATTGCACCTTGCAATGCGGAGAAATTACAGTTTGTGCATTTACAATATTCATTGATTTTTGCCATTGAAAAACGTCCAGAAATGATTGAAGCTACTGACTGAATGAAAGGAGCTGGCATCTCACTCTCTTTGAATCTTCTTTATCATGCTAAGAGGAGCAGGAAAAAGCAAAAAATTTCAGAATTGCACCTTGCAATGCGGAGAAATTACTGTTTGTGCATTTACAATATTCATTGATTTTTGCCATTGAAAAACGTCCAGAAATGATTGAAGCTACTGACTGAATGAAAGGAGCTGGCATCTCACTCTCTTTGAATCTTCTTTATCATGCTAAGAGGAGCAGGAAAAAGCAAAAAATTTCAGAATTGCACCTTGCAATGCGGAGAAATTACTGTTTGTGCATTTACAATATTCATTGATTTTTGCCATTGAAAAACATGTTATTCATATACCAGAAATGTTTGAAGCTCCTGACTGAATGAAAGGAGCTGGCACCTCACTCTCTTTGAATCTTCTTTATCATGCTAAGAGGAGCAGGAAAAAGCAAAAAATTTCAGAATTGCACCTTGCAATGCGGAGAAATTACTGTTTGTGCATTTACAATATTCATTGATTTTTGCCATTGAAAAACATCCAGAAATGATTGTAGCTACTGACTGAATGAAAGGAGCTGGCATCTCACTCTCTTTGAATCTTCTTTATCATGCTAAGAGGAGCAGGAAAAAGCAAAAAAATTCAGAATTGCACCTTGCAATGCGGAGAAATTACTGTTTGTGCATTTACAATATTTATTGATTTTTGCCATTGAAAAACGTCCAGAAATGATTGAAGCTACTGACTGAATGAAAGGAGCTGGCATCTCACTCTCTTTGAATCTTCTTTATCATGCTAAGAGGAGCAGGAAAAAGTAAAAAATTTCAGAATTGCACCTTGCAATGCGGAGAAATTACTGTTTGTGCATTTACAATATTCAATGATTTTTGCCATTGAAAAACGTCCAGAAATGATTGAAGCTACTGACTGAACGAAAGGAGCTGGCATCTCAGTCTCTTTGAATCTTCTTTATCATGCTAAGAGGAGCAGGAAAAAGCAAAAAATTTCAGAATTGCACCTTGCAATGCGGAGAAATTACTGTTTGTGCATTTACAATATTCATTGATTTTTGCCATTGAAAAACATCATGTTATTCATATACCAGAAATGTTTGAAGCTACTGACTGAATGAAAGGAGCTGGTATCTCACTCTCTTTGAATCTTCTTCATAATGCTAAGAGGAGCAGGAAAAAGCAAAAAATTTCAGAATTGCACCTTGCAATGCGGAGAAATTACAGTTTGTGCATTTACAATTTTCATTGATTTTTGCCATTGAAAAACGTCCAGAAATGATTGAAGCTACTGACTGAATGAAAGGAGCTGGCATCTCACTCTCTTTGAATCTTCTTTATCATGCTAAGAGGAGCAGGAAAAAGCAAAAATTTTCAGAATTGCACCTTGCAATGCGGAGAAATTACTGTTTGTACATTTACAATATTCATTGATTTTTGCCATTGAAAAACGTCCAGAAATGATTGAAGCTACTGACTGAATGAAAGGAGCTGGCATCTCACTCTCTTTGAATCTTCTTTATCATGCTAAGAGGAGCAGGAAAAAGCAAAAAATTTCAGAATTGCACCTTGCAATGCGGAGAAATTACTGTTTGTGCATTTACAATATTCATTGATTTTTGCCATTGAAAAACGTCCAGAAATGATTGAAGCTACTGACTGAATGAAAGGAGCTGGCATCTCACTCTCTTTGAATCTTCTTTATCATGCTAAGAGGAGCAGGAAAAAGCAAAAAATTTCAGAATTGCACCTTGCAATGCGGAGAAATTACTGTTTGTGCATTTACAATATTCATTGATTTTTGCCATTGAAAAACGTCCAGAAATGATTGAAGCTACTGACTGAATGAAAGGAGCTGGCATCTCACTCTCTTTGAATCTTCTTTATCATGCTAAGAGGAGCAGGAAAAAGCAAAAAATTTCAGAATTGCACCTTGCAATGCGGAGAAATTACTGTTTGTGCATTTACAATATTCATTGATTTTTGCCATTGAAAAACATGTTATTCATATACCAGAAATGTTTGAAGCTACTGACTTAATGAAAGGAGCTGGCACCTCACTCTCTTTGAATCTTCTTTATCATGCTAAGAGGAGCAGGAAAAAGCAAAAAATTTCAGAATTGCACCTTGCAATGCGGAGAAATTACAGTTTGTGCATTTACAATATTCATTGATTTTTGCCATTGAAAAACGTCCAGAAATGATTGAAGCTACTGACTGAATGAAAGGAGCTGGCATCTCACTCTCTTTGAATCTTCTTTATCATGCTAAGAGGAGCAGGAAAAAGCAAAAAATTTCAGAATTGCACCTTGCAATGCGGAGAAATTACTGTTTGTGCATTTACAATATTCATTGATTTTTGCCATTGAAAAACGTCCAGAAATGATTGAAGCTACTGACTGAATGAAAGGAGCTGGCATCTCACTCTCTTTGAATCTTCTTTATCATGCTAAGAGGAGCAGGAAAAAGCAAAAAATTTCAGAATTGCACCTTGCAATGCGGAGAAATTACTGTTTGTGCATTTACAATATTCATTGATTTTTGCCATTGAAAAACATCATGTTATTCATATACCAGAAATGTTTGAAGCTACTGACTGAATGAAAGGAGCTGGTATCTCACTCTCTTTGAATCTTCTTCATAATGCTAAGAGGAGCAGGAAAAAGCAAAAAATTTCAGAATTGCACCTTGCAATGCGGAGAAATTACAGTTTGTGCATTTACAATATTCATTGATTTTTGCCATTGAAAAACGTCCAGAAATGATTGAAGCTACTGACTGAATGAAAGGAGCTGGCATCTCACTCTCTTTGAATCTTCTTTATCATGCTAAGAGGAGCAGGAAAAAGCAAAAAATTTCAGAATTGCACCTTGCAATGCGGAGAAATTACTGTTTGTGCATTTACAATATTCATTGATTTTTGCCATTGAAAAACGTCCAGAAATGATTGAAGCTACTGACTGAATGAAAGGAGCTGGCATCTCACTCTCTTTGAATCTTCTTTATCATGCTAAGAGGAGCAGGAAAAAGCAAAAAATTTCAGAATTGCACCTTGCAATGCGGAGAAATTACTGTTTGTGCATTTACAATATTCATTGATTTTTGCCATTGAAAAACATGTTATTCATATACCAGAAATGTTTGAAGCTACTGACTTAATGAAAGGAGCTGGCACCTCACTCTCTTTGAATCTTCTTTATCATGCTAAGAGGAGCAGGAAAAAGCAAAAAATTTCAGAATTGCACCTTGCAATGCGGAGAAATTACAGTTTGTGCATTTACAATATTCATTGATTTTTGCCATTGAAAAACGTCCAGAAATGATTGAAGCTACTGACTGAATGAAAGGAGCTGGCATCTCACTCTCTTTGAATCTTCTTTATCATGCTAAGAGGAGCAGGAAAAAGCAAAAAATTTCAGAATTGCACCTTGCAATGCGGAGAAATTACTGTTTGTGCATTTACAATATTCATTGATTTTTGTCATTGAAAAACGTCCAGAAATGATTGAAGCTACTGACTGAATGAAAGGAGCTGGCATCTCACTCTCTTTGAATCTTCTTTATCATGCTAAGAGGAGCAGGAAAAAGCAAAAAATTTCAGAATTGCACCTTGCAATGCGGAGAAATTACTGTTTGTGCATTTACAATATTCATTGATTTTTGCCATTGAAAAACATGTTATTCATATACCAGAAATGTTTGAAGCTCCTGACTGAATGAAAGGAGCTGGCACCTCACTCTCTTTGAATCTTCTTTATCATGCTAAGAGGAGCAGGAAAAAGCAAAAAATTTCAGAATTGCACCTTGCAATGCGGAGAAATTACTGTTTGTGCATTTACAATATTCATTGATTTTTGCCATTGAAAAACATCCAGAAATGATTGAAGCTACTGACTGAATGAAAGGAGCTGGCATCTCACTCTCTTTGAATCTTCTTTATCATGCTAAGAGGAGCAGGAAAAAGCAAAAAAATTCAGAATTGCACCTTGCAATGCGGAGAAATTACTGTTTGTGCATTTACAATATTTATTGATTTTTGCCATTGAAAAACGTCCAGAAATGATTGAAGCTACTGACTGAATGAAAGGAGCTGGCATCTCACTCTCTTTGAATCTTCTTTATCATGCTAAGAGGAGCAGGAAAAAGTAAAAAATTTCAGAATTGCACCTTGCAATGCGGAGAAATTACTGTTTGTGCATTTACAATATTCAATGATTTTTGCCATTGAAAAACGTCCAGAAATTATTGAAGCTACTGACTGAACGAAAGGAGCTGGCATCTCAGTCTCTTTGAATCTTCTTTATCATGCTAAGAGGAGCAGGAAAAAGCAAAAAATTTCAGAATTGCACCTTGCAATGCGGAGAAATTACTGTTTGTGCATTTACAATATTCATTGATTTTTGCCATTGAAAAACATCATGTTATTCATATACCAGAAATGTTTGAAGCTACTGACTGAATGAAAGGAGCTGGTATCTCACTCTCTTTGAATCTTCTTCATAATGCTAAGAGGAGCAGGAAAAAGCAAAAAATTTCAGAATTGCACCTTGCAATGCGGAGAAATTACAGTTTGTGCATTTACAATATTCATTGATTTTTGCCATTGAAAAACGTCCAGAAATGATTGAAGCTACTGACTGAATGAAAGGAGCTGGCATCTCACTCTCTTTGAATCTTCTTTATCATGCTAAGAGGAGCAGGAAAAAGCAAAAATTTTCAGAATTGCACCTTGCAATGCGGAGAAATTACTGTTTGTGCATTTACAATATTCATTGATTTTTGCCATTGAAAAACGTCCAGAAATGATTGAAGCTACTGACTGAATGAAAGGAGCTGGCATCTCACTCTCTTTGAATCTTCTTTATCATGCTAAGAGGAGCAGGAAAAAGCAAAAAATTTCAGAATTGCACCTTGCAATGCGGAGAAATTACTGTTTGTGCATTTACAATATTCATTGATTTTTGCCATTGAAAAACGTCCAGAAATGATTGAAGCTACTGACTGAATGAAAGGAGCTGGCATCTCACTCTCTTTGAATCTTCTTTATCATGCTAAGAGGAGCAGGAAAAAGCAAAAAATTTCAGAATTGCACCTTGCAATGCGGAGAAATTACTGTTTGTGCATTTACAATATTCATTGATTTTTGCCATTGAAAAACGTCCAGAAATGATTGAAGCTACTGACTGAATGAAAGGAGCTGGCATCTCACTCTCTTTGAATCTTCTTTATCATGCTAAGAGGAGCAGGAAAAAGCAAAAAATTTCAGAATTGCACCTTGCAATGCGGAGAAATTACTGTTTGTGCATTTACAATATTCATTGATTTTTGCCATTGAAAAACATGTTATTCATATACCAGAAATGTTTGAAGCTACTGACTTAATGAAAGGAGCTGGCACCTCACTCTCTTTGAATCTTCTTTATCATGCTAAGAGGAGCAGGAAAAAGCAAAAAATTTCAGAATTGCACCTTGCAATGCGGAGAAATTACAGTTTGTGCATTTACAATATTCATTGATTTTTGCCATTGAAAAACGTCCAGAAATGATTGAAGCTACTGACTGAATGAAAGGAGCTGGCATCTCACTCTCTTTGAATCTTCTTTATCATGCTAAGAGGAGCAGGAAAAAGCAAAAAATTTCAGAATTGCACCTTGCAATGCGGAGAAATTACTGTTTGTGCATTTACAATATTCATTGATTTTTGCCATTGAAAAACGTCCAGAAATGATTGAAGCTACTGACTGAATGAAAGGAGCTGGCATCTCACTCTCTTTGAATCTTCTTTATCATGCTAAGAGGAGCAGGAAAAAGCAAAAAATTTCAGAATTGCACCTTGCAATGCGGAGAAATTACTGTTTGTGCATTTACAATATTCATTGATTTTTGCCATTGAAAAACGTCCAGAAATGATTGAAGCTACTGACTGAATGAAAGGAGCTGGCATCTCACTCTCTTTGAATCTTCTTTATCATGCTAAGAGGAGCAGGAAAAAGCAAAAAATTTCAGAATTGCACCTTGCAATGCGGATAAATTACTGTTTGTGCATTTACAATATTCATTGATTTTTGCCATTGAAAAACGTCCAGAAATGATTGAAGCTACTGACTGAATGAAAGGAGCTGGCATCTCACTCTCTTTGAATCTTCTTTATCATGCTAAGAGGAGCAGGAAAAAGCAAAAAATTTCAGAATTGCACCTTGCAATGCGGAGAAATTACTGTTTGTGCATTTACAATATTCATTGATTTTTGCCATTGAAAAACATGTTATTCATATACCAGAAATGTTTGAAGCTACTGACTTAATGAAAGGAGCTGGCACCTCACTCTCTTTGAATCTTCTTTATCATGCTAAGAGGAGCAGGAAAAA
Organism: Phyllobates terribilis; assembly: GCF_046119375.1. Taxonomy (NCBI): domain Eukaryota; kingdom Metazoa; phylum Chordata; class Amphibia; order Anura; family Dendrobatidae; genus Phyllobates; species Phyllobates terribilis. The sequence goes on along the minus strand of NW_027364088.1, from coordinate 224,528 downwards.
GCAAAAAATTTCAGAATTGCACCTTGCAATGCGGAGAAATTACAGTTTGTGCATTTACAATATTCATTGATTTTTGCCATTGAAAAACGTCCAGAAATGATTGAAGCTACTGACTGAATGAAAGGAGCTGGCATCTCACTCTCTTTGAATCTTCTTTATCATGCTAAGAGGAGCAGGAAAAAGCAAAAAATTTCAGAATTGCACCTTGCAATGCGGAGAAATTACTGTTTGTGCATTTACAATATTCATTGATTTTTGCCATTGAAAAACGTCCAGAAATGATTGAAGCTACTGACTGAATGAAAGGAGCTGGCATCTCACTCTCTTTGAATCTTCTTTATCATGCTAAGAGGAGCAGGAAAAAGCAAAAAATTTCAGAATTGCACCTTGCAATGCGGAGAAATTACTGTTTGTGCATTTACAATATTCATTGATTTTTGCCATTGAAAAACATCATGTTATTCATATACCAGAAATGTTTGAAGCTACTGACTGAATGAAAGGAGCTGGTATCTCACTCTCTTTGAATCTTCTTCATAATGCTAAGAGGAGCAGGAAAAAGCAAAAAATTTCAGAATTGCACCTTGCAATGCGGAGAAATTACAGTTTGTGCATTTACAATATTCATTGATTTTTGCCAATGAAAAACGTCCAGAAATGATTGAAGCTACTGACTGAATGAAAGGAGCTGGCATCTCACTCTCTTTGAATCTTCTTTATCATGCTAAGAGGAGCAGGAAAAAGCAAAAAATTTCAAAATTGCACCTTGCAATGCGGAGAAATTACTGTTTGTGCATTTACAATATTCATTGATTTTTGCCATTGAAAAACGTCCAGAAATGATTGAAGCTACTGACTGAATGAAAGGAGCTGGCATCTCACTCTCTTTGAATCTTCTTTATCATGCTAAGAGGAGCAGGAAAAAGCAAAAAATTTCAGAATTGCACCTTGCAATGCGGAGAAATTACTGTTTGTGCATTTACAATATTCATTGATTTTTGCCATTGAAAAACATGTTATTCATATACCAGAAATGTTTGAAGCTACTGACTTAATGAAAGGAGCTGGCACCTCACTCTCTTTGAATCTTCTTTATCATGCTAAGAGGAGCAGGAAAAAGCAAAAAATTTCAGAATTGCACCTTGCAATGCGGAGAAATTACAGTTTGTGCATTTACAATATTCATTGATTTTTGCCATTGAAAAACGTCCAGAAATGATTGAAGCTACTGACTGAATGAAAGGAGCTGGCATCTCACTCTCTTTGAATCTTCTTTATCATGCTAAGAGGAGCAGGAAAAAGCAAAAAATTTCAGAATTGCACCTTGCAATGCGGAGAAATTACTGTTTGTGCATTTACAATATTCATTGATTTTTGCCATTGAAAAACGTCCAGAAATGATTGAAGCTACTGACTGAATGAAAGGAGCTGGCATCTCACTCTCTTTGAATCTTCTTTATCATGCTAAGAGGAGCAGGAAAAAGCAAAAAATTTCAGAATTGCACCTTGCAATGCGGAGAAATTACTGTTTGTGCATTTACAATATTCATTGATTTTTGCCATTGAAAAACATGTTATTCATATACCAGAAATGTTTGAAGCTCCTGACTGAATGAAAGGAGCTGGCACCTCACTCTCTTTGAATCTTCTTTATCATGCTAAGAGGAGCAGGAAAAAGCAAAAAATTTCAGAATTGCACCTTGCAATGCGGAGAAATTACTGTTTGTGCATTTACAATATTCATTGATTTTTGCCATTGAAAAACATCCAGAAATGATTGAAGCTACTGACTGAATGAAAGGAGCTGGCATCTCACTCTCTTTGAATCTTCTTTATCATGCTAAGAGGAGCAGGAAAAAGCAAAAAAATTCAGAATTGCACCTTGCAATGCGGAGAAATTACTGTTTGTGCATTTACAATATTTATTGATTTTTGCCATTGAAAAACGTCCAGAAATGATTGAAGCTACTGACTGAATGAAAGGAGCTGGCATCTCACTCTCTTTGAATCTTCTTTATCATGCTAAGAGGAGCAGGAAAAAGTAAAAAATTTCAGAATTGCACCTTGCAATGCGGAGAAATTACTGTTTGTGCATTTACAATATTCAATGATTTTTGCCATTGAAAAACGTCCAGAAATTATTGAAGCTACTGACTGAACGAAAGGAGCTGGCATCTCAGTCTCTTTGAATCTTCTTTATCATGCTAAGAGGAGCAGGAAAAAGCAAAAAATTTCAGAATTGCACCTTGCAATGCGGAGAAATTACTGTTTGTGCATTTACAATATTCATTGATTTTTGCCATTGAAAAACATCATGTTATTCATATACCAGAAATGTTTGAAGCTACTGACTGAATGAAAGGAGCTGGTATCTCACTCTCTTTGAATCTTCTTCATAATGCTAAGAGGAGCAGGAAAAAGCAAAAAATTTCAGAATTGCACCTTGCAATGCGGAGAAATTACAGTTTGTGCATTTACAATATTCATTGATTTTTGCCATTGAAAAACGTCCAGAAATGATTGAAGCTACTGACTGAATGAAAGGAGCTGGCATCTCACTCTCTTTGAATCTTCTTTATCATGCTAAGAGGAGCAGGAAAAAGCAAAAATTTTCAGAATTGCACCTTGCAATGCGGAGAAATTACTGTTTGTGCATTTACAATATTCATTGATTTTTGCCATTGAAAAACGTCCAGAAATGATTGAAGCTACTGACTGAATGAAAGGAGCTGGCATCTCACTCTCTTTGAATCTTCTTTATCATGCTAAGAGGAGCAGGAAAAAGCAAAAAATTTCAGAATTGCACCTTGCAATGCGGAGAAATTACTGTTTGTGCATTTACAATATTCATTGATTTTTGCCATTGAAAAACGTCCAGAAATGATTGAAGCTACTGACTGAATGAAAGGAGCTGGCATCTCACTCTCTTTGAATCTTCTTTATCATGCTAAGAGGAGCAGGAAAAAGCAAAAAATTTCAGAATTGCACCTTGCAATGCGGAGAAATTACTGTTTGTGCATTTACAATATTCATTGATTTTTGCCATTGAAAAACGTCCAGAAATGATTGAAGCTACTGACTGAATGAAAGGAGCTGGCATCTCACTCTCTTTGAATCTTCTTTATCATGCTAAGAGGAGCAGGAAAAAGCAAAAAATTTCAGAATTGCACCTTGCAATGCGGAGAAATTACTGTTTGTGCATTTACAATATTCATTGATTTTTGCCATTGAAAAACATGTTATTCATATACCAGAAATGTTTGAAGCTACTGACTTAATGAAAGGAGCTGGCACCTCACTCTCTTTGAATCTTCTTTATCATGCTAAGAGGAGCAGGAAAAAGCAAAAAATTTCAGAATTGCACCTTGCAATGCGGAGAAATTACAGTTTGTGCATTTACAATATTCATTGATTTTTGCCATTGAAAAACGTCCAGAAATGATTGAAGCTACTGACTGAATGAAAGGAGCTGGCATCTCACTCTCTTTGAATCTTCTTTATCATGCTAAGAGGAGCAGGAAAAAGCAAAAAATTTCAGAATTGCACCTTGCAATGCGGAGAAATTACTGTTTGTGCATTTACAATATTCATTGATTTTTGCCATTGAAAAACGTCCAGAAATGATTGAAGCTACTGACTGAATGAAAGGAGCTGGCATCTCACTCTCTTTGAATCTTCTTTATCATGCTAAGAGGAGCAGGAAAAAGCAAAAAATTTCAGAATTGCACCTTGCAATGCGGAGAAATTACTGTTTGTGCATTTACAATATTCATTGATTTTTGCCATTGAAAAACATCATGTTATTCATATACCAGAAATGTTTGAAGCTACTGACTGAATGAAAGGAGCTGGTATCTCACTCTCTTTGAATCTTCTTCATAATGCTAAGAGGAGCAGGAAAAAGCAAAAAATTTCAGAATTGCACCTTGCAATGCGGAGAAATTACAGTTTGTGCATTTACAATATTCATTGATTTTTGCCATTGAAAAACGTCCAGAAATGATTGAAGCTACTGACTGAATGAAAGGAGCTGGCATCTCACTCTCTTTGAATCTTCTTTATCATGCTAAGAGGAGCAGGAAAAAGCAAAAAATTTCAGAATTGCACCTTGCAATGCGGAGAAATTACTGTTTGTGCATTTACAATATTCATTGATTTTTGCCATTGAAAAACGTCCAGAAATGATTGAAGCTACTGACTGAATGAAAGGAGCTGGCATCTCACTCTCTTTGAATCTTCTTTATCATGCTAAGAGGAGCAGGAAAAAGCAAAAAATTTCAGAATTGCACCTTGCAATGCGGAGAAATTACTGTTTGTGCATTTACAATATTCATTGATTTTTGCCATTGAAAAACATCATGTTATTCATATACCAGAAATGTTTGAAGCTACTGACTGAATGAAAGGAGCTGGTATCTCACTCTCTTTGAATCTTCTTCATAATGCTAAGAGGAGCAGGAAAAAGCAAAAAATTTCAGAATTGCACCTTGCAATGCGGAGAAATTACAGTTTGTGCATTTACAATATTCATTGATTTTTGCCATTGAAAAACGTCCAGAAATGATTGAAGCTACTGACTGAATGAAAGGAGCTGGCATCTCACTCTCTTTGAATCTTCTTTATCATGCTAAGAGGAGCAGGAAAAAGCAAAAAATTTCAGAATTGCACCTTGCAATGCGGAGAAATTACTGTTTGTGCATTTACAATATTCATTGATTTTTGCCATTGAAAAACGTCCAGAAATGATTGAAGCTACTGACTGAATGAAAGGAGCTGGCATCTCACTCTCTTTGAATCTTCTTTATCATGCTAAGAGGAGCAGGAAAAAGCAAAAAATTTCAGAATTGCACCTTGCAATGCGGAGAAATTACTGTTTGTGCATTTACAATATTCATTGATTTTTGCCATTGAAAAACATGTTATTCATATACCAGAAATGTTTGAAGCTACTGACTTAATGAAAGGAGCTGGCACCTCACTCTCTTTGAATCTTCTTTATCATGCTAAGAGGAGCAGGAAAAAGCAAAAAATTTCAGAATTGCACCTTGCAATGCGGAGAAATTACAGTTTGTGCATTTACAATATTCATTGATTTTTGCCATTGAAAAACGTCCAGAAATGATTGAAGCTACTGACTGAATGAAAGGAGCTGGCATCTCACTCTCTTTGAATCTTCTTTATCATGCTAAGAGGAGCAGGAAAAAGCAAAAAATTTCAGAATTGCACCTTGCAATGCGGAGAAATTACTGTTTGTGCATTTACAATATTCATTGATTTTTGCCATTGAAAAACGTCCAGAAATGATTGAAGCTACTGACTGAATGAAAGGAGCTGGCATCTCACTCTCTTTGAATCTTCTTTATCATGCTAAGAGGAGCAGGAAAAAGCAAAAAATTTCAGAATTGCACCTTGCAATGCGGAGAAATTACTGTTTGTGCATTTACAATATTCATTGATTTTTGCCATTGAAAAACATGTTATTCATATACCAGAAATGTTTGAAGCTCCTGACTGAATGAAAGGAGCTGGCACCTCACTCTCTTTGAATCTTCTTTATCATGCTAAGAGGAGCAGGAAAAAGCAAAAAATTTCAGAATTGCACCTTGCAATGCGGAGAAATTACTGTTTGTGCATTTACAATATTCATTGATTTTTGCCATTGAAAAACATCCAGAAATGATTGAAGCTACTGACTGAATGAAAGGAGCTGGCATCTCACTCTCTTTGAATCTTCTTTATCATGCTAAGAGGAGCAGGAAAAAGCAAAAAAATTCAGAATTGCACCTTGCAATGCGGAGAAATTACTGTTTGTGCATTTACAATATTTATTGATTTTTGCCATTGAAAAACGTCCAGAAATGATTGAAGCTACTGACTGAATGAAAGGAGCTGGCATCTCACTCTCTTTGAATCTTCTTTATCATGCTAAGAGGAGCAGGAAAAAGTAAAAAATTTCAGAATTGCACCTTGCAATGCGGAGAAATTACTGTTTGTGCATTTACAATATTCAATGATTTTTGCCATTGAAAAACGTCCAGAAATTATTGAAGCTACTGACTGAACGAAAGGAGCTGGCATCTCAGTCTCTTTGAATCTTCTTTATCATGCTAAGAGGAGCAGGAAAAAGCAAAAAATTTCAGAATTGCACCTTGCAATGCGGAGAAATTACTGTTTGTGCATTTACAATATTCATTGATTTTTGCCATTGAAAAACATCATGTTATTCATATACCAGAAATGTTTGAAGCTACTGACTGAATGAAAGGAGCTGGTATCTCACTCTCTTTGAATCTTCTTCATAATGCTAAGAGGAGCAGGAAAAAGCAAAAAATTTCAGAATTGCACCTTGCAATGCGGAGAAATTACAGTTTGTGCATTTACAATATTCATTGATTTTTGCCATTGAAAAACGTCCAGAAATGATTGAAGCTACTGACTGAATGAAAGGAGCTGGCATCTCACTCTCTTTGAATCTTCTTTATCATGCTAAGAGGAGCAGGAAAAAGCAAAAATTTTCAGAATTGCACCTTGCAATGCGGAGAAATTACTGTTTGTGCATTTACAATATTCATTGATTTTTGCCATTGAAAAACGTCCAGAAATGATTGAAGCTACTGACTGAATGAAAGGAGCTGGCATCTCACTCTCTTTGAATCTTCTTTATCATGCTAAGAGGAGCAGGAAAAAGCAAAAAATTTCAGAATTGCACCTTGCAATGCGGAGAAATTACTGTTTGTGCATTTACAATATTCATTGATTTTTGCCATTGAAAAACGTCCAGAAATGATTGAAGCTACTGACTGAATGAAAGGAGCTGGTATCTCACTCTCTTTGAATCTTCTTTATCATGCTAAGAGGAGCAGGAAAAAGCAAAAAATTTCAGAATTGCACCTTGCAATGCGGAGAAATTACTGTTTGTGCATTTACAATATTCATTGATTTTTGCCATTGAAAAACGTCCAGAAATGATTGAAGCTACTGACTGAATGAAAGGAGCTGGCATCTCACTCTCTTTGAATCTTCTTTATCATGCTAAGAGGAGCAGGAAAAAGCAAAAAATTTCAGAATTGCACCTTGCAATGCGGAGAAATTACTGTTTGTGCATTTACAATATTCATTGATTTTTGCCATTGAAAAACATGTTATTCATATACCAGAAATGTTTGAAGCTACTGACTTAATGAAAGGAGCTGGCACCTCACTCTCTTTGAATCTTCTTTATCATGCTAAGAGGAGCAGGAAAAAGCAAAAAATTTCAGAATTGCACCTTGCAATGCGGAGAAATTACAGTTTGTGCATTTACAATATTCATTGATTTTTGCCATTGAAAAACGTCCAGAAATGATTGAAGCTACTGACTGAATGAAAGGAGCTGGCATCTCACTCTCTTTGAATCTTCTTTATCATGCTAAGAGGAGCAGGAAAAAGCAAAAAATTTCAGAATTGCACCTTGCAATGCGGAGAAATTACTGTTTGTGCATTTACAATATTCATTGATTTTTGCCATTGAAAAACATGTTATTCATATACCAGAAATGTTTGAAGCTCCTGACTGAATGAAAGGAGCTGGCACCTCACTCTCTTTGAATCTTCTTTATCATGCTAAGAGGAGCAGGAAAAAGCAAAAAATTTCAGAATTGCACCTTGCAATGCGGAGAAATTACTGTTTGTGCATTTACAATATTCATTGATTTTTGCCATTGAAAAACATCCAGAAATGATTGAAGCTACTGACTGAATGAAAGGAGCTGGCATCTCACTCTCTTTGAATCTTCTTTATCATGCTAAGAGGAGCAGGAAAAAGCAAAAAAATTCAGAATTGCACCTTGCAATGCGGAGAAATTACTGTTTGTGCATTTACAATATTTATTGATTTTTGCCATTGAAAAACGTCCAGAAATGATTGAAGCTACTGACTGAATGAAAGGAGCTGGCATCTCACTCTCTTTGAATCTTCTTTATCATGCTAAGAGGAGCAGGAAAAAGTAAAAAATTTCAGAATTGCACCTTGCAATGCGGAGAAATTACTGTTTGTGCATTTACAATATTCAATGATTTTTGCCATTGAAAAACGTCCAGAAATTATTGAAGCTACTGACTGAACGAAAGGAGCTGGCATCTCAGTCTCTTTGAATCTTCTTTATCATGCTAAGAGGAGCAGGAAAAAGCAAAAAATTTCAGAATTGCACCTTGCAATGCGGAGAAATTACTGTTTGTGCATTTACAATATTCATTGATTTTTGCCATTGAAAAACATGTTATTCATATACCAGAAATGTTTGAAGCTACTGACTTAATGAAAGGAGCTGGCACCTCACTCTCTTTGAATCTTCTTTATCATGCTAAGAGGAGCAGGAAAAAGCAAAAAATTTCAGAATTGCACCTTGCAATGCGGAGAAATTACAGTTTGTGCATTTACAATATTCATTGATTTTTGCCATTGAAAAACGTCCAGAAATGATTGAAGCTACTGACTGAATGAAAGGAGCTGGCATCTCACTCTCTTTGAATCTTCTTTATCATGCTAAGAGGAGCAGGAAAAAGCAAAAAATTTCAGAATTGCACCTTGCAATGCGGAGAAATTACTGTTTGTGCATTTACAATATTCATTGATTTTTGCCATTGAAAAACATGTTATTCATATACCAGAAATGTTTGAAGCTCCTGACTGAATGAAAGGAGCTGGCACCTCACTCTCTTTGAATCTTCTTTATCATGCTAAGAGGAGCAGGAAAAAGCAAAAAATTTCAGAATTGCACCTTGCAATGCGGAGAAATTACTGTTTGTGCATTTACAATATTCATTGATTTTTGCCATTGAAAAACATCCAGAAATGATTGAAGCTACTGACTGAATGAAAGGAGCTGGCATCTCACTCTCTTTGAATCTTCTTTATCATGCTAAGAGGAGCAGGAAAAAGCAAAAAAATTCAGAATTGCACCTTGCAATGCGGAGAAATTACTGTTTGTGCATTTACAATATTTATTGATTTTTGCCATTGAAAAACGTCCAGAAATGATTGAAGCTACTGACTGAATGAAAGGAGCTGGCATCTCACTCTCTTTGAATCTTCTTTATCATGCTAAGAGGAGCAGGAAAAAGTAAAAAATTTCAGAATTGCACCTTGCAATGCGGAGAAATTACTGTTTGTGCATTTACAATATTCAATGATTTTTGCCATTGAAAAACGTCCAGAAATTATTGAAGCTACTGACTGAACGAAAGGAGCTGGCATCTCAGTCTCTTTGAATCTTCTTTATCATGCTAAGAGGAGCAGGAAAAAGCAAAAAATTTCAGAATTGCACCTTGCAATGCGGAGAAATTACTGTTTGTGCATTTACAATATTCATTGATTTTTGCCATTGAAAAACATCATGTTATTCATATACCAGAAATGTTTGAAGCTACTGACTGAATGAAAGGAGCTGGTATCTCACTCTCTTTGAATCTTCTTCATAATGCTAAGAGGAGCAGGAAAAAGCAAAAAATTTCAGAATTGCACCTTGCAATGCGGAGAAATTACAGTTTGTGCATTTACAATATTCATTGATTTTTGCCATTGAAAAACGTCCAGAAATGATTGAAGCTACTGACTGAATGAAAGGAGCTGGCATCTCACTCTCTTTGAATCTTCTTTATCATGCTAAGAGGAGCAGGAAAAAGCAAAAAATTTCAGAATTGCACCTTGCAATGCGGAGAAATTACTGTTTGTGCATTTACAATATTCATTGATTTTTGCCATTGAAAAACGTCCAGAAATGATTGAAGCTACTGACTGAATGAAAGGAGCTGGCATCTCACTCTCTTTGAATCTTCTTTATCATGCTAAGAGGAGCAGGAAAAAGCAAAAAATTTCAGAATTGCACCTTGCAATGCGGAGAAATTACTGTTTGTGCATTTACAATATTCATTGATTTTTGCCATTGAAAAACATGTTATTCATATACCAGAAATGTTTGAAGCTACTGACTTAATGAAAGGAGCTGGCACCTCACTCTCTTTGAATCTTCTTTATCATGCTAAGAGGAGCAGGAAAAAGCAAAAAATTTCAGAATTGCACCTTGCAATGCGGAGAAATTACAGTTTGTGCATTTACAATATTCATTGATTTTTGCCATTGAAAAACGTCCAGAAATGATTGAAGCTACTGACTGAATGAAAGGAGCTGGCATCTCACTCTCTTTGAATCTTCTTTATCATGCTAAGAGGAGCAGGAAAAAGCAAAAAATTTCAGAATTGCACCTTGCAATGCGGAGAAATTACTGTTTGTGCATTTACAATATTCATTGATTTTTGCCATTGAAAAACGTCCAGAAATGATTGAAGCTACTGACTGAATGAAAGGAGCTGGCATCTCACTCTCTTTGAATCTTCTTTATCATGCTAAGAGGAGCAGGAAAAAGCAAAAAATTTCAGAATTGCACCTTGCAATGCGGAGAAATTACTGTTTGTGCATTTACAATATTCATTGATTTTTGCCATTGAAAAACATGTTATTCATATACCAGAAATGTTTGAAGCTCCTGACTGAATGAAAGGAGCTGGCACCTCACTCTCTTTGAATCTTCTTCATCATGCTAAGAGGAGCAGGAAAAAGCAAAAAATTTCAGAATTGCACCTTGCAATGCGGAGAAATTACTGTTTGTGCATTTACAATATTCATTGATTTTTGCCATTGAAAAACATTCAGAAATGATTGAAGCTACTGACTGAATGAAAGGAGCTGGCATCTCACTCTCTTTGAATCTTCTTTATCATGCTAAGAGGAGCAGGAAAAAGCAAAAAAATTCAGAATTGCACCTTGCAATGCGGAGAAATTACTGTTTGTGCATTTACAATATTCATTGATTTTTGCCATTGAAAAACGTCCAGAAATGATTGAAGCTACTGACTGAATGAAAGGAGCTGGCATCTCACTCTCTTTGAATCTTCTTTATCATGCTAAGAGGAGCAGGAAAAAGTAAAAAATTTCAGAATTGCACCTTGCAATGCGGAGAAATTACTGTTTGTGCATTTACAATATTCAATGATTTTTGCCATTGAAAAACGTCCAGAAATGATTGAAGCTACTGACTGAACGAAAGGAGCTGGCATCTCACTCTCTTTGAATCTTCTTTATCATGCTAAGAGGAGCAGGAAAAAGCAAAAAATTTCAGAATTGCACCTTGCAATGCGGAGAAATTACTGTTTGTGCATTTACAATATTCATTGATTTTTGCCATTGAAAAACATCATGTTATTCATGTACCAGAAATGTTTGAAGCTACTGACTGAATGAAAGGAGCTGGTATCTCACTCTCTTTGAATCTTCTTCATAATGCTAAGAGGAGCAGGAAAAAGCAAAAAATTTCAGAATTGCACCTTGCAATGCGGAGAAATTACAGTTTGTGCATTTACAATATTCATTGATTTTTGCCATTGAAAAACGTCCAGAAATGATTGAAGCTACTGACTGAATGAAAGGAGCTGGCATCTCACTCTCTTTGAATCTTCTTTATCATGCTAAGAGGAGCAGGAAAAAGCAAAAAATTTCAGAATTGCACCTTGCAATGCGGAGAAATTACTGTTTGTGCATTTACAATATTCATTGATTTTTGCCATTGAAAAACGTCCAGAAATGATTGAAGCTACTGACTGAATGAAAGGAGCTGGCATCTCACTCTCTTTGAATCTTCTTTATCATGCTAAGAGGAGCAGGAAAAAGCAAAAAATTTCAGAATTGCACCTTGCAATGCGGAGAAATTACTGTTTGTGCATTTACAATATTCATTGATTTTTGCCATTGAAAAACGTCCAGAAATGATTGAAGCTACTGACTGAATGAAAGGAGCTGGCATCTCACTCTCTTTGAATCTTCTTTATCATGCTAAGAGGAGCAGGAAAAAGCAAAAAATTTCAGAATTGCACCTTGCAATGCGGAGAAATTACTGTTTGTGCATTTACAATATTCATTGATTTTTGCCATTGAAAAACATCATGTTATTCATATACCAGAAATGATTGAAGCTACTGACTGAATGAAAGGAGCTGGCATCTCACTCTCTTTGAATCTTCTTTATCATGCTAAGAGGAGCAGGAAAAAGCAAAAAATTTCAGAATTGCACCTTGCAATGCGGAGAAATTACTGTTTGTGCATTTACAATATTCATTGATTTTTGCCATTGAAAAACATCATGTTATTCATATACCAGAAATGTTTGAAGCTACTGACTGAATGAAAGGAGCTGGTATCTCACTCTCTTTGAATCTTCTTCATAATGCTAAGAGGAGCAGGAAAAAGCAAAAAATTTCAGAATTGCACCTTGCAATGCGGAGAAATTACAGTTTGTGCATTTACAATATTCATTGATTTTTGCCATTGAAAAACGTCCAGAAATGATTGAAGCTACTGACTGAATGAAAGGAGCTGGCATCTCACTCTCTTTGAATCTTCTTTATCATGCTAAGAGGAGCAGGAAAAAGCAAAAAATTTCAGAATTGCACCTTGCAATGCGGAGAAATTACTGTTTGTGCATTTACAATATTCATTGATTTTTGCCATTGAAAAACGTCCAGAAATGATTGAAGCTACTGACTGAATGAAAGGAGCTGGCATCTCACTCTCTTTGAATCTTCTTTATCATGCTAAGAGGAGCAGGAAAAAGCAAAAAATTTCAGAATTGCACCTTGCAATGCGGAGAAATTACTGTTTGTGCATTTACAATATTCATTGATTTTTGCCATTGAAAAACATGTTATTCATATACCAGAAATGTTTGAAGCTCCTGACTGAATGAAAGGAGCTGGCACCTCACTCTCTTTGAATCTTCTTTATCATGCTAAGAGGAGCAGGAAAAAGCAAAAAATTTCAGAATTGCACCTTGCAATGCGGAGAAATTACTGTTTGTGCATTTACAATATTCATTGATTTTTGCCATTGAAAAACATCCAGAAATGATTGAAGCTACTGACTGAATGAAAGGAGCTGGCATCTCACTCTCTTTGAATCTTCTTTATCATGCTAAGAGGAGCAGGAAAAAGCAAAAAAATTCAGAATTGCACCTTGCAATGCGGAGAAATTACTGTTTGTGCATTTACAATATTTATTGATTTTTGCCATTGAAAAACGTCCAGAAATGATTGAAGCTACTGACTGAATGAAAGGAGCTGGCATCTCACTCTCTTTGAATCTTCTTTATCATGCTAAGAGGAGCAGGAAAAAGTAAAAAATTTCAGAATTGCACCTTGCAATGCGGAGAAATTACTGTTTGTGCATTTACAATATTCAATGATTTTTGCCATTGAAAAACGTCCAGAAATGATTGAAGCTACTGACTGAACGAAAGGAGCTGGCATCTCAGTCTCTTTGAATCTTCTTTATCATGCTAAGAGGAGCAGGAAAAAGCAAAAAATTTCAGAATTGCACCTTGCAATGCGGAGAAATTACTGTTTGTGCATTTACAATATTCATTGATTTTTGCCATTGAAAAACATCATGTTATTCATATACCAGAAATGTTTGAAGCTACTGACTGAATGAAAGGAGCTGGTATCTCACTCTCTTTGAATCTTCTTCATAATGCTAAGAGGAGCAGGAAAAAGCAAAAAATTTCAGAATTGCACCTTGCAATGCGGAGAAATTACAGTTTGTGCATTTACAATATTCATTGATTTTTGCCATTGAAAAACGTCCAGAAATGATTGAAGCTACTGACTGAATGAAAGGAGCTGGCATCTCACTCTCTTTGAATCTTCTTTATCATGCTAAGAGGAGCAGGAAAAAGCAAAAATTTTCAGAATTGCACCTTGCAATGCGGAGAAATTACTGTTTGTGCATTTACAAAATTTATTGATTTTTGCCATTGAAAAACATCATGTTATTCATATACCAGAAATGATTGAAGCTACTGACTGAATGAAAGGAGCTGGCATCTCACTCTCTTTGAATCTTCTTTATCATGCTAAGAGGAGCAGGAAAAAGCAAAAAATTTCAGAATTGCACCTTGCAATGCGGAGAAATTACTGTTTGTGCATTTACAATATTCATTGATTTTTGCCATTGAAAAACGTCCAGAAATGATTGAAGCTACTGACTGAATGAAAGGAGCTGGCATCTCACTCTCTTTGAATCTTCTTTATCATGCTAAGAGGAGCAGGAAAAAGCAAAAAATTTCAGAATTGCACCTTGCAATGCGGAGAAATTACTGTTTGTGCATTTACAATATTCATTGATTTTTGCCATTGAAAAACATCATGTTATTCATATACCAGAAATGATTGAAGCTACTGACTGAATGAAAGGAGCTGGCATCTCACTCTCTTTGAATCTTCTTTATCATGCTAAGAGGAGCAGGAAAAAGCAAAAAATTTCAGAATTGCACCTTGCAATGCGGAGAAATTACTGTTTGTGCATTTACAATATTCATTGATTTTTGCCATTGAAAAACATCATGTTATTCATATACCAGAAATGTTTGAAGCTACTGACTGAATGAAAGGAGCTGGTATCTCACTCTCTTTGAATCTTCTTCATAATGCTAAGAGGAGCAGGAAAAAGCAAAAAATTTCAGAATTGCACCTTGCAATGCGGAGAAATTACAGTTTGTGCATTTACAATATTCATTGATTTTTGCCATTGAAAAACGTCCAGAAATGATTGAAGCTACTGACTGAATGAAAGGAGCTGGCATCTCACTCTCTTTGAATCTTCTTTATCATGCTAAGAGGAGCAGGAAAAAGCAAAAAATTTCAGAATTGCACCTTGCAATGCGGAGAAATTACTGTTTGTGCATTTACAATATTCATTGATTTTTGCCATTGAAAAACGTCCAGAAATGATTGAAGCTACTGACTGAATGAAAGGAGCTGGCATCTCACTCTCTTTGAATCTTCTTTATCATGCTAAGAGGAGCAGGAAAAAGCAAAAAATTTCAGAATTGCACCTTGCAATGCGGAGAAATTACTGTTTGTGCATTTACAATATTCATTGATTTTTGCCATTGAAAAACATGTTATTCATATACCAGAAATGTTTGAAGCTACTGACTTAATGAAAGGAGCTGGCACCTCACTCTCTTTGAATCTTCTTTATCATGCTAAGAGGAGCAGGAAAAAGCAAAAAATTTCAGAATTGCACCTTGCAATGCGGAGAAATTACAGTTTGTGCATTTACAATATTCATTGATTTTTGCCATTGAAAAACGTCCAGAAATGATTGAAGCTACTGACTGAATGAAAGGAGCTGGCATCTCACTCTCTTTGAATCTTCTTTATCATGCTAAGAGGAGCAGGAAAAAGCAAAAAATTTCAGAATTGCACCTTGCAATGCGGAGAAATTACTGTTTGTGCATTTACAATATTCATTGATTTTTGCCATTGAAAAACGTCCAGAAATGATTGAAGCTACTGACTGAATGAAAGGAGCTGGCATCTCACTCTCTTTGAATCTTCTTTATCATGCTAAGAGGAGCAGGAAAAAGCAAAAAATTTCAGAATTGCACCTTGCAATGCGGAGAAATTACTGTTTGTGCATTTACAATATTCATTGATTTTTGCCATTGAAAAACATGTTATTCATATACCAGAAATGTTTGAAGCTCCTGACTGAATGAAAGGAGCTGGCACCTCACTCTCTTTGAATCTTCTTTATCATGCTAAGAGGAGCAGGAAAAAGCAAAAAATTTCAGAATTGCACCTTGCAATGCGGAGAAATTACTGTTTGTGCATTTACAATATTCATTGATTTTTGCCATTGAAAAACATCCAGAAATGATTGAAGCTACTGACTGAATGAAAGGAGCTGGCATCTCACTCTCTTTGAATCTTCTTTATCATGCTAAGAGGAGCAGGAAAAAGCAAAAAAATTCAGAATTGCACCTTGCAATGCGGAGAAATTACTGTTTGTGCATTTACAATATTTATTGATTTTTGCCATTGAAAAACGTCCAGAAATGATTGAAGCTACTGACTGAATGAAAGGAGCTGGCATCTCACTCTCTTTGAATCTTCTTTATCATGCTAAGAGGAGCAGGAAAAAGTAAAAAAATTCAGAATTGCACCTTGCAATGCGGAGAAATTACTGTTTGTGCATTTACAATATTCAATGATTTTTGCCATTGAAAAACGTCCAGAAATGATTGAAGCTACTGACTGAACGAAAGGAGCTGGCATCTCAGTCTCTTTGAATCTTCTTTATCATGCTAAGAGGAGCAGGAAAAAGCAAAAAATTTCAGAATTGCACCTTGCAATGCGGAGAAATTACTGTTTGTGCATTTACAATATTCATTGATTTTTGCCATTGAAAAACATCATGTTATTCATATACCAGAAATGTTTGAAGCTACTGACTGAATGAAAGGAGCTGGTATCTCACTCTCTTTGAATCTTCTTCATAATGCTAAGAGGAGCAGGAAAAAGCAAAAAATTTCAGAATTGCACCTTGCAATGCGGAGAAATTACAGTTTGTGCATTTACAATATTCATTGATTTTTGCCATTGAAAAACGTCCAGAAATGATTGAAGCTACTGACTGAATGAAAGGAGCTGGCATCTCACTCTCTTTGAATCTTCTTTATCATGCTAAGAGGAGCAGGAAAAAGCAAAAATTTTCAGAATTGCACCTTGCAATGCGGAGAAATTACTGTTTGTGCATTTACAATATTCATTGATTTTTGCCATTGAAAAACGTCCAGAAATGATTGAAGCTACTGACTGAATGAAAGGAGCTGGCATCTCACTCTCTTTGAATCTTCTTTATCATGCTAAGAGGAGCAGGAAAAAGCAAAAAATTTCAGAATTGCACCTTGCAATGCGGAGAAATTACTGTTTGTGCATTTACAATATTCATTGATTTTTGCCATTGAAAAACATGTTATTCATATACCAGAAATGTTTGAAGCTCCTGACTGAATGAAAGGAGCTGGCACCTCACTCTCTTTGAATCTTCTTTATCATGCTAAGAGGAGCAGGAAAAAGCAAAAAATTTCAGAATTGCACCTTGCAATGCGGAGAAATTACTGTTTGTGCATTTACAATATTCATTGATTTTTGCCATTGAAAAACATTCAGAAATGATTGAAGCTACTGACTGAATGAAAGGAGCTGGCATCTCACTCTCTTTGAATCTTCTTTATCATGCTAAGAGGAGCAGGAAAAAGCAAAAAATTTCAGAATTGCACCTTGCAATGCGGAGAAATTACTGTTTGTGCATTTACAATATTCATTGATTTTTGCCATTGAAAAACATTCAGAAATGATTGAAGCTACTGACTGAATGAAAGGAGCTGGCATCTCACTCTCTTTGAATCTTCTTTATCATGCTAAGAGGAGCAGGAAAAAGCAAAAAAATTCAGAATTGCACCTTGCAATGCGGAGAAATTACTGTTTGTGCATTTACAATATTCATTGATTTTTGCCATTGAAAAACGTCCAGAAATGATTGAAGCTACTGACTGAATGAAAGGAGCTGGCATCTCACTCTCTTTGAATCTTCTTTATCATGCTAAGAGGAGCAGGAAAAAGTAAAAAATTTCAGAATTGCACCTTGCAATGCGGAGAAATTACTGTTTGTGCATTTACAATATTCAATGATTTTTGCCATTGAAAAACGTCCAGAAATGATTGAAGCTACTGACTGAACGAAAGGAGCTGGCATCTCACTCTCTTTGAATCTTCTTTATCATGCTAAGAGGAGCAGGAAAAAGCAAAAAATTTCAGAATTGCACCTTGCAATGCGGAGAAATTACTGTTTGTGCATTTACAATATTCATTGATTTTTGCCATTGAAAAACATCATGTTATTCATGTACCAGAAATGTTTGAAGCTACTGACTGAATGAAAGGAGCTGGTATCTCACTCTCTTTGAATCTTCTTCATAATGCTAAGAGGAGCAGGAAAAAGCAAAAAATTTCAGAATTGCACCTTGCAATGCGGAGAAATTACAGTTTGTGCATTTACAATATTCATTGATTTTTGCCATTGAAAAACGTCCAGAAATGATTGAAGCTACTGACTGAATGAAAGGAGCTGGCATCTCACTCTCTTTGAATCTTCTTTATCATGCTAAGAGGAGCAGGAAAAAGCAAAAAATTTCAGAATTGCACCTTGCAATGCGGAGAAATTACTGTTTGTGCATTTACAATATTCATTGATTTTTGCCATTGAAAAACGTCCAGAAATGATTGAAGCTACTGACTGAATGAAAGGAGCTGGCATCTCACTCTCTTTGAATCTTCTTTATCATGCTAAGAGGAGCAGGAAAAAGCAAAAAATTTCAGAATTGCACCTTGCAATGCGGAGAAATTACTGTTTGTGCATTTACAATATTCATTGATTTTTGCCATTGAAAAACATGTTATTCATATACCAGAAATGTTTGAAGCTCCTGACTGAATGAAAGGAGCTGCCACCTCACTCTCTTTGAATCTTCTTTATCATGCTAAGAGGAGCAGTAAAAAGCAAAAAATTTCAGAATTGCACCTTGCAATGCGGAGAAATTACTGTTTGTGCATTTACAATATTCATTGATTTTTGCCATTGAAAAACATCCAGAAATGATTGAAGCTACTGACTGAATGAAAGGAGCTGGCATCTCACTCTCTTTGAATCTTCTTTATCATGCTAAGAGGAGCAGGAAAAAGCAAAAAAATTCAGAATTGCACCTTGCAATGCGGAGAAATTACTGTTTGTGCATTTACAATATTCATTGATTTTTGCCATTGAAAAACGTCCAGAAATGATTGAAGCTACTGACTGAATGAAAGGAGCTGGCATCTCACTCTCTTTGAATCTTCTTTATCATGCTAAGAGGAGCAGGAAAAAGTAAAAAATTTCAGAATTGCACCTTGCAATGCGGAGAAATTACTGTTTGTGCATTTACAATATTCAATGATTTTTGCCATTGAAAAACGTCCAGAAATGATTGAAGCTACTGACTGAACGAAAGGAGCTGGCATCTCACTCTCTTTGAATCTTCTTTATCATGCTAAGAGGAGCAGGAAAAAGCAAAAAATTTCAGAATTGCACCTTGCAATGCGGAGAAATTACTGTTTGTGCATTTACAATATTCATTGATTTTTGCCATTGAAAAACATCATGTTATTCATATACCAGAAATGTTTGAAGCTACTGACTGAATGAAAGGAGCTGGTATCTCACTCTCTTTGAATCTTCTTCATAATGCTAAGAGGAGCAGGAAAAAGCAAAAAATTTCAGAATTGCACCTTGCAATGCGGAGAAATTACTGTTTGTGCATTTACAATATTCATTGATTTTTGCCATTGAAAAACGTCCAGAAATGATTGAAGCTACTGACTGAATGAAAGGAGCTGGCATCTCACTCTCTTTGAATCTTCTTTATCATGCTAAGCGGAGCAGGAAAAAGCAAAAAATTTCAGAATTGCACCTTGCAATGCGGAGAAATTACTGTTTGTGCATTTACAAAATTTATTGATTTTTGCCATTGAAAAACATCATGTTATTCATATACCAGAAATGATTGAAGCTACTGACTGAATGAAAGGAGCTGGCATCTCACTCTCTTTGAATCTTCTTTATCATGCTAAGAGGAGCAGGAAAAAGCAAAAAATTTCAGAATTGCACCTTGCAATGCGGAGAAATTACTGTTTGTGCATTTACAATATTCATTGATTTTTGCCATTGAAAAACGTCCAGAAATGATTGAAGCTACTGACTGAATGAAAGGAGCTGGCATCTCACTCTCTTTGAATCTTCTTTATCATGCTAAGAGGAGCAGGAAAAAGCAAAAAATTTCAGAATTGCACCTTGCAATGCGGAGAAATTACTGTTTGTGCATTTACAATATTCATTGATTTTTGCCATTGAAAAACATCATGTTATTCATATACCAGAAATGATTGAAGCTACTGACTGAATGAAAGGAGCTGGCATCTCACTCTCTTTGAATCTTCTTTATCATGCTAAGAGGAGCAGGAAAAAGCAAAAAATTTCAGAATTGCACCTTGCAATGCGGAGAAATTACTGTTTGTGCATTTACAATATTCATTGATTTTTGCCATTGAAAAACATCATGTTATTCATATACCAGAAATGATTGAAGCTACTGACTGAATGAAAGGAGCTGGCATCTCACTCTCTTTGAATCTTCTTTATCATGCTAAGAGGAGCAGGAAAAAGCAAAAAATTTCAGAATTGCACCTTGCAATGCGGAGAAATTACTGTTTGTGCATTTACAATATTCATTGATTTTTGCAATTGAAAAACGTCCAGAAATGATTGAAGCTACTGACTGAATGAAAGGAGCTGGCATCTCACTCTCTTTGAATCTTCTTTATCATGCTAAGAGGAGCAGGAAAAAGCAAAAAATTTCAGAATTGCACCTTGCAATGCGGAGAAATTACTGTTTGTGCATTTACAATATTCATTGATTTTTGCCATTGAAAAACATCATGTTATTCATATACCAGAAATGTTTGAAGCTACTGACTGAATGAAAGGAGCTGGCATCTCACTCTCTTTGAATCTTCTTTATTATGCTAAGAGGAGCAGGAAAAAGCAAAAAATTTCAGAATTGCACCTTGCAATGCGGAGAAATTACTGTTTGTGCATTTACAATATTCATTGATTTTTGCCATTGAAAAACGTCCAGAAATGATTGAAGCTACTGACTGAATGAAAGGAGCTGGCATCTCACTCTCTTTGAATCTTGTTTATCATGCTAAGAGGAGCAGTAAAAAGCAAAAAATTTCAGAATTGCACCTTGAAATGCGGAGAAATTACTGTTTTGTGCATGTACAATATTCATTGATTTTTGCCATTGAAAAACATCATGTTATTCATATACCAGAAATGTTTGAAGCTACTGACTGAATGAAAGGAGCTGGCATCTCACTCTCTTTGAATCTAGTTTATCATGCTAAGAGGAGCAGGAAAAAGCAAAAAATTTCAGAATTGCACCTTGCAATGCGGAGAAATTACTGTTTGTTCATTTACAATATTCATTGATTTTTGCCATTGAAAAACGTCCAGAAATGATTGAAGCTACTGACTGAATGAAAGGAGTTGGCATCTCACTCTCTTTGAAACTTCTTTATCATGCTAAGAGGAGCAGGAAAAAGCAAAAAATTTCAGAATTGCACCTTGCAATGCGGAGAAATTACTGTTTGTGCATTTACAATATTCATTGATTTTTGCCATTGAAAAACGTCCAGAAATGATTGAAGCTACTGACTGAATGAAAGGAGCTGGCATCTCACTCTCTTTGAATCTTGTTTATCATGCTAAGAGGAGCAGGAAAAAGCAAAAAATTTCAGAATTGCACCTTGCAATGCGGAGAAATTACTGTTTGTGCATTTACAATATTCATTGATTTTTGCCATTGAAAAACGTCCAGAAATGATTGAAGCTACTGACTGAACGAAAGGAGCTGGCATCTCACTCTCTTTGAATCTTCTTTATCATGCTAAGAGGAGCAGGAAAAAGCAAAAAATTTCAGAATTGCACCTTGCAATGCGGAGAAATTACTGTTTGTGCATTTACAATATTCATTGATTTTTGCCATTGAAAAACGTCCAGAAATGATTGAAGCTACTGACTGAATGAAAGGAGCTGGCATCTCACTCTCTTTGAATCTTCTTTATCATGCTAAGAGGAGCAGGAAAAAGCAAAAAATTTCAGAATTGCACCTTGCAATGCGGAGAAATTACTGTTTGTGCATTTACAAAATTCATTGATTTTTGCCATTGAAAAACATCATGTTATTCATATACCAGAAATGATTGAAGCTACTGACTGAATGAAAGGAGCTGGCATCTCACTCTCTTTGAATCTTCTTTATCATGCTAAGAGGAGCAGGAAAAAGCAAAAAATTTCAGAATTGCACCTTGCAATGCGGAGAAATTACTGTTTGTGCATTTACAATATTCATTGATTTTTGCCATTGAAAAACGTCCAGAAATGATTGAAGCTACTGACTGAATGAAAGGAGCTGGCATCTCACTCTCTTTGAATCTTCTTTATCATGCTAAGAGGAGCAGGAAAAAGCAAAAAATTTCAGAATTGCACCTTGCAATGCGGAGAAATTACTGTTTGTGCATTTACAATATTCATTGATTTTTGCCATTGAAAAACATCATGTTATTCATATACCAGAAATGTTTGAAGCTACTGACTGAATGAAAGGAGCTGGTATCTCACTCTCTTTGAATCTTCTTCATAATGCTAAGAGGAGCAGGAAAAAGCAAAAAATTTCAGAATTGCACCTTGCAATGCGGAGAAATTACTGTTTGTGCATTTACAATATTCATTGATTTTTGCCATTGAAAAACGTCCAGAAATGATTGAAGCTACTGACTGAATGAAAGGAGCTGGCATCTCACTCTCTTTGAATCTTCTTTATCATGCTAAGCGGAGCAGGAAAAAGCAAAAAATTTCAGAATTGCACCTTGCAATGCGGAGAAATTACTGTTTGTGCATTTACAAAATTTATTGATTTTTGCCATTGAAAAACATCATGTTATTCATATACCAGAAATGATTGAAGCTACTGACTGAATGAAAGGAGCTGGCATCTCACTCTCTTTGAATCTTCTTTATCATGCTAAGAGGAGCAGGAAAAAGCAAAAAATTTCAGAATTGCACCTTGCAATGCGGAGAAATTAATGTTTGTGCATTTACAATATTCATTGATTTTTGCCATTGAAAAACGTCCAGAAATGATTGAAGCTACTGACTGAATGAAAGGAGCTGGCATCTCACTCTCTTTGAATCTTCTTTATCATGCTAAGAGGAGCAGGAAAAAGCAAAAAATTTCAGAATTGCACCTTGCAATGCGGAGAAATTACTGTTTGTGCATTTACAATATTCATTGATTTTTGCCATTGAAAAACATCATGTTATTCATATACCAGAAATGATTGAAGCTACTGACTGAATGAAAGGAGCTGGCATCTCACTCTCTTTGAATCTTCTTTATCATGCTAAGAGGAGCAGGAAAAAGCAAAAAATTTCAGAATTGCACCTTGCAATGCGGAGAAATTACTGTTTGTGCATTTGCAATATTCATTGATTTTTGCCATTGAAAAACATCATGTTATTCATATACCAGAAATGATTGAAGCTACTGACTGAATGAAAGGAGCTGGCATCTCACTCTCTTTGAATCTTCTTTATCATGCTAAGAGGAGCAGGAAAAAGCAAAAAATTTCAGAATTGCACCTTGCAATGCGGAGAAATTACTGTTTGTGCATTTACAATATTCATTGATTTTTGCAATTGAAAAACGTCCAGAAATGATTGAAGCTACTGACTGAATGAAAGGAGCTGGCATCTCACTCTCTTTGAATCTTCTTTATCATGCTAAGAGGAGCAGGAAAAAGCAAAAAATTTCAGAATTGCACCTTGCAATGCGGAGAAATTACTGTTTGTGCATTTACAATATTCATTGATTTTTGCCATTGAAAAACATCATGTTATTCATATACCAGAAATGTTTGAAGCTACTGACTGAATGAAAGGAGCTGGCATCTCACTCTCTTTGAATCTTCTTTATTATGCTAAGAGGAGCAGGAAAAAGCAAAAAATTTCAGAATTGCACCTTGCAATGCGGAGAAATTACTGTTTGTGCATTTACAATATTCATTGATTTTTGCCATTGAAAAACGTCCAGAAATGATTGAAGCTACTGACTGAATGAAAGGAGCTGGCATCTCACTCTCTTTGAATCTTGTTTATCATGCTAAGAGGAGCAGGAAAAAGCAAAAAATTTCAGAATTGCACCTTGAAATGCGGAGAAATTACTGTTTTGTGCATGTACAATATTCATTGATTTTTGCCATTGAAAAACATCATGTTATTCATATACCAGAAATGTTTGAAGCTACTGACTGAATGAAAGGAGCTGGCATCTCACTCTCTTTGAATCTAGTTTATCATGCTAAGAGGAGCAGGAAAAAGCAAAAAATTTCAGAATTGCACCTTGCAATGCGGAGAAATTACTGTTTGTTCATTTACAATATTCATTGATTTTTGCCATTGAAAAACGTCCAGAAATGATTGAAGCTACTGACTGAATGAAAGGAGTTGGCATCTCACTCTCTTTGAAACTTCTTTATCATGCTAAGAGGAGCAGGAAAAAGCAAAAAATTTCAGAATTGCACCTTGCAATGCGGAGAAATTACTGTTTGTGCATTTACAATATTCATTGATTTTTGCCATTGAAAAACGTCCAGAAATGATTGAAGCTACTGACTGAATGAAAGGAGCTGGCATCTCACTCTCTTTGAATCTTGTTTATCATGCTAAGAGGAGCAGGAAAAAGCAAAAAATTTCAGAATTGCACCTTGCAATGCGGAGAAATTACTGTTTGTGCATTTACAATATTCATTGATTTTTGCCATTGAAAAACGTCCAGAAATGATTGAAGCTAGTGACTGAACGAAAGGAGCTGGCATCTCACTCTCTTTGAATCTTCTTTATCATGCTAAGAGGAGCAGGAAAAAGCAAAAAATTTCAGAATTGCACCTTGCAATGCGGAGAAATTACTGTTTGTGCATTTACAATATTCATTGATTTTTGCCATTGAAAAACGTCCAGAAATGATTGAAGCTACTGACTGAATGAAAGGAGCTGGCATCTCACTCTCTTTGAATCTTCTTTATCATGCTAAGAGGAGCAGGAAAAAGCAAAAAATTTCAGAATTGCACCTTGCAATGCGGAGAAATTACTGTTTGTGCATTTACAAAATTCATTGATTTTTGCCATTGAAAAACATCATGTTATTCATATACCAGAAATGATTGAAGCTACTGACTGAATGAAAGGAGCTGGCATCTCACTCTCTTTGAATCTTCTTTATCATGCTAAGTGGAGCAGGAAAAAGCAAAAAATTTCAGAATTGCACCTTGCAATGCGGAGAAATTACTGTTTGTGCATTTACAATATTCATTGATTTTTGCCATTGAAAAACGTCCAGAAATGATTGAAGCTACTGACTGAATGAAAGGAGCTGGCATCTCACTCTCTTTGAATCTTCTTTATCATGCTAAGAGGAGCAGGAAAAAGCAAAAAATTTCAGAATTGCACCTTGCAATGCGGAGAAATTACTGTTTGTGCATTTACAATATTCATTGATTTTTGCCATTGAAAAACATCATGTTATTCATATACCAGAAATGTTTGAAGCTACTGACTGAATGAAAGGAGCTGGCATCTCAGTCTCTTTGAATCTTCTTTATCATGCTAAGAGGAGCAGGAAAAAGCAAAAAATTTCAGAATTGCACCTTGCAATGCGGATAAATTACTGTTTGTGCATTTACAATATTCATTGATTTTTACCATTGAAAAACATCATGTTATTCATATACCAGAAATGATTGAAGCTACTGACTGAATGAAAGGAGCTGGCATCTCACTCTCTTTGAATCTTCTTTATCATGCTAAGAGGAGCAAGAAAAAGCAAAAAATTTCAGAATTGGACCTTGCAATGCGGAGAAATTACTGTTTGTGCATTTACAATATTCATTGATTTTTGCCATTGAAAAACATCATGTTATTCATATACCAGAAGTGATTGAACCTACTGACTGAATGAAAGGAGCTGGCATCTCACTCTCTTTGAATCTTCTTTATCATGCTAAGAGGAGCAGGAAAAAGCAAAAAATTTCAGAATTGCACCTTGCAATGCGGAGAAATTACTGTTTGTGCATTTACAATATTCATTTGATTTTTGCAATTGAAAAACGTCCAGAAATGATTGAAGCTACTGACTGAATGAAAGGAGCTGGCATCTCACTCTCTTTGAATCTTCTTTATCATGCTAAGAGGAGCAGGAAAAAGCAAAAAATTTCAGAATTGCACCTTGCAATGCGGAGAAATTACTGTTTGTGCATTTACAATATTCATTGATTTTTGCCATTGAAAAACGTCCAGAAATGATTGAAGCTACTGACTGAATGAAAGGAGCAGGCATCTCACTCTCTTTGAATCTTGTTTATCATGCTAAGAGGAGCAGGAAAAAGCAAAAAATTTCAGAATTGCACCTTGCAATGCGGAGAAATTACTGTTTGTGCATTTACAATATTCATTGATTTTTGCCATTGAAAAACATCATGTTATTCATATACCAGAAATGATTGAAGCTACTGACTGAATGAAAGGATCTGGCATCTCACTCTCTTTGAATCTTCTTTATCATGCTAAGAGGAGCAGGAAAAAGTAAAAAATTTCAGAATTGCACCTTGCAATGCGGAGAAATTACTGTTTGTGCATTTACAATATTCAATGATTTTTGCCATTGAAAAACGTCCAGAAATGATTGAAGCTACTGACTGAACAAAAGGAGCTGGCATCTCACTCTCTTTGAATCTTCTTTATCATGCTAAGAGGAGCAGGAAAAAGCAAAAAATTTCAGAATTGCACCTTGCAATGCGGAGAAATTACTGTCTGTGCATTTACAATATTCATTGATTTTTGCCATTGAAAAACATCTTGTTATTCATATACCAGAAATGTTTGAAGCTACTGACTGAATGAAAGGAGCTGGCATCTCACTCTCTTTGAATCTTCTTTATCATGCTAAGAGGAGCAGGAAAAAGCAAAAAATTTCAGAATTGCACCTTGCAATGCGGAGAAATTACTGTTTGTGCATTTACAATATTCATTGATTTTTGCCATTGAAAAACGTCCAGAAATGATTGAAGCTACTGACTGAATGAAAGGAGCTGGCATCTCACTCTCTTTGAATCTTCTTTATCATGCTAAGAGGAGCAGGAAAAAGCAAAAAATTTCAGAATTGCACCTTGCAATGCGGAGAAATTACTGTTTGTGCATTTACAATATTCATTGATTTTTGCCATTGAAAAACATCATGTTATTCATATACCAGAAATGTTTGAAGCTACTGACTGAATGAAAGGAGCTGGCATCTCACTCTCTTTGAATCTTCTTTATCATGCTAAGAGGAGCAGGAAAAAGCAAAAAATTTCAGAATTGCAACTTGCAATGCGGAGAAATTACTGTTTGTGCATTTACAAAATTCATTGATTTTTGCCATTGAAAAACATAATGTTATTCATATACCAGAAATGATTGAAGCTACTGACTGAATGAAAGGAGCTGGCATCTCACTCTCTTTGAATCTTCTTTATCATGCTAAGAGGAGCAGGAAAAAGCAAAAAATTTCAGAATTGCACCTTGCAATGCAGAGAAATTACTGTTTGTGCATTTACAATATTCATTGATTTTTGCCATTGAAAAACTTCCAGAAATGATTGAAGCTACTGACTGAATGAAAGGAGCTGGCATCTCACTCTCTTTGAATCTTCTTTATTATGCTAAGAGGAGCAGGAAAAAGCAAAAAAATTCAGAATTGCACCTTGCAATGCGGAGAAATTACTGTTTGTGCATTTACAATATTCATTGATTTTTGCCATTGAAAAACATCATGTTATTCATATACCAGAAATGTTTGAAGCTACTGACTGAATGAAAGGAGCTGGCATCTCACTCTCTTTGAATCTTCTTTATCATGCTAAGAGGAGCAGGAAAAAGCAAAAAATTTCAGAATTGCACCTTGCAATGCGGAGAAATTACTGTTTGTGCATTTACAATATTCATTGATTTTTGCCATTGAAAAACTTCCAGAAATGATTGAAGCTACTGACTGAATGAAAGGAGCTGGCATCTCACTCTCTTTGAATCTTCTTTATCATGCTAAGAGGAGCAGGAAAAAGCAAAAAAATTCAGAATTGCACCTTGCAATGCGGAGAAATTACTGTTTGTGCATTTACAATATTCATTGATTTTTGCCATTGAAAAACATCATGTTATTCATATACCAGAAATGTTTGAAGCTACTGACTGAATGAAAGGAGCTGGCATCTCTCTCTTTGAATCTTCTTTATCGTGCTAAGAGGAGCAGGAAAAAGCAAAGAATTTCAGAATTGCACCTTGCAATGCGGATAAATTACTGTTTGTGCATTTACAATATTCATTGATTTTTGCCATTGAAAAACATCATGTTATTCATATACCAGAAATGATTGAAGCTACTGACTGAATGAAAGGAGCTGGCATCTCACTCTCTTTGAATCTTCTTTATCATGCTAAGAGGAGTAGGATAAAGCAAAAAATTTCAGAATTGCACCTTGCAATGCGGAGAAATTACTGTTTGTGCATTTACAATATTCATTGATTTTTGCCATTGAAAAACATCATGTTATTCATATACCAGAAATGATTGAAGCTACTGACTGAATGAAAGTAGCTGGCATCTCACTCTCTTTGAATCTTCTTTATCATGCTAAGAGGAGCAGGAAAAAGCAAAAAATTTCAGAATTGCACCTTGCAATGCGGAGAAATTACTGTTTGTGCATTTACAATATTCATTGATTTTTGCAATTGAAAAACATCCAGAAATGATTGAAGCTACTGACTGAATGAAAGGAGCTGGCATCTCACTCTCTTTGAATCTTCTTTATCATGCTAAGAGGAGCAGGAAAAAGCAAAAAATTTCAGAATTGCACCTTGCAATGCGGAGAAATTACTGTTTGTGCATTTACAATATTCATTGATTTTTGCCATTGAAAAACATCATGTTATTCATATACCAGAAATGTTTGAAGCTACTGACTGAATGAAAGGAGCTGGCATCTCACTCTCTTTGAATCTTCTTTATCATGCTAAGAGGAGCAGGAAAAAGCAAAAAATTTCAGAATTGCACCTTGCAATGCGGAGAAATTACTGTTTGTGCATTTACAATATTCATTGATTTTTGCCATTGAAAAACGTCCAGAAATGATTGAAGCTACTGACTGAATGAAAGGAGCTGTTATCTCACTCTCTTTGAATCTTGTTTATCATGCTAAGAGGAGCAGGAAAAAGCAAAAAATTTCAGAATTGCACCTTGCAATGCGGAGAAATTACTGTTTGTGCTTTTACAATATTCATTGATTTTTGCCATTGAAAAACATCATGTTATTCATATACCAGAAATGATTGAAGCTACTGACTGAATGAAAGGAGCTGGCATCTCAATCTCTTTGAATCTTCTTTATCATGCTAAGAGGAGCAGGAAAAAGTAAAAAATTTCAGAATTGCACCTTGCAATGCGGAGAAATTACTGTTTGTGCATTTACAATATTCAATGATTTTTGCCATTGAAAAACGTCCAGAAATGATTGAAGCTACTGACTGAACGAAAGGAGCTGGCATCTCACTCTCTTTGAATCTTCTTTATCATGCTAAGAGGAGCAGGAAAAAGCAAAAAATTTCAGAATTGCACCTTGCAATGCGGAGAAATTACTGTTTGTGCATTTACAATATTCATTGATTTTTGCCATTGAAAAACATCATGTTATTCATATACCAGAAATGTTTGAAGCTACTGACTGAATGAAAGGAGCTGGCATCTCACTCTCTTTGAATCTTCTTTATCATGCTAAGAGGAGCAGGAAAAAGCAAAAAATTTCAGAATTGCACCTTGCAATGCGGAGAAATTACTGTTTGTGCATTTACAATATTCATTGATTTTTGCCATTGAAAAACATCCAGAAATGATTGAAGTTACTGACTGAATGAAAGGAGCTGGCATCTCACTCTCTTTGAATCTTCTTTATCATGCTAAGAGGAGCAGGAAAAAGCAAAAAATTTCAGAATTGCACCTTGCAATGCGGAGAAATTACTGTTTGTGCATTTACAATATTCATTGATTTTTGCCATTGAAAAACATCATGTTATTCATATACCAGAAATGTTTGAAGCTACTGACTGAATGAAAGGAGCTGGCATCTCACTCTCTTTGAATCTTCTTTATCATGCTAAGAGGAGCAGGAAAAAGCAAAAAATTTCAGAATTGCACCTTGCAATGCGGAGAAATTACTGTTTGTGCATTTACAATATTCATTGATTTTTGCCATTGAAAAATGTCCAGAAATGATTGAAGCTACTGACTGAATGAAAGGAGCTGGCATCTCACTCTCTTTGAATCTTCTTTATCATGCTAAGAGGAGCAGGAAAAAGCAAAAAATTTCAGAATTGCACCTTGCAATGCGGAGAAATTACTGTTTGTGCATTTACAATATTCATTGATTTTTGCCATTGAAAAACATCATGTTATTCATATACCAGAAATGTTTGAAGCTACTGACTGAATGAAAGGAGCTGGCATCTCACTCTCTTTGAATCTTCTTTATCATGCTAAGAGGAGCAGGAAAAAGCAAAAAATTTCAGAATTGCACCTTGCAATGCAGAGAAATTACTGTTTGTGCATTTACAATATTCATTGATTTTTGCCATTGAAAAACATCATGTTATTCATATACCAGAAATATTTGAAGCTACTGACTGAATGAAAGGAGCTGGCATCTCACTCTCTTTGAATCTTCTTTATCATGCTAAGAGGAGCAGGAAAAAGCAAAAAATTT
This sequence comes from Phyllobates terribilis, assembly GCF_046119375.1. Lineage (NCBI taxonomy): Eukaryota > Metazoa > Chordata > Amphibia > Anura > Dendrobatidae > Phyllobates > Phyllobates terribilis. Next base: position 194,150 of record NW_027364088.1, on the reverse strand, counting down.
CAGAATTGCACCTTGCAATGCGGAGAAATTACTGTTTGTGCATTTACAATATTCATTGATTTTTGCCATTGAAAAACGTCCAGAAATGATTGAAGCTACTGACTGAATGAAAGGAGCAGGCATCTCACTCTCTTTGAATCTTGTTTATCATGCTAAGAGGAGCAGGAAAAAGCAAAAAATTTCAGAATTGCACCTTGCAATGCGGAGAAATTACTGTTTGTGCATTTACAATATTCATTGATTTTTGCCATTGAAAAACATCATGTTATTCATATACCAGAAATGATTGAAGCTACTGACTGAATGAAAGGATCTGGCATCTCACTCTCTTTGAATCTTCTTTATCATGCTAAGAGGAGCAGGAAAAAGTAAAAAATTTCAGAATTGCACCTTGCAATGCGGAGAAATTACTGTTTGTGCATTTACAATATTCAATGATTTTTGCCATTGAAAAACGTCCAGAAATGATTGAAGCTACTGACTGAACAAAAGGAGCTGGCATCTCACTCTCTTTGAATCTTCTTTATCATGCTAAGAGGAGCAGGAAAAAGCAAAAAATTTCAGAATTGCACCTTGCAATGCGGAGAAATTACTGTTTGTGCATTTACAATATTCATTGATTTTTGCCATTGAAAAACATCTTGTTATTCATATACCAGAAATGTTTGAAGCTACTGACTGAATGAAAGGAGCTGGCATCTCACTCTCTTTGAATCTTCTTTATCATGCTAAGAGGAGCAGGAAAAAGCAAAAAATTTCAGAATTGCACCTTGCAATGCAGAGAAATTACTGTTTGTGCATTTACAATATTCATTGATTTTTGCCATTGAAAAACATCATGTTATTCATATACCAGAAATATTTGAAGCTACTGACTGAATGAAAGGAGCTGGCATCTCACTCTCTTTGAATCTTCTTTATCATGCTAAGAGGAGCAGGAAAAAGCAAAAAATTTCAGAATTGCACCTTGCAATGCGGAGAAATTACTGTTTGTGCATTTACAATATTCATTGATTTTTGCCATTGAAAAACGTCCAGAAATGATTGAAGCTACTGACTGAATGAAAGGAGCAGGCATCTCACTCTCTTTGAATCTTGTTTATCATGCTAAGAGGAGCAGGAAAAAGCAAAAAATTTCAGAATTGCACCTTGCAATGCGGAGAAATTACTGTTTGTGCATTTACAATATTCATTGATTTTTGCCATTGAAAAACATCATGTTATTCATATACCAGAAATGATTGAAGCTACTGACTGAATGAAAGGAGCTGGCATCTCACTCTCTTTGAATCTTCTTTATTATGCTAAGAGGAGCAGGAAAAAGCAAAAAAATTCAGAATTGCACCTTGCAATGCGGAGAAATTACTGTTTGTGCATTTACAATATTCATTGATTTTTGCCATTGAAAAACATCATGTTATTCATATACCAGAAATGTTTGAAGCTACTGACTGAATGAAAGGAGCTGGCATCTCACTCTCTTTGAATCTTCTTTATCATGCTAAGAGGAGCAGGAAAAAGCAAAAAATTTCAGAATTGCACCTTGCAATGCGGAGAAATTACTGTTTGTGCATTTACAATATTCATTGATTTTTGCCATTGAAAAACTTCCAGAAATGATTGAAGCTACTGACTGAATGAAAGGAGCTGGCATCTCACTCTCTTTGAATCTTCTTTATCATGCTAAGAGGAGCAGGAAAAAGCAAAAAAATTCAGAATTGCACCTTGCAATGCGGAGAAATTACTGTTTGTGCATTTACAATATTCATTGATTTTTGCCATTGAAAAACATCATGTTATTCATATACCAGAAATGTTTGAAGCTACTGACTGAATGAAAGGAGCTGGCATCTCTCTCTTTGAATCTTCTTTATCGTGCTAAGAGGAGCAGGAAAAAGCAAAGAATTTCAGAATTGCACCTTGCAATGCGGATAAATTACTGTTTGTGCATTTACAATATTCATTGATTTTTGCCATTGAAAAACATCATGTTATTCATATACCAGAAATGATTGAAGCTACTGACTGAATGAAAGGAGCTGGCATCTCACTCTCTTTGAATCTTCTTTATCATGCTAAGAGGAGTAGGATAAAGCAAAAAATTTCAGAATTGCACCTTGCAATGCGGAGAAATTACTGTTTGTGCATTTACAATATTCATTGATTTTTGCCATTGAAAAACATCATGTTATTCATATACCAGAAATGATTGAAGCTACTGACTGAATGAAAGTAGCTGGCATCTCACTCTCTTTGAATCTTCTTTATCATGCTAAGAGGAGCAGGAAAAAGCAAAAAATTTCAGAATTGCACCTTGCAATGCGGAGAAATTACTGTTTGTGCATTTACAATATTCATTGATTTTTGCAATTGAAAAACATCCAGAAATGATTGAAGCTACTGACTGAATGAAAGGAGCTGGCATCTCACTCTCTTTGAATCTTCTTTATCATGCTAAGAGGAGCAGGAAAAAGCAAAAAATTTCAGAATTGCACCTTGCAATGCGGAGAAATTACTGTTTGTGCATTTACAATATTCATTGATTTTTGCCATTGAAAAACATCATGTTATTCATATACCAGAAATGTTTGAAGCTACTGACTGAATGAAAGGAGCTGGCATCTCACTCTCTTTGAATCTTCTTTATCATGCTAAGAGGAGCAGGAAAAAGCAAAAAATTTCAGAATTGCACCTTGCAATGCGGAGAAATTACTGTTTGTGCATTTACAATATTCATTGATTTTTGCCATTGAAAAACGTCCAGAAATGATTGAAGCTACTGACTGAATGAAAGGAGCTGTTATCTCACTCTCTTTGAATCTTGTTTATCATGCTAAGAGGAGCAGGAAAAAGCAAAAAATTTCAGAATTGCACCTTGCAATGCGGAGAAATTACTGTTTGTGCTTTTACAATATTCATTGATTTTTGCCATTGAAAAACATCATGTTATTCATATACCAGAAATGATTGAAGCTACTGACTGAATGAAAGGAGCTGGCATCTCAATCTCTTTGAATCTTCTTTATCATGCTAAGAGGAGCAGGAAAAAGTAAAAAATTTCAGAATTGCACCTTGCAATGCGGAGAAATTACTGTTTGTGCATTTACAATATTCAATGATTTTTGCCATTGAAAAACGTCCAGAAATGATTGAAGCTACTGACTGAACGAAAGGAGCTGGCATCTCACTCTCTTTGAATCTTCTTTATCATGCTAAGAGGAGCAGGAAAAAGCAAAAAATTTCAGAATTGCACCTTGCAATGCGGAGAAATTACTGTTTGTGCATTTACAATATTCATTGATTTTTGCCATTGAAAAACATCATGTTATTCATATACCAGAAATGTTTGAAGCTACTGACTGAATGAAAGGAGCTGGCATCTCACTCTCTTTGAATCTTCTTTATCATGCTAAGAGGAGCAGGAAAAAGCAAAAAATTTCAGAATTGCACCTTGCAATGCGGAGAAATTACTGTTTGTGCATTTACAATATTCATTGATTTTTGCCATTGAAAAACATCCAGAAATGATTGAAGTTACTGACTGAATGAAAGGAGCTGGCATCTCACTCTCTTTGAATCTTCTTTATCATGCTAAGAGGAGCAGGAAAAAGCAAAAAATTTCAGAATTGCACCTTGCAATGCGGAGAAATTACTGTTTGTGCATTTACAATATTCATTGATTTTTGCCATTGAAAAACATCATGTTATTCATATACCAGAAATGTTTGAAGCTACTGACTGAATGAAAGGAGCTGGCATCTCACTCTCTTTGAATCTTCTTTATCATGCTAAGAGGAGCAGGAAAAAGCAAAAAATTTCAGAATTGCACCTTGCAATGCGGAGAAATTACTGTTTGTGCATTTACAATATTCATTGATTTTTGCCATTGAAAAATGTCCAGAAATGATTGAAGCTACTGACTGAATGAAAGGAGCTGGCATCTCACTCTCTTTGAATCTTCTTTATCATGCTAAGAGGAGCAGGAAAAAGCAAAAAATTTCAGAATTGCACCTTGCAATGCGGAGAAATTACTGTTTGTGCATTTACAATATTCATTGATTTTTGCCATTGAAAAACATCATGTTATTCATATACCAGAAATGTTTGAAGCTACTGACTGAATGAAAGGAGCTGGCATCTCACTCTCTTTGAATCTTCTTTATCATGCTAAGAGGAGCAGGAAAAAGCAAAAAATTTCAGAATTGCACCTTGCAATGCAGAGAAATTACTGTTTGTGCATTTACAATATTCATTGATTTTTGCCATTGAAAAACATCATGTTATTCATATACCAGAAATATTTGAAGCTACTGACTGAATGAAAGGAGCTGGCATCTCACTCTCTTTGAATCTTCTTTATCATGCTAAGAGGAGCAGGAAAAAGCAAAAAATTTCAGAATTGCACCTTGCAATGCGGAGAAATTACTGTTTGTGCATTTACAATATTCATTGATTTTTGCCATTGAAAAACGTCCAGAAATGATTGAAGCTACTGACTGAATGAAAGGAGCAGGCATCTCACTCTCTTTGAATCTTGTTTATCATGCTAAGAGGAGCAGGAAAAAGCAAAAAATTTCAGAATTGCACCTTGCAATGCGGAGAAATTACTGTTTGTGCATTTACAATATTCATTGATTTTTGCCATTGAAAAACATCATGTTATTCATATACCAGAAATGATTGAAGCTACTGACTGAATGAAAGGATCTGGCAACTCACTCTCTTTGAATCTTCTTTATCATGCTAAGAGGAGCAGGAAAAAGTAAAAAATTTCAGAATTGCACCTTGCAATGCGGAGAAATTACTGTTTGTGCATTTACAATATTCAATGATTTTTGCCATTGAAAAACGTCCAGAAATGATTGAAGCTACTGACTGAACAAAAGGAGCTGGCATCTCACTCTCTTTGAATCTTCTTTATCATGCTAAGAGGAGCAGGAAAAAGCAAAAAATTTCAGAATTGCACCTTGCAATGCGGAGAAATTACTGTTTGTGCATTTACAATATTCATTGATTTTTGCCATTGAAAAACATCTTGTTATTCATATACCAGAAATGTTTGAAGCTACTGACTGAATGAAAGGAGCTGGCATCTCACTCTCTTTGAATCTTCTTTATCATGCTAAGAGGAGCAGGAAAAAGCAAAAAATTTCAGAATTGCACCTTGCAATGCGGAGAAATTACTGTTTGTGCATTTACAATATTCATTGATTTTTGCCATTGAAAAACGTCCAGAAATGATTGAAGCTACTGACTGAATGAAAGGAGCTGGCATCTCACTCTCTTTGAATCTTCTTTATCATGCTAAGAGGAGCAGGAAAAAGCAAAAAATTTCAGAATTGCACCTTGCAATGCGGAGAAATTACTGTTTGTGCATTTACAATATTCATTGATTTTTGCCATTGAAAAACATCATGTTATTCATATACCAGAAATGTTTGAAGCTACTGACTGAATGAAAGGAGCTGGCATCTCACTCTCTTTGAATCTTCTTTATCATGCTAAGAGGAGCAGGAAAAAGCAAAAAATTTCAGAATTGCAACTTGCAATGCGGAGAAATTACTGTTTGTGCATTTACAAAATTCATTGATTTTTGCCATTGAAAAACATAATGTTATTCATATACCAGAAATGATTGAAGCTACTGACTGAATGAAAGGAGCTGGCATCTCACTCTCTTTGAATCTTCTTTATCATGCTAAGAGGAGCAGGAAAAAGCAAAAAATTTCAGAATTGCACCTTGCAATGCGGAGAAATTACTGTTTGTGCATTTACAATATTCATTGATTTTTGCCATTGAAAAACTTCCAGAAATGATTGAAGCTACTGACTGAATGAAAGGAGCTGGCATCTCACTCTCTTTGAATCTTCTTTATTATGCTAAGAGGAGCAGGAAAAAGCAAAAAAATTCAGAATTGCACCTTGCAATGCGGAGAAATTACTGTTTGTGCATTTACAATATTCATTGATTTTTGCCATTGAAAAACATCATGTTATTCATATACCAGAAATGTTTGAAGCTACTGACTGAATGAAAGGAGCTGGCATCTCACTCTCTTTGAATCTTCTTTATCATGCTAAGAGGAGCAGGAAAAAGCAAAAAATTTCAGAATTGCACCTTGCAATGCGGAGAAATTACTGTTTGTGCATTTACAATATTCATTGATTTTTGCCATTGAAAAACTTCCAGAAATGATTGAAGCTACTGACTGAATGAAAGGAGCTGGCATCTCACTCTCTTTGAATCTTCTTTATCATGCTAAGAGGAGCAGGAAAAAGCAAAAAAATTCAGAATTGCACCTTGCAATGCGGAGAAATTACTGTTTGTGCATTTACAATATTCATTGATTTTTGCCATTGAAAAACATCATGTTATTCATATACCAGAAATGTTTGAAGCTACTGACTGAATGAAAGGAGCTGGCATCTCACTCTCTTTGAATCTTCTTTATCGTGCTAAGAGGAGCAGGAAAAAGCAAAGAATTTCAGAATTGCACCTTGCAATGCGGATAAATTACTGTTTGTGCATTTACAATATTCATTGATTTTTGCCATTGAAAAACATCATGTTATTCATATACCAGAAATGATTGAAGCTACTGACTGAATGAAAGGAGCTGGCATCTCACTCTCTTTGAATCTTCTTTATCATGCTAAGAGGAGTAGGATAAAGCAAAAAATTTCAGAATTGCACCTTGCAATGCGGAGAAATTACTGTTTGTGCATTTACAATATTCATTGATTTTTGCCATTGAAAAACATCATGTTATTCATATACCAGAAATGATTGAAGCTACTGACTGAATGAAAGTAGCTGGCATCTCACTCTCTTTGAATCTTCTTTATCATGCTAAGAGGAGCAGGAAAAAGCAAAAAATTTCAGAATTGCACCTTGCAATGCGGAGAAATTACTGTTTGTGCATTTACAATATTCATTGATTTTTGCAATTGAAAAACATCCAGAAATGATTGAAGCTACTGACTGAATGAAAGGAGCTGGCATCTCACTCTCTTTGAATCTTCTTTATCATGCTAAGAGGAGCAGGAAAAAGCAAAAAATTTCAGAATTGCACCTTGCAATGCGGAGAAATTACTGTTTGTGCATTTACAATATTCATTGATTTTTGCCATTGAAAAACATCATGTTATTCATATACCAGAAATGTTTGAAGCTACTGACTGAATGAAAGGAGCTGGCATCTCACTCTCTTTGAATCTTCTTTATCATGCTAAGAGGAGCAGGAAAAAGCAAAAAATTTCAGAATTGCACCTTGCAATTCGGAGAAATTACTGTTTGTGCATTTACAATATTCATTGATTTTTGCCATTGAAAAACGTCCAGAAATGATTGAAGCTACTGACTGAATGAAAGGAGCTGTTATCTCACTCTCTTTGAATCTTGTTTATCATGCTAAGAGGAGCAGGAAAAAGCAAAAAATTTCAGAATTGCACCTTGCAATGCGGAGAAATTACTGTTTGTGCATTTACAATATTCATTGATTTTTGCCATTGAAAAACATCATGTTATTCATATACCAGAAATGATTGAAGCTACTGACTGAATGAAAGGAGCTGGCATCTCAATCTCTTTGAATCTTCTTTATCATGCTAAGAGGAGCAGGAAAAAGTAAAAAATTTCAGAATTGCACCTTGCAATGCGGAGAAATTACTGTTTGTGCATTTACAATATTCAATGATTTTTGCCATTGAAAAACGTCCAGAAATGATTGAAGCTACTGACTGAACGAAAGGAGCTGGCATCTCACTCTCTTTGAATCTTCTTTATCATGCTAAGAGGAGCAGGAAAAAGCAAAAAATTTCAGAATTGCACCTTGCAATGCGGAGAAATTACTGTTTGTGCATTTACAATATTCATTGATTTTTGCCATTGAAAAACATCATGTTATTCATATACCAGAAATGTTTGAAGCTACTGACTGAATGAAAGGAGCTGGCATCTCACTCTCTTTGAATCTTCTTTATCATGCTAAGAGGAGCAGGAAAAAGCAAAAAATTTCAGAATTGCACCTTGCAATGCGGAGAAATTACTGTTTGTGCATTTACAATATTCATTGATTTTTGCCATTGAAAAACATCCAGAAATGATTGAAGTTACTGACTGAATGAAAGGAGCTGGCATCTCACTCTCTTTGAATCTTCTTTATCATGCTAAGAGGAGCAGGAAAAAGCAAAAAATTTCAGAATTGCACCTTGCAATGCGGAGAAATTACTCTTTGTGCATTTACAATATTCATTGATTTTTGCCATTGAAAAACATCATGTTATTCATATACCAGAAATGTTTGAAGCTACTGACTGAATGAAAGGAGCTGGCATCTCACTCTCTTTGAATCTTCTTTATCATGCTAAGAGGAGCAGGAAAAAGCAAAAAATTTCAGAATTGCACCTTGCAATGCGGAGAAATTACTGTTTGTGCATTTACAATATTCATTGATTTTTGCCATTGAAAAATGTCCAGAAATGATTGAAGCTACTGACTGAATGAAAGGAGCTGGCATCTCACTCTCTTTGAATCTTCTTTATCATGCTAAGAGGAGCAGGAAAAAGCAAAAAATTTCAGAATTGCACCTTGCAATGCGGAGAAATTACTGTTTGTGCATTTACAATATTCATTGATTTTTGCCATTGAAAAACATCATGTTATTCATATACCAGAAATGTTTGAAGCTACTGACTGAATGAAAGGAGCTGGCATCTCACTCTCTTTGAATCTTCTTTATCATGCTAAGAGGAGCAGGAAAAAGCAAAAAATTTCAGAATTGCACCTTGCAATGCAGAGAAATTACTGTTTGTGCATTTACAATATTCATTGATTTTTGCCATTGAAAAACATCATGTTATTCATATACCAGAAATATTTGAAGCTACTGACTGAATGAAAGGAGCTGGCATCTCACTCTCTTTGAATCTTCTTTATCATGCTAAGAGGAGCAGGAAAAAGCAAAAAATTTCAGAATTGCACCTTGCAATGCGGAGAAATTACTGTTTGTGCATTTACAATATTCATTGATTTTTACCATTGAAAAACGTCCAGAAATGATTGAAGCTACTGACTGAACGAAAGGAGCTGGCATCTCACTCTCTTTGAATCTTCTTTATCATGCTAAGAGGAGCAGGAAAAAGCAAAAAATTTCAGAATTGCACCTTGCAATGCGGAGAAATTACTGTTTGTGCATTTACAATATTCATTGATTTTTGCCATTGAAAAACATCATGTTATTCATATACCAGAAATGTTTGAAGCTACTGACTGAATGAAAGGAGCTGGCATCTCACTCTCTTTGAATCTTCTTTATCATGCTAAGAGGAGCAGGAAAAAGCAAAAAATTTCAGAATTGCACCTTGCAATGCGGAGAAATTACTGTTTGTGCATTTACAATATTCATTGATTTTTGCCATTGAAAAACGTCCAGAAATGATTGAAGCTACTGACTGAATGAAAGGAGCTGGCATCTCACTCTCTTTGAATCTTCTTTATCATGCTAAGAGGAGCAGGAAAAAGCAAAAAATTTCAGAATTGCACCTTGCAATGCGGAGAAATTACTGTTTGTGCATTTACAAAATTCATTGATTTTTGCCATTGAAAAACATCATGTTATTCATATACCAGAAATAATTGAAGCTACTGACTGAATGAAAGGAGCTGGCATCTCACTCTCTTTGAATCTTCTTTATCATGCTAAGAGGAGCAGGAAAAAGCAAAAAATTTCAGAATTGCACCTTGCAATGCGGAGAAATTACTGTTTGTGCATTTACAATATTCATTGATTTTTGCCATTGAAAAACTTCCAGAAATGATTGAAGCTACTGACTGAATGAAAGGAGCTGGCATCTCACTCTCTTTGAATCTTCTTTATCATGCTAAGAGGAGCAGGAAAAAGCAAAAAATTTCAGAATTGCACCTTGCAATGCGGAGAAATTACTGTTTGTGCATTTACAATATTCAATGATATTTGCCATTGAAAAACATCATGTTATTCATATACCAGAAATGCTTGAAGCTACTGACTGAATGAAAGGAGCTGGCATCTCACTCTCTTTGAATCTTCTTTATGAGGCTAAGAGGAGCAGGAAAAAGCAAAAAATTTCAGAATTGCACCTTGCAATGCGGATAAATTACTGTTTGTGCATTTACAATATTCATTGATTTTTGCCATTGAAAAACATCATGTTATTCATATACCAGAAATGATTGAAGCTACTGGCTGAATGAAAGGAGCTGGCATCTCACTCTCTTTGAATCTTCTTTATCATGCTAAGAGGAGCAGACAAAAGCAAAAAATTTCAGAATTGCACCTTGCAATGCGGAGAAATTACTGTTTGTGCATTTACAATATTCATTGATTTTTCCCATTGAAAAACATCGTTATTCATATACCAGAAATGATTGAAGCTACTGACTGAATGAAAGTAGCTGGCATCTCACTCTCTTTGAATCTTCTTTATCATGCTAAGAGGAGCAGGAAAAAGCAAAAAATTTCAGAATTGCACCTTGCAATGCGGAGAAATTACTGTTTGTGCATTTACAATATTCATTGATCTTTGCAATTGAAAAACATCCAGAAATGATTGAAGCTACTGACTGACTGAAAGGAGCTGGCATCTCACTCTCTTTGAATCTTCTTTATCATGCTAAGAGGAGCAGGAGAAAGCAAAAAATTTCAGAATTGCACCTTGCAATGCGGAGAAATTACTGTTTGTGCATTTACAATATTCATTGATTTTTGCCATTGAAAAACATCATGTTATTCATATACCAGAAATGTTTGAAGCTACTGACTGAATGAAAGGAACTGGCATCTCACTCTCTTTGAATCTTCTTTATCATGCTAAGAGGAGCAGGAAAAAGCAAAAAATTTCAGAATTGCACCTTGCAATGCGGAGAAATTACTGTTTGTGCATTTACAATATTCATTGATTTTTCCCATTGAAAAACGTCCAGAAATGATTGAAGCTACTGACTGAATGAAAGGAGCTGTTATCTCACTCTCTTTGAATCTTGTTTATCATGCTAAGAGGAGCAGGAAAAAGCAAAAAATTTCAGAATTGACCTTGCAATGCGGAGAAATTACTGTTTGTGCATTTACAATATTCATTGATTTTTGCCATTGAAAAACATCATGTTATTCATATACCAGAAATGATTGAAGCTACTGACTGAATGAAAGGAGCTGGCATCTCACTCTCTTTGAATCTTCTTTATCATGCTAAGAGGAGCAGGAAAAAGTAAAAAATTTCAGAATTGCACCTTGCAATGCGGAGAAATTACTGTTTGTGCATTTACAATATTCAATGATTTTTGCCATTGAAAAACGTCCAGAAATGATTGAAGCTACTGACTGAACGAAAGGAGCTGGCATCTCACTCTCTTTGAATCTTCTTTATCATGCTAAGAGGAGCAGGAAAAAGCAAAAAATTTCAGAATTGCACCTTGCAATGCGGAGAAATTACTGTTTGTGCATTTACAATATTCATTGATTTTTGCCATTGAAAAACATCTTGTTATTCATATACCAGAAATGTTTGAAGCTACTGACTGAATGAAAGGAGCTGGCATCTCACTCTCTTTGAATCTTCTTTATCATGCTAAGAGGAGCAGGAAAAAGCAAAAAATTTCAGAATTGCACCTTGCAATGCGGAGAAATTACTGTTTGTGCATTTACAATATTCATTGATTTTTGCCATTGAAAAACGTCCAGAAATGATTGAAGCTACTGACTGAATGAAAGGAGCTGGCATCTCACTCTCTTTGAATCTTCTTTATCATGCTAAGAGGAGCAGGAAAAAGCAAAAAATTTCAGAATTGCACCTTGCAATGCGGAGAAATTACTGTTTGTGCATTTACAATATTCATTGATTTTTGCCATTGAAAAACATCTTGTTATTCATATACCAGAAATGTTTGAAGCTACTGACTGAATGAAAGGAGCTGGCATCTCACTCTCTTTGAATCTTCTTTATCATGCTAAGAGGAGCAGGAAAAAGCAAAAAATTTCAGAATTGCACCTTGCAATGCGGAGAAATTACTGTTTGTGCATTTACAATATTCATTGATTTTTGCCATTGAAAAACGTCCAGAAATGATTGAAGCTACTGACTGAATGAAAGGAGCTGGCATCTCACTCTCTTTGAATCTTCTTTATCATGCTAAGAGGAGCAGGAAAAAGCAAAAAATTTCAGAATTGCAACTTGCAATGCGGAGAAATTACTGTTTGTGCATTTACAAAATTCATTGATTTTTGCCATTGAAAAACATAATGTTATTCATATACCAGAAATGATTGAAGCTACTGACTGAATGAAAGGAGCTGGCATCTCACTCTCTTTGAATCTTCTTTATCATGCTAAGAGGAGCAGGAAAAAGCAAAAAATTTCAGAATTGCACCTTGCAATGCGGAGAAATTACTGTTTGTGCATTTACAATATTCATTGATTTTTGCCATTGAAAAACTTCCAGAAATGATTGAAGCTACTGACTGAATGAAAGGAGCTGGCATCTCACTCTCTTTGAATCTTCTTTATCATGCTAAGAGGAGCAGGAAAAAGCAAAAAAATTCAGAATTGCACCTTGCAATGCGGAGAAATTACTGTTTGTGCATTTACAATATTCATTGATTTTTGCCATTGAAAAACATCATGTTATTCATATACCAGAAATGTTTGAAGCTACTGACTGAATGAAAGGAGCTGGCATCTCACTCTCTTTGAATCTTCTTTATCATGCTAAGAGGAGCAGGAAAAAGCAAAAAATTTCAGAATTGCACCTTGCAATGCGGAGAAATTACTGTTTGTGCATTTACAATATTCAATGATATTTGCCATTGAAAAACATCATGTTATTCATATACCAGAAATGTTTGAAGCTACTGACTGAATGAAAGGAGCTGGCATCTCACTCTCTTTGAATCTTCTTTATGAGGCTAAGAGGAGCAGGAAAAAGCAAAAAATTTCAGAATTGCACCTTGCAATGCGGATAAATTACTGTTTGTGCATTTACAATATTCATTGATTTTTGCCATTGAAAAACATCATGTTATTCATATACCAGAAATGATTGAAGCTACTGGCTGAATGAAAGGAGCTGGCATCTCACTCTCTTTGAATCTTCTTTATCATGCTAAGAGGAGCAGACAAAAGCAAAAAATTTCAGAATTGCACCTTGCAATGCGGAGAAATTACTGTTTGTGCATTTACAATATTCATTGATTTTTGCCATTGAAAAACATCGTTATTCATATACCAGAAATGATTGAAGCTACTGACTGAATGAAAGTAGCTGGCATCTCACTCTCTTTGAATCTTCTTTATCATGCTAAGAGGAGCAGGAAAAAGCAAAAAATTTCAGAATTGCACCTTGCAATGCGGAGAAATTACTGTTTGTGCATTTACAATATTCATTGATCTTTGCAATTGAAAAACATCCAGAAATGATTGAAGCTACTGACTGAATGAAAGGAGCTGGCATCTCACTCTCTTTGAATCTTCTTTATCATGCTAAGAGGAGCAGGAGAAAGCAAAAAATTTCAGAATTGCACCTTGCAATGCGGAGAAATTACTGTTTGTGCATTTACAATATTCATTGATTTTTGCCATTGAAAAACATCATGTTATTCATATACCAGAAATGTTTGAAGCTACTGACTGAATGAAAGGAGCTGGCATCTCACTCTCTTTGAATCTTCTTTATCATGCTAAGAGGAGCAGGAAAAAGCAAAAAATTTCAGAATTGCACCTTGCAATGCGGAGAAATTACTGTTTGTGCATTTACAATATTCATTGATTTTTCCCATTGAAAAACGTCCAGAAATGATTGAAGCTACTGACTGAATGAAAGGAGCTGTTATCTCACTCTCTTTGAATCTTGTTTATCATGCTAAGAGGAGCAGGAAAAAGCAAAAAATTTCAGAATTGACCTTGCAATGCGGAGAAATTACTGTTTGTGCATTTACAATATTCATTGATTTTTGCCATTGAAAAACATCATGTTATTCATATACCAGAAATGATTGAAGCTACTGACTGAATGAAAGGAGCTGGCATCTCACTCTCTTTGAATCTTCTTTATCATGCTAAGAGGAGCAGGAAAAAGTAAAAAATTTCAGAATTGCACCTTGCAATGCGGAGAAATTACTGTTTGTGCATTTACAATATTCAATGATTTTTGCCATTGAAAAACGTCCAGAAATGATTGAAGCTACTGACTGAACGAAAGGAGCTGGCATCTCACTCTCTTTGAATCTTCTTTATCATGCTAAGAGGAGCAGGAAAAAGCAAAAAATTTCAGAATTGCACCTTGCAATGCGGAGAAATTACTGTTTGTGCATTTACAATATTCATTGATTTTTGCCATTGAAAAACATCTTGTTATTCATATACCAGAAATGTTTGAAGCTACTGACTGAATGAAAGGAGCTGGCATCTCACTCTCTTTGAATCTTCTTTATCATGCTAAGAGGAGCAGGAAAAAGCAAAAAATTTCAGAATTGCACCTTGCAATGCGGAGAAATTACTGTTTGTGCATTTACAATATTCATTGATTTTTGCCATTGAAAAACGTCCAGAAATGATTGAAGCTACTGACTGAATGAAAGGAGCTGGCATCTCACTCTCTTTGAATCTTCTTTATCATGCTAAGAGGAGCAGGAAAAAGCAAAAAATTTCAGAATTGCACCTTGCAATGCGGAGAAATTACTGTTTGTGCATTTACAATATTCATTGATTTTTGCCATTGAAAAACATCATGTTATTCATATACCAGAATTGTTTGAAGCTACTGACTGAATGAAAGGAGCTGGCATCTCACTCTCTTTGAATCTTCTTTATCGTGCTAAGAGGAGCAGGAAAAAGCAAAGAATTTCAGAATTGCACCTTGCAATGCGGATAAATTACTGTTTGTGCATTTACAATATTCATTGATTTTTGCCATTGAAAAACATCATGTTATTCATATACCAGAAATGATTTAAGCTACTGACTGAATGAAAGGAGCTGGCATCTCACTCTCTTTGAATCTTCTTTATCATGCTAAGAGGAGTAGGATAAAGCAAAAAATTTCAGAATTGCACCTTGCAATGCGGAGAAATTACTGTTTGTGCATTTACAATATTCATTGATTTTTGCCATTGAAAAACATCATGTTATTCATATACCAGAAATGATTGAAGCTACTGACTGAATGAAAGTAGCTGGCATCTCACTCTCTTTGAATCTTCTTTATCATGCTAAGAGGAGCAGGAAAAAGCAAAAAATTTCAGAATTGCACCTTGCAATGCGGAGAAATTACTGTTTGTGCATTTACAATATTCATTGATTTTTGCAATTGAAAAACATCCAGAAATGATTGAAGCTACTGACTGAATGAAAGGAGCTGGCATCTCACTCTCTTTGAATCTTCTTTATCATGCTAAGAGGAGCAGGAAAAAGCAAAAAATTTCAGAATTGCACCTTGCAATGCGGAGAAATTACTGTTTGTGCATTTACAATATTCATTGATTTTTGCCATTGAAAAACATCATGTTATTCATATACCAGAAATGTTTGAAGCTACTGACTGAATGAAAGGAGCTGGCATCTCACTCTCTTTGAATCTTCTTTATCATGCTAAGAGGAGCAGGAAAAAGCAAAAAATTTCAGAATTGCAACTTGCAATGCGGAGAAATTACTGTTTGTGCATTTACAAAATTCATTGATTTTTGCCATTGAAAAACATAATGTTATTCATATACCAGAAATGATTGAAGCTACTGACTGAATGAAAGGAGCTGGCATCTCACTCTCTTTGAATCTTCTTTATCATGCTAAGAGGAGCAGGAAAAAGCAAAAAATTTCAGAATTGCACCTTGCAATGCGGAGAAATTACTGTTTGTGCATTTACAATATTCATTGATTTTTGCCATTGAAAAACTTCCAGAAATGATTGAAGCTACTGACTGAATGAAAGGAGCTGGCATCTCACTCTCTTTGAATCTTCTTTATCATGCTAAGAGGAGCAGGAAAAAGCAAAAAAATTCAGAATTGCACCTTGCAATGCGGAGAAATTACTGTTTGTGCATTTACAATATTCATTGATTTTTGCCATTGAAAAACATCATGTTATTCATATACCAGAAATGTTTGAAGCTACTGACTGAATGAAAGGAGCTGGCATCTCACTCTCTTTGAATCTTCTTTATCGTGCTAAGAGGAGCAGGAAAAAGCAAAGAATTTCAGAATTGCACCTTGCAATGCGGATAAATTACTGTTTGTGCATTTACAATATTCATTGATTTTTGCCATTGAAAAACATCATGTTATTCATATACCAGAAATGATTGAAGCTACTGACTGAATGAAAGGAGCTGGCATCTCACTCTCTTTGAATCTTCTTTATCATGCTAAGAGGAGCAGGAAAAAGCAAAAAATTTCAGAATTGCACCTTGCAATGCGGAGAAATTACTGTTTGTGCATTTACAATATTCAATGATATTTGCCATTGAAAAACATCATGTTATTCATATACCAGAAATGTTTGAAGCTACTGACTGAATGAAAGGAGCTGGCATCTCACTCTCTTTGAATCTTCTTTATGAGGCTAAGAGGAGCAGGAAAAAGCAAAAAATTTCAGAATTGCACCTTGCAATGCGGATAAATAACTGTTTGTGCATTTACAATATTCATTGATTTTTGCCATTGAAAAACATCATGTTATTCATATACCAGAAATGATTGAAGCTACTGGCTGAATGAAAGGAGCTGGCATCTCACTCTCTTTGAATCTTCTTTATCATGCTAAGAGGAGCAGACAAATGCAAAAAATTTCAGAATTGCACCTTGCAATGCGGAGAAATTACTGTTTGTGCATTTACAATATTCATTGATTTTTGCCATTGAAAAACATCGTTATTCATATACCAGAAATGATTGAAGCTACTGACTGAATGAAAGTAGCTGGCATCTCACTCTCTTTGAATCTTCTTTATCATGCTAAGAGGAGCAGGAAAAAGCAAAAAATTTCAGAATTGCACCTTGCAATGCGGAGAAATTACTGTTTGTGCATTTACAATATTCATTGATTTTTGCCATTGAAAAACTTCCAGAAATGATTGAAGCTACTGACTGAATGAAAGGAGCTGGCATCTCACTCTCTTTGAATCTTCTTTATCATGCTAAGAGGAGCAGGAAAAAGCAAAAAAATTCAGAATTGCACCTTGCAATGCGGAGAAATTACTGTTTGTGCATTTACAATATTCATTGATTTTTGCCATTGAAAAACATCATGTTATTCATATACCAGAAATGTTTGAAGCTACTGACTGAATGAAAGGAGCTGGCATCTCACTCTCTTTGAATCTTCTTTATCGTGCTAAGAGGAGCAGGAAAAAGCAAAGAATTTCAGAATTGCACCTTGCAATGCGGATAAATTACTGTTTGTGCATTTACAATATTCATTGATTTTTGCCATTGAAAAACATCATGTTATTCATATACCAGAAATGATTGAAGCTACTGACTGAATGAAAGGAGCTGGCATCTCACTCTCTTTGAATCTTCTTTATCATGCTAAGAGGAGCAGGAAAAAGCAAAAAATTTCAGAATTGCACCTTGCAATGCGGAGAAATTACTGTTTGTGCATTTACAATATTCAATGATATTTGCCATTGAAAAACATCATGTTATTCATATACCAGAAATGTTTGAAGCTACTGACTGAATGAAAGGAGCTGGCATCTCACTCTCTTTGAATCTTCTTTATGAGGCTAAGAGGAGCAGGAAAAAGCAAAAAATTTCAGAATTGCACCTTGCAATGCGGATAAATAACTGTTTGTGCATTTACAATATTCATTGATTTTTGCCATTGAAAAACATCATGTTATTCATATACCAGAAATGATTGAAGCTACTGGCTGAATGAAAGGAGCTGGCATCTCACTCTCTTTGAATCTTCTTTATCATGCTAAGAGGAGCAGACAAAAGCAAAAAATTTCAGAATTGCACCTTGCAATGCGGAGAAATTACTGTTTGTGCATTTACAATATTCATTGATTTTTGCCATTGAAAAACATCGTTATTCATATACCAGAAATGATTGAAGCTACTGACTGAATGAAAGTAGCTGGCATCTCACTCTCTTTGAATCTTCTTTATCATGCTAAGAGGAGCAGGAAAAAGCAAAAAATTTCAGAATTGCACCTTGCAATGCGGAGAAATTACTGTTTGTGCATTTACAATATTCATTGATCTTTGCAATTGAAAAACATCCAGAAATGATTGAAGCTACTGACTGAATGAAAGGAGCTGGCATCTCACTCTCTTTGAATCTTCTTTATCATGCTAAGAGGAGCAGGAGAAAGCAAAAAATTTCAGAATTGCACCTTGCAATGCGGAGAAATTACTGTTTGTGCATTTACAATATTCATTGATTTTTGCCATTGAAAAACATCATGTTATTCATATACCAGAAATGTTTGAAGCTACTGACTGAATGAAAGGAGCTGGCATCTCACTCTCTTTGAATCTTCTTTATCATGCTAAGAGGAGCAGGAAAAAGCAAAAAATTTCAGAATTGCACCTTGCAATGCGGAGAAATTACTGTTTGTGCATTTACAATATTCATTGATTTTTCCCATTGAAAAACGTCCAGAAATGATTGAAGCTACTGACTGAATGAAAGGAGCTGTTATCTCACTCTCTTTGAATCTTGTTTATCATGCTAAGAGGAGCAGGAAAAAGCAAAAAATTTCAGAATTGACCTTGCAATGCGGAGAAATTACTGTTTGTGCATTTACAATATTCATTGATTTTTGCCATTGAAAAACATCATGTTATTCATATACCAGAAATGATTGAAGCTACTGACTGAATGAAAGGAGCTGGCATCTCACTCTCTTTGAATCTTCTTTATCATGCTAAGAGGAGCAGGAAAAAGTAAAAAATTTCAGAATTGCACCTTGCAATGCGGAGAAATTACTGTTTGTGCATTTACAATATTCAATGATTTTTGCCATTGAAAAACGTCCAGAAATGATTGAAGCTACTGACTGAACGAAAGGAGCTGGCATCTCACTCTCTTTGAATCTTCTTTATCATGCTAAGAGGAGCAGGAAAAAGCAAAAAATTTCAGAATTGCACCTTGCAATGCGGAGAAATTACTGTTTGTGCATTTACAATATTCATTGATTTTTGCCATTGAAAAACATCTTGTTATTCATATACCAGAAATGTTTGAAGCTACTGACTGAATGAAAGGAGCTGGCATCTCACTCTCTTTGAATCTTCTTTATCATGCTAAGAGGAGCAGGAAAAAGCAAAAAATTTCAGAATTGCACCTTGCAATGCGGAGAAATTACTGTTTGTGCATTTACAATATTCATTGATTTTTGCCATTGAAAAACGTCCAGAAATGATTGAAGCTACTGACTGAATGAAAGGAGCTGGCATCTCACTCTCTTTGAATCTTCTTTATCATGCTAAGAGGAGCAGGAAAAAGCAAAAAATTTCAGAATTGCACCTTGCAATGCGGAGAAATTACTGTTTGTGCATTTACAATATTCATTGATTTTTGCCATTGAAAAACATCATGTTATTCATATACCAGAATTGTTTGAAGCTACTGACTGAATGAAAGGAGCTGGCATCTCACTCTCTTTGAATCTTCTTTATCATGCTAAGAGGAGCAGGAAAAAGCAAAAAATTTCAGAATTGCAACTTGCAATGCGGAGAAATTACTGTTTGTGCATTTACAAAATTCATTGATTTTTGCCATTGAAAAACATAATGTTATTCATATACCAGAAATGATTGAAGCTACTGACTGAATGAAAGGAGCTGGCATCTCACTCTCTTTGAATCTTCTTTATCATGCTAAGAGGAGCAGGAAAAAGCAAAAAATTTCAGAATTGCACCTTGCAATGCGGAGAAATTACTGTTTGTGCATTTACAATATTCATTGATTTTTGCCATTGAAAAACTTCCAGAAATGATTGAAGCTACTGACTGAATGAAAGGAGCTGGCATCTCACTCTCTTTGAATCTTCTTTATCATGCTAAGAGGAACAGGAAAAAGCAAAAAAATTCAGAATTGCACCTTGCAAAGGGGAGAAATTACTGTTTGTGCATTTACAATATTCATTGATTTTTGCCATTGAAAAACATCATGTTATTCATATACCAGAAATGTTTGAAGCTACTGACTGAATGAAAGGAGCTGGCATCTCACTCTCTTTGAATCTTCTTTATCGTGCTAAGAGGAGCAGGAAAAAGCAAAGAATTTCAGAATTGCACCTTGCAATGCGGATAAATTACTGTTTGTGCATTTACAATATTCATTGATTTTTGCCATTGAAAAACATCATGTTATTCATATACCAGAAATGATTTAAGCTACTGACTGAATGAAAGGAGCTGGCATCTCACTCTCTTTGAATCTTCTTTATCATGCTAAGAGGAGTAGGATAAAGCAAAAAATTTCAGAATTGCACCTTGCAATGCGGAGAAATTACTGTTTGTGCATTTACAATATTCATTGATTTTTGCCATTGAAAAACATCATGTTATTCATATACCAGAAATGATTGAAGCTACTGACTGAATGAAAGTAGCTGGCATCTCACTCTCTTTGAATCTTCTTTATCATGCTAAGAGGAGCAGGAAAAAGCAAAAAATTTCAGAATTGCACCTTGCAATGCGGAGAAATTACTGTTTGTGCATTTACAATATTCATTGATTTTTGCAATTGAAAAACATCCAGAAATGATTGAAGCTACTGACTGAATGAAAGGAGCTGGCATCTCACTCTCTTTGAATCTTCTTTATCATGCTAAGAGGAGCAGGAAAAAGCAAAAAATTTCAGAATTGCACCTTGCAATGCGGAGAAATTACTGTTTGTGCATTTACAATATTCATTGATTTTTGCCATTGAAAAACATCATGTTATTCATATACCAGAAATGTTTGAAGCTACTGACTGAATGAAAGGAGCTGGCATCTCACTCTCTTTGAATCTTCTTTATCATGCTAAGAGGAGCAGGAAAAAGCAAAAAATTTCAGAATTGCACCTTGCAATGCGGAGAAATTACTGTTTGTGCATTTACAATATTCATTGATTTTTGCCATTGAAAAACGTCCAGAAATGATTGAAGCTACTGACTGAATGAAAGGAGCTGTTATCTCACTCTCTTTGAATCTTGTTTATCATGCTAAGAGGAGCAGGAAAAAGCAAAAAATTTCAGAATTGCACCTTGCAATGCGGAGAAATTACTGTTTGTGCATTTACAATATTCATTGATTTTTGCCATTGAAAAACATCATGTTATTCATATACCAGAAATGATTGAAGCTACTGACTGAATGAAAGGAGCTGGCATCTCAATCTCTTTGAATCTTCTTTATCATGCTAAGAGGAGCAGGAAAAAGTAAAAAATTTCAGAATTGCACCTTGCAATGCGGAGAAATTACTGTTTGTGCATTTACAATATTCAATGATTTTTGCCATTGAAAAACGTCCAGAAATGATTGAAGCTACTGACTGAACGAAAGGAGCTGGCATCTCACTCTCTTTGAATCTTCTTTATCATGCTAAGAGGAGCAGGAAAAAGCAAAAAATTTCAGAATTGCACCTTGCAATGCGGAGAAATTACTGTTTGTGCATTTACAATATTCATTGATTTTTGCCATTGAAAAACATCATGTTATTCATATACCAGAAATGTTTGAAGCTACTGACTGAATGAAAGGAGCTGGCATCTCACTCTCTTTGAATCTTCTTTATCATGCTAAGAGGAGCAGGAAAAAGCAAAAAATTTCAGAATTGCACCTTGCAATGCGGAGAAATTACTGTTTGTGCATTTACAATATTCATTGATTTTTGCCATTGAAAAACATCCAGAAATGATTGAAGTTACTGACTGAATGAAAGGAGCTGGCATCTCACTCTCTTTGAATCTTCTTTATCATGCTAAGAGGAGCAGGAAAAAGCAAAAAATTTCAGAATTGCACCTTGCAATGCGGAGAAATTACTGTTTGTGCATTTACAATATTCATTGATTTTTGCCATTGAAAAACATCATGTTATTCATATACCAGAAATGTTTGAAGCTACTGACTGAATGAAAGGAGCTGGCATCTCACTCTCTTTGAATCTTCTTTATCATGCTAAGAGGAGCAGGAAAAAGCAAAAAATTTCAGAATTGCACCTTGCAATGCAGAGAAATTACTGTTTGTGCATTTACAATATTCATTGATTTTTGCCATTGAAAAACATCATGTTATTCATATACCAGAAATGTTTGAAGCTACTGACTGAATGAAAGGAGCTGGCATCTCACTCTCTTTGAATCTTCTTTATCATGCTAAGAGGAGCAGGAAAAAGCAAAAAATTTCAGAATTGCACCTTGCAATGCGGAGAAATTACTGTTTGTGCATTTACAATATTCATTGATTTTTACCATTGAAAAACGTCCAGAAATGATTGAAGCTACTGACTGAACGAAAGGAGCTGGCATCTCACTCTCTTTGAATCTTCTTTATCATGCTAAGAGGAGCAGGAAAAAGCAAAAAATTTCAGAATTGCACCTTGCAATGCGGAGAAATTACTGTTTGTGCATTTACAATATTCATTGATTTTTGCCATTGAAAAACATCATGCTATTCATATACCAGAAATGATTGAAGCTACTGACTGAATGAAAGGAGCTGGCATCTCACTCTCTTTGAATCTTCTTTATCATGCTAAGAGGAGCAGGAAAAAGCAAAAAATTTCAGAATTGCACCTTGCAATGCGGAGAAATTACTGTTTGTGCATTTACAATATTCATTGATTTTTGCCATTGAAAAACTTCCAGAAATGATTGAAGCTACTGACTGAATGAAAGGAGCTGGCATCTCACTCTCTTTGAATCTTCTTTATCATGCTAAGAGGAGCAGGAAAAAGCAAAAAATTTCAGAATTGCACCTTGCAATGCGGAGAAATTACTGTTTGTGCATTTACAATATTCAATGATATTTGCCATTGAAAAACATCATGTTATTCATATACCAGAAATGTTTGAAGCTACTGACTGAATGAAAGGAGCTGGCATCTCACTCTCTTTGAATCTTCTTTATCATGCTAAGAGGAGCAGACAAAAGCAAAAAATTTCAGAATTGCACCTTGCAATGCGGAGAAATTACTGTTTGTGCATTTACAATATTCATTGATTTTTGCCATTGAAAAACATCGTTATTCATATACCAGAAATGATTGAAGCTACTGACTGAATGAAAGTAGCTGGCATCTCACTCTCTTTGAATCTTCTTTATCATGCTAAGAGGAGCAGGAAAAAGCAAAAAATTTCAGAATTGCACCTTGCAATGCGGAGAAATTACTGTTTGTGCATTTACAATATTCAATGATTTTTGCCATTGAAAAACGTCCAGAAATGATTGAAGCTACTGACTGAACGAAAGGAGCTGGCATCTCACTCTATTTGAATCTTCTTTATCATGCTAAGAGGAGCAGGAAAAAGCAAAAAATTTCAGAATTGCACCTTGCAATGCGGAGAAATTACTGTTTGTGCATTTACAATATTCATTGATTTTTGCCATTGAAAAACATCATGTTATTCATATACCAGAAATGTTTGAAGCTACTGACTGAATGAAAGGAGCTGGCATCTCACTCTCTTTGAATCTTCTTTATCATGCTAAGAGGAGCAGGAAAAAGCAAAAAATTTCAGAATTGCACCTTGCAATGCGGAGAAATTACTGTTTGTGCATTTACAATATTCATTGATTTTTGCCATTGAAAAACGTCCAGAAATGATTGAAGCTACTGACTGAATGAAAGGAGCTGGCATCTCACTCTCTTTGAATCTTCTTTATCATGCTAAGAGGAGCAGGAAAAAGCAAAAAATTTCAGAATTGCACCTTGCAATGCGGAGAAATTACTGTTTGTGCATTTACAATATTCATTGATTTTTGCCATTGAAAAACATCATGTTATTCATATACCAAAAATGTTTGAAGCTACTGACTGAATGAAAGGAGCTGGCATCTCACTCTCTTTGAATCTTCTTTATCATGCTTAGAGGAGCAGGAAAAAGCAAAAAATTTCAGAATTGCACCTTGCAATGCGGAGAAATTACTGTTTGTGCATTTACAATATTCATTGATTTTTGCCATTGAAAAACGTCCAGAAATGATTGAAGCTACTGACTGAATGAAAGGAGCTGGCATCTCACTCTCTTTGAATCTTCTTTATCATGCTAAGAGGAGCAGGAAAAAGCAAAAAATTTCAGAATTGCACCTTGCAATGCGGAGAAATTACTGTTTGTGCATTTACAATATTCATTGATTTTTGCCATTGAAAAACATCATGTTATTCATATACCAGAAATGTTTGAAGCTACTGACTGAATGAAAGGAGCTGGCATCTCACTCTCTTTGAATCTTCTTTATCATGCTAAGAGGAGCAGGAAAAAGCAAAAAAATTCAGAATTGCACCTTGCAATGCGGAGAAATTACTGTTTGTGCATTTACAATATTCATTGATTTTTGCCATTGAAAAACATCATGTTATTCATATACCAGAAATGATTGAAGCTACTGACTGAATGAAAGGAGCTGGCATCTCACTCTCTTTGAATCTTCTTTATCATGCTAAGAGGAGCAGGAAAAAGTAAAAAATTTCAGAATTGCACCTTGCAATGCGGAGAAATTACTGTTTGTGCATTTACAATATTCAATGATTTTTGCCATTGAAAAACGTCCAGAAATGATTGAAGCTACTGACTGAACGAAAGGAGCTGGCATCTCACTCTATTTGAATCTTCTTTATCATGCTAAGAGGAGCAGGAAAAAGCAAAAAATTTCAGAATTGCACCTTGCAATGCGGAGAAATTACTGTTTGTGCATTTACAATATTCATTGATTTTTGCCATTGAAAAACATCATGTTATTCATATACCAGAAATGTTTGAAGCTACTGACTGAATGAAAGGAGCTGGCATCTCACTCTCTTTGAATCTTCTTTATCATGCTAAGAGGAGCAGGAAAAAGCAAAAAATTTCAGAATTGCACCTTGCAATGCGGAGAAATTACTGTTTGTGCATTTACAATATTCATTGATTTTTGCCATTGAAAAACGTCCAGAAATGATTGAAGCTACTGACTGAATGAAAGGAGCTGGCATCTCACTCTCTTTGAATCTTCTTTATCATGCTAAGAGGAGCAGGAAAAAGCAAAAAATTTCAGAATTGCACCTTGCAATGCGGAGAAATTACTGTTTGTGCATTTACAATATTCATTGATTTTTGCCATTGAAAAACATCATGTTATTCATATACCAAAAATGTTTGAAGCTACTGACTGAATGAAAGGAGCTGGCATCTCACTCTCTTTGAATCTTCTTTATCATGCTTAGAGGAGCAGGAAAAAGCAAAAAATTTCAGAATTGCACCTTGCAATGCGGAGAAATTACTGTTTGTGCAATTACAATATTCATTGATTTTTGCCATTGAAAAACATCATGTTATTCATATACCAGAAATGTTTGAAGCTACTGACTGAATGAAAGGAGCTGGCATCTCACTCTCTTTGAATCTTCTTTATCATGCTAAGAGGAGCAGGAAAAAGCAAAAAAATTCAGAATTGCACCTTGCAATGCGGAGAAATTACTGTTTGTGCATTTACAATATTCATTGATTTTTGCCATTGAAAAACATCATGTTATTCATATACCAGAAATGTTTGAAGCTACTGACTGAATGAAAGGAGCTGGCATCTCACTCTCTTTGAATCTTCTTTATCATGCTAAGAGGAGCAGGAAAAAGCAAAAAATTTCAGAATTGCACCTTGCAATGCGGAGAAATTACTGTTTGTGCATTTACAATATTCATTGATTTTTGCCATTGAAAAACGTCCAGAAATGATTGAAGCTACTGACTGAATGAAAGGAGCTGGCATCTCACTCTCTTTGAATCTTCTTTATCATGCTAAGAGGAGCAGGAAAAAGCAAAAAATTTCAGAATTGCACCTTGCAATGCGGAGAAATTACTGTTTGTGCATTTACAATATTCATTGATTTTTGCCATTGAAAAACATCATGTTATTCATATACCAGAAATGTTTGAAGCTACTGACTGAATGAAAGGAGCTGGCATCTCACTCTCTTTGAATCTTCTTTATCATGCTAAGAGGAGCAGGAAAAAGCAAAAAATTTCAGAATTGCACCTTGCAATGCGGAGAAATTACTGTTTGTGCATTTACAATATTCATTGATTTTTGCCATTGAAAAACATCATGTTATTCATATACCAGAAATGTTTGAAGCTACTGACTGCATGAAAGGAGCTGGCATCTCACTCTCTTTGAATCTTCTTTATCATGCTAAGAGGAGCAGGAAAAAGCAAAAAATTTCAGAATTGCACCTTGCAATGCGGAGAAATTACTGTTTGTGCATTTACAATATTCATTGATTTTTGCCATTGAAAAACGTCCAGAAATGATTGAAGCTACTGACTGAATGAAAGGAGCTGGCATCTCACTCTCTTTGAATCTTCTTTATCATGCTAAGAGGAGCAGGAAAAAGCAAAAAATTTCAGAATTGCACCTTGCAATGCGGAGAAATTACTGTTTGTGCATTTACAAAATTCATTGATTTTTGCCATTGAAAAACATCATGTTATTCATATACCAGAAATGATTGAAGCTACTGACTGAATGAAAGGAGCTGGCATCTCACTCTCTTTGAATCTTCTTTATCATGCTAAGAGGAGCAGGAAAAAGCAAAAAATTTCAGAATTGCACCTTGCAATGCGGAGAAATTACTGTTTGTGCATTTACAATATTCATTGATTTTTGCCATTGAAAAACTTCCAGAAATGATTGAAGCTACTGACTGAATGAAAGGAGCTGGCATCTCACTCTCTTTGAATCTTCTTTATCATGCTAAGAGGAGCAGGAAAAAGCAAAAAATTTCAGAATTGCACCTTGCAATGCGGAGAAATTACTGTTTGTGCATTTACAATATTCATTGATATTTGCCATTGAAAAACATCATGTTATTCATATACCAGAAATGTTTGAAGCTACTGACTGAATGAAAGGAGCTGGCATCTCACTCTCTTTGAATCTTCTTTATCATGCTAAGAGGAGCAGGAAAAAGCAAAAAATTTCAGAATTGCACCTTGCAATGCGGATAAATTACTGTTTGTGCATTTACAATATTCATTGATTTTTGCCATTGAAAAACATCATGTTATTCATATACCAGAAATGATTGAAGCTACTTGCTGAATGAAAGGAGCTGGCATCTCACTCTCTTTGAATCTTCTTTATCATGCTAAGAGGAGCAGACAAAAGCAAAAAATTTCAGAATTGCACCTTGCAATGCGGAGAAATTACTGTTTGTGCATTTACAATATTCATTGATTTTTGCCATTGAAAAACATCATGTTATTCATATACCAGAAATGATTGAAGCTACTGACTGAATGAAAGTGGCTGGCATCTCACTCTCTTTGAATCTTCTTTATCATGCTAAGAGGAGCAGGAAAAAGCAAAAAATTTCAGAATTGCACCTTGCAATGCGGAGAAATTACTGTTTGTGCATTTACAATATTCATTGATTTTTGCAATTGAAAAACGTCCATAAATGATTGAAGCTACTGACTGAATGAAAGGAGCTGGCATCTCACTCTCTTTGAATCTTCTTTATCATGCTAAGAGGAGCAGGAGAAAGCAAAAAATTTCAGAATTGCACCTTGCAATGCGGAGAAATTACTGTTTGTGCATTTACAATATTCATTGATTTTTGCCATTGAAAAACATCATGTTATTCATATACCAGAAATGTTTGAAGCTACTGACTGAATGAAAGGAGCTGGCATCTCACTCTCTTTGAATCTTCTTTATCATGCTAAGAGGAGCAGGAAAAAGCAAAAAATTTCAGAATTGCACCTTGCAATGCGGAGAAATTACTGTTTGTGCATTTACAATATTCATTGATTTTTGCCATTGAAAAACATCATGTTATTCATATACCAGAAATGATTGAAGCTACTGACTGAATGAAAGTAGCTGGCATCTCACTCTCTTTGAATCTTCTTTATCATGCTAAGAGGAGCAGGAAAAAGCAAAAAATTTCAGAATTGCACCTTGCAATGCGGAGAAATTACTGTTTGTGCATTTACAATATTCATTGATCTTTGCAATTGAAAAACGTCCAGAAATGATTGAAGCTACTGACTGAATGAAAGGAGCTGGCATCTCACTCTCTTTGAATCTTCTTTATCATGCTAAGAGGAGCAGGAGAAAGCAAAAAATTTCAGAATTGCACCTTGCAATGCGGAGAAATTACTGTTTGTGCATTTACAATATTCATTGATTTTTCCCATTGAAAAACGTCCAGAAATGATTGAAGCTACTGACTGAATGAAAGGAGCTGTTATCTCACTCTCTTTGAATCTTGTTTATCATGCTAAGAGGAGCAGGAAAAAGCAAAAAATTTCAGAATTGACCTTGCAATGCGGAGAAATTACTGTATGTGCATTTACAATATTCATTGATTTTTGCCATTGAAAAACATCATGTTATTCATATACCAGAAATGATTGAAGCTACTGACTGAATGAAAGGAGCTGGCATCTCACTCTCTTTGAATCTTCTTTATCATGCTAAGAGGAGCAGGAAAAAGTAAAAAATTTCAGAATTGCACCTTGCAATGCGGAGAAATTACTGTTTGTGCATTTACAATATTCAATGATTTTTGCCATTGAAAAACGTCCAGAAATGATTGAAGCTACTGACTGAACGAAAGGAGCTGGCATCTCACTCTCTTTGAATCTTCTTTATCATGCTAAGAGGAGCAGGAAAAAGCAAAAAATTTCAGAATTGCACCTTGCAATGCGGAGAAATTACTGTTTGTGCATTTACAATATTCATTGATTTTTGCCATTGAAAAACATCATGTTATTCATATACCAGAAATGTTTGAAGCTACTGACTGAATGAAAGGAGCTGGCATCTCACTCTCTTTGAATCTTCTTTATCATGCTAAGAGGAGCAGGAAAAAGCAAAAAATTTCAGAATTGCACCTTGCAATGCAGAGAAATTACTGTTTGTGCATTTACAATATTCATTGATTTTTGCCATTGAAAAACGTCCAGAAATGATTGAAGCTACTGACTGAATGAAAGGAGCTGGCATCTCACTCTCTTTGAATCTTCTTTATCATGCTAAGAGGAGCAGGAAAAAGCAAAAAATTTCAGAATTGCACCTTGCAATGCGGAGAAATTACTGTTTGTGCATTTACAATATTCATTGATTTTTGCCATTGAAAAACATCATGTTATTCATATACCAGAAATATTTGAAGCTACTGACTGAATGAAAGGAGCTGGCATCTCACTCTCTTTGAATCTTCTTTATCATGCTAAGAGGAGCAGGAAAAAGCAAAAAATTTCAGAATTGCACCTTGCAATGCGGAGAAATTACTGTTTGTGCATTTACAATATTCATTGATTTTTGCCATTGAAAAACGTCCAGAAATGATTGAAGCTACTGACTGAATGAAAGGAGCTGGCATCTCACTCTCTTTGAATCTTCTTTATCATGCTAAGAGGAGCAGGAAAAAGCAAAAAATTTCAGAATTGCACCTTGCAATGCGGAGAAATTACTGTTTGTGCATTTACAATATTCATTGATTTTTGCCATTGAAAAACATCATGTTATTCATATACCAGAAATGTTTGAAGCTACTGACTGAATGAAAGGAGCTGGCATCTCACTCTCTTTGAATCTTCTTTATCATGCTAAGAGGAGCAGGAAAAAGCAAAAAATTTCAGAATTGCACCTTGCAATGCGGAGAAATTACTGTTTGTGCATTTACAATATTCATTGATTTTTGCCATTGAAAAACATCATGTTATTCATATACCAGAAATGTTTGAAGCTACTGACTGAATGAAAGGAACTGGCATCTCACTCTCTTTGAATCTTCTTTATCATGCTAAGAGGAGCAGGAGAAAGCAAAAAATTTCAGAATTGCACCTTGCAATGCGGAGAAATTACTGTTTGTGCATTTACAATATTCATTGATTTTTGCCATTGAAAAACATCATGTTATTCATATACCAGAAATGTTTGACGCTACTGACTGAATGAAAGGAGCTGGCATCTCACTCTCTTTGAATCTTCTTTATCATGCTAAGAGGAGCAGGAAAAAGCAAAAAATTTCAGAATTGCACCTTGCAATGCGGAGAAATTACTGTTTGTGCATTTACAATATTCATTGATTTTTGCCATTGAAAAACATCATGTTATTCATATACCAGAAATGATTGAAGCTACTGACTGAATGAAAGTAGCTGGCATCTCACTCTCTTTGAATCTTCTTTATCATGCTAAGAGGAGCAGGAAAAAGCAAAAAATTTCAGAATTGCACCTTGCAATGCGGAGAAATTACTGTTTGTGCATTTACAATATTCATTGATCTTTGCAATTGAAAAACGTCCAGAAATGATTGAAGCTACTGACTGAATGAAAGGAGCTGGCATCTCACTCTCTTTGAATCTTCTTTATCATGCTAAGAGGAGCAGGAGAAAGCAAAAAATTTCAGAATTGCACCTTGCAATGCGGAGAAATTACTGTTTGTGCATTTACAATATTCATTGATTTTTGCCATTGAAAAACATCATGTTATTCATATACCAGAAATGTTTGAAGCTACTGACTGAATGAAAGGAGCTGGCATCTCACTCTCTTTGAATCTTCTTTATCATGCTAAGAGGAGCAGGAAAAAGCAAAAAATTTCAGAATTGCACCTTGCAATGCGGAGAAATTACTGTTTGTGCATTTACAATATTCATTGATTTTTCCCATTGAAAAACGTCCAGAAATGATTGAAGCTACTGACTGAATGAAAGGAGCTGTTATCTCACTCTCTTTGAATCTTGTTTATCATGCTAAGAGGAGCAGGAAAAAGCAAAAAATTTCAGAATTGACCTTGCAATGCGGAGAAATTACTGTTTGTGCATTTACAATATTCATTGATTTTTGCCATTGAAAAACATCATGTTATTCATATACCAGAAATGATTGAAGCTACTGACTGAATGAAAGGAGCTGGCATCTCACTCTCTTTGAATCTTCTTTATCATGCTAAGAGGAGCAGGAAAAAGTAAAAAATTTCAGAATTGCACCTTGCAATGCGGAGAAATTACTGTTTGTGCATTTACAATATTCAATGATTTTTGCCATTGAAAAACGTCCAGAAATGATTGAAGCTACTGACTGAACGAAAGGAGCTGGCATCTCACTCTCTTTGAATCTTCTTTATCATGCTTAGAGGAGCAGGAAAAAGCAAAAAATTTCAGAATTGCACCTTGCAATGCGGAGAAATTACTGTTTGTGCATTTACAATATTCATTGATTTTTGCCATTGAAAAACATCATGTTATTCATATACCAGAAATGTTTGAAGCTACTGACTGAATGAAAGGAGCTGGCATCTCACTCTCTTTGAATCTTCTTTATCATGCTAAGAGGAGCAGGAAAAAGCAAAAAATTTCAGAATTGCACCTTGCAATGCGGAGAAATTACTGTTTGTGCATTTACAATATTCATTGATTTTTGCCATTGAAAAACGTCCAGAAATGATTGAAGCTACTGACTGAATGAAAGGAGCTGGCATCTCACTCTCTTTGAATCTTCTTTATCATGCTAAGAGGAGCAGGAAAAAGCAAAAAATTTCAGAATTGCACCTTGCAATGCGGAGAAATTACTGTTTGTGCATTTACAATATTCATTGATTTTTGCCATTGAAAAACATCATGTTATTCATATACCAGAAATGTTTGAAGCTACTGACTGAATGAAAGGAGCTGGCATCTCACTCTCTTTGAATCTTCTTTATCATGCTAAGAGGAGCAGGAAAAAGCAAAAAATTTCAGAATTGCACCTTGCAATGCGGAGAAATTACTGTTTGTGCATTTACAATATTCATTGATTTTTGCCATTGAAAAACGTCCAGAAATGATTGAAGCTACTGACTGAATGAAAGGAGCTGGCATCTCACTCTCTTTGAATCTTCTTTATCATGCTAAGAGGAGCAGGAAAAAGCAAAAAATTTCAGAATTGCACCTTGCAATGCGGAGAAATTACTGTTTGTGCATTTACAATATTCATTGATTTTTGCCTTTGAAAAACATCATGTTATTCATATACCAGAAATGTTTGAAGCTACTGACTGAATAAAAGGAGCTGGCATCTCACTCTCTTTGAATCTTCTTTATCATGCTAAGAGGAGCAGGGAAAAGCAAAAAATTTCAGAATTGCACCTTGCAATGCGGAGAAATTACTGTTTGTGCATTTACAATATTCATTGATTTTTGCCATTGAAAAACATCATGTTATTCATATACCAGAAATGTTTGAAGCTACTGACTGAATGAAAGGAGCTGGCATCTCACTCTCTTTGAATCTTCTTTATCATGCTAAGAGGAGCAGGAAAAAGCAAAAAATTTCAGAATTGCACCTTGCAATGCGGAGAAATTACTGTTTGTGCATTTACAATATTCATTGATTTTTGCCATTGAAAAACGTCCAGAAATGATTGAAGCTACTGACTGAATGAAAGGAGCTGGCATCTCACTCTCTTTGAATCTTCTTTATCATGCTAAGAGGAGCAGGAAAAAGCAAAAAAATTCAGAATTGCACCTTGCAATGCGGAGAAATTACTGTTTGTGCATTTACAATATTCATTGATTTTTGCCATTGAAAAACATCATGTTATTCATATACCAGAAATGTTTGAAGCTACTGACTGAATGAAAGGAGCTGGCATCTCACTCTCTTTGAATCTTCTTTATCATGCTAAGAGGAGCAGGAAAAAGCAAAAAATTTCAGAATTGCACCTTGCAATGCGGAGAAATTACTGTTTGTGCATTTACAATATTCATTGATTTTTGCCATTGAAAAACGTCCAGAAATGATTGAAGCTACTGACTGAATGAAAGGAGCTGGCATCTCACTCTCTTTGAATCTTCTTTATCATGCTAAGAGGAGCAGGAAAAAGCAAAAATTTTCAGAATTGCACCTTGCAATGCGGAGAAATTACTGTTTGTGCATTTACAATATTCATTGATTTTTGCCATTGAAAAACATCATGTTATTCATATACCAGAAATGTTTGAAGCTACTGACTGAATGAAAGGAGCTAGCATCTCACTCTCTTTGAATCTTCTTTATCATGCTAAGAGGAGCAGGAAAAAGCAAAAAATTTCAGAATTGCACCTTGCAATGCGGAGAAATTACTGTTTGTGCATTTACAATATTCATTGATTTTTGCCATTGAAAAACGTCCAGAAATGATTGAAGCTACTGACTGAATGAAAGGAGCTGGCATCTCACTCTCTTTGAATCTTCTTTATCATGCTAAGAGGAGCAGGAAAAAGCAAAAAATTTCAGAATTGCACCTTGCAATGCGGAGAAATTACTGTTTGTGCATTTACAATATTCATTGATTTTTGCCATTGAAAAACATCATGTTATTCATATACCAGAAATGTTTGAAGCTACTGACTGAATGAAAGGAGCTGGCATCTCACTCTCTTTGAATCTTCTTTATCATGCTAAGAGGAGCAGGGAAAAGCAAAAAATTTCAGAATTGCACCTTGCAATGCGGAGAAATTACTGTTTGTGCATTTACAATATTCATTGATTTTTGCCATTGAAAAACATCATGTTATTCATATACCAGAAATGTTTGAAGCTACTGACTGAATGAAAGGAGCTGGCATCTCACTCTCTTTGAATCTTCTTTATCATGCTAAGAGGAGCAGGAAAAAGCAAAAAATTTCAGAATTGCACCTTGCAATGCGGAGAAATTACTGTTTGTGCATTTACAATATTCATTGATTTTTGCCATTGAAAAACGTCCAGAAATGATTGAAGCTACTGACTGAATGAAAGGAGCTGGCATCTCACTCTCTTTGAATCTTCTTTATCATGCTAAGAGGAGCAGGAAAAAGCAAAAAATTTCAGAATTGCACCTTGCAATGCGGAGAAATTACTGTTGGTGCATTTACAATAATCATTGATTTTTGCCATTGAAAAACATCATGTTATTCATATACCAGAAATGTTTGAAGCTACTGACTGAATGAAAGGAGCTGGCATCTCACTCTCTTTGAATCTTCTTTATCATGCTAAGAGGAGCAGGAAAAAGCAAAAAATTTCAGAATTGCACCTTGCAATGCGGAGAAATTACTGTTTGTGCATTTACAATATTCATTGATTTTTGCCATTGAAAAACATCATGTTATTCATATACCAGAAATGTTTGAAGCTACTGACTGAATGAAAGGAGCTGGCATCTCACTCTCTTTGAATCTTCTTTATCATGCTAAGAGGAGCAGGAAAAAGCAAAAAATTTCAGAATTGCACCTTGCAATGCGGAGAAATTACTGTTTGTGCATTTACAATATTCATTGATTTTTACCATTGAAAAACGTCCAGAAATGATTGAAGCTACTGACTGAACGAAAGGAGCTGGCATCTCACTCTCTTTGAATCTTCTTTATCATGCTAAGAGGAGCAGGAAAAAGCAAAAAATTTCAGAATTGCACCTTGCAATGCGGAGAAATTACTGTTTGTGCATTTACAATATTCATTGATTTTTGCCATTGAAAAACATCATGTTATTCATATACCAGAAATGTTTGAAGCTACTGACTGAATGAAAGGAGCTGGCATCTCACTCTCTTTGAATCTTCTTTATCATGCTAAGAGGAGCAGGAAAAAGCAAAAAATTTCAGAATTGCACCTTGCAATGCGGAGAAATTACTGTTTGTGCATTTACAATATTCATTGATTTTTGCCATTGAAAAACGTCCAGAAATGATTGAAGCTACTGACTGAATGAAAGGAGCTGGCATCTCACTCTCTTTGAATCTTCTTTATCATGCTAAGAGGAGCAGGAAAAAGCAAAAAATTTCAGAATTGCACCTTGCAATGCGGAGAAATTACTGTTTGTGCATTTACAATATTCATTGATTTTTGCCATTGAAAAACATCATGTTATTCATATACCAGAAATGTTTGAAGCTACTGACTGAATGAAAGGAGCTGGCATCTCACTCTCTTTGAATCTTCTTTATCATGCTAAGAGGAGCAGGAAAAAGCAAAAAATTTCAGAATTGCACCTTGCAATGCGGAGAAATTACTGTTTGTGCATTTACAATATTCATTGATTTTTACCATTGAAAAACGTCCAGAAATGATTGAAGCTACTGACTGAACGAAAGGAGCTGGCATCTCACTCTCTTTGAATCTTCTTTATCATGCTAAGAGGAGCAGGAAAAAGCAAAAAATTTCAGAATTGCACCTTGCAATGCGGAGAAATTACTGTTTGTGCATTTACAATATTCATTGATTTTTGCCATTGAAAAACATCATGTTATTCATATACCAGAAATGTTTGAAGCTACTGACTGAATGAAAGGAGCTGGCATCTCACTCTCTTTGAATCTTCTTTATCATGCTAAGAGGAGCAGGAAAAAGCAAAAAATTTCAGAATTGCACCTTGCAATGCGGAGAAATTACTGTTTGTGCATTTACAATATTCATTGATTTTTGCCATTGAAAAACGTCCAGAAATGATTGAAGCTACTGACTGAATGAAAGGAGCTGGCATCTCACTCTCTTTGAATCTTCTTTATCATGCTAAGAGGAGCAGGAAAAAGCAAAAAATTTCAGAATTGCACCTTGCAATGCGGAGAAATTACTGTTTGTGCATTTACAAAATTCATTGATTTTTGCCATTGAAAAACATGTTATTCATATACCAGAAATGATTGAAGCTACTGACTGAATGAAAGGAGCTGGCATCTCACTCTCTTTGAATCTTCTTTATCATGCTAAGAGGAGCAGGAAAAAGCAAAAAATTTCAGAATTGCACCTTGCAATGCGGAGAAATTACTGTTTGTGCATTTACAATATTCATTGATTTTTGCCATTGAAAAACTTCCAGAAATGATTGAAGCTACTGACTGAATGAAAGGAGCTGGCATCTCACTCTCTTTGAATCTTCTTTATCATGCTAAGAGGAGCAGGAAAAAGCAAAAAATTTCAGAATTGCACCTTGCAATGTGGAGAAATTACTGTTTGTGCATTTACAATATTCATTGATTTTTGCCATTGAAAAACATCATGTTATTCATATACCAGAAATGTTTGAAGCTACTGACTGAATGAAAGGAGCTGGCATCTCACTCTCTTTGAATCTTCTTTATCATGCTAAGAGGAGCAGGAAAAAGCAAAAAATTTCAGAATTGCACCTTGCAATGCGGAGAAATTACTGTTTGTGCATTTACAATATTCATTGATTTTTACCATTGAAAAACGTCCAGAAATGATTGAAGCTACTGACTGAACGAAAGGAGCTGGCATCTCACTCTCTTTGAATCTTCTTTATCATGCTAAGAGGAGCAGGAAAAAGCAAAAAATTTCAGAATTGCACCTTGCAATGCGGAGAAATTACTGTTTGTGCATTTACAATATTCATTGATTTTTGCCATTGAAAAACATCATGTTATTCATATACCAGAAATGTTTGAAGCTACTGACTGAATGAAAGGAGCTGGCATCTCACTCTCTTTGAATCTTCTTTATCATGCTAAGAGGAGCAGGAAAAAGCAAAAAATTTCAGAATTGCACCTTGCAATGCGGAGAAATTACTGTTTGTGCATTTACAATATTCATTGATTTTTGCCATTGAAAAACGTCCAGAAATGATTGAAGCTACTGACTGAATGAAAGGAGCTGGCATCTCACTCTCTTTGAATCTTCTTTATCATGCTAAGAGGAGCAGGAAAAAGCAAAAAATTTCAGAATTGCACCTTGCAATGCGGAGAAATTACTGTTTGTGCATTTACAAAATTCATTGATTTTTGCCATTGAAAAACATCATGTTATTAATATACCAGAAATGATTGAAGCTACTGACTGAATGAAAGGAGCTGGCATCTCACTCTCTTTGAATCTTCTTTATCATGCTAAGAGGAGCAGGAAAAAGCAAAAAATTTCAGAATTGCACCTTGCAATGCGGAGAAATTACTGTTTGTGCATTTACAATATTCATTGATTTTTGCCATTGAAAAACTTCCAGAAATGATTGAAGCTACTGACTGAATGAAAGGAGCTGGCATCTCACTCTCTTTGAATCTTCTTTATCATGCTAAGAGGAGCAGGAAAAAGCAAAAAATTTCAGAATTGCACCTTGCAATGCGGAGAAATTACTGTTTGTGCATTTACAATATTCATTGATATTTGCCATTGAAAAACTTCATGTTATTCATATACCAGAAATGTTTGAAGCTACTGACTGAATGAAAGGAGCTGGCATCTCACTCTCTTTGAATCTTCTTTATCATGCTAAGAGGAGCAGGAAAAAGCAAAAAATTTCAGAATTGCACCTTGCAATGCGGATAAATTACTGTTTGTGCATTTACAATATTCATTGATTTTTGCCATTGAAAAACATCATGTTATTCATATACCAGAAATGATTTAAGCTACTGGCTGAATGAAAGGAGCTGGCATCTCACTCTCTTTGAATCTTCTTTATCATGCTAAGAGGAGCAGACAAAAGCAAAAAATTTCAGAATTGCACCTTGCAATGCGGAGAAATTACTGTTTGTGCATTTACAATATTCATTGATTTTTGCCATTGAAAAACATCATGTTATTCATATACCAGAAATGATTGAAGCTACTGACTGAATGAAAGTAGCTGGCATCTCACTCTCTTTGAATCTTCTTTATCATGCTAAGAGGAGCAGGAAAAAGCAAAAAATTTCAGAATTGCACCTTGCAATGCGGAGAAATTACTGTTTGTGCATTTACAATATTCATTGATTTTTGCAATTGAAAAACGTCCAGAAATGATTGAAGCTACTGACTGAATGAAAGGAGCTGGCATCTCACTCTCTTTGAATCTTCTTTATCATGCTAAGAGGAGCAGGAGAAAGCAAAAAATTTCAGAATTGCACCTTGCAATGCGGAGAAATTACTGTTTGTGCATTTACAATATTCATTGATTTTTGCCATTGAAAAACATCATGTTATTCATATACCAGAAATGTTTGAAGCTACTGACTGAATGAAAGGAGCTGGCATCTCACTCTCTTTGAATCTTCTTTATCATGCTAAGAGGAGCAGGAAAAAGCAAAAAATTTCAGAATTGCACCTTGCAATGCGGAGAAATTACTGTTTGTGCATTTACAATATTCATTGATTTTTCCCATTGAAAAACGTCCAGAAATGATTGAAGCTACTGACTGAATGAAAGGAGCTGTTATCTCACTCTCTTTGAATCTTGTTTATCATGCTAAGAGGAGCAGGAAAAAGCAAAAAATTTCTGAATTGACCTTGCAATGCGGAGAAATTACTGTTTGTGCATTTACAATATTCATTGATTTTTCCCATTGAAAAACGTCCAGAAATGATTGAAGCTACTGACTGAATGAAAGGAGCTGTTATCTCACTCTCTTTGAATCTTGTTTATCATGCTAAGAGGAGCAGGAAAAAGCAAAAAATTTCTGAATTGACCTTGCAATGCGGAGAAATTACTGTTTGTGCATTTACAATATTCATTGATTTTTGCCATTGAAAAACATCATGTTATTCATATACCAGAAATGATTGAAGCTACTGACTGAATGAAAGGAGCTGGCATCTCACTCTCTTTGAATCTTCTTTATCATGCTAAGAGGAGCAGGAAAAAGCAAAAAATTTCAGAATTGCACCTTGCAATGCGGAGAAATTACTGTTTGTGCATTTACAAAATTCATTGATTTTTGCCATTGAAAAACATGTTATTCATATACCAGAAATGATTGAAGCTACTGACTGATTGAAAGGAGCTGGCATCTCACTCTCTTTGAATCTTCTTTATCATGCTAAGAGGAGCAGGAAAAAGCAAAAAATTTCAGAATTGCACCTTGCAATGCGGAGAAATTACTGTTTGTGCATTTACAATATTCATTGATTTTTGCCATTGAAAAACTTCCAGAAATGATTGAAGCTACTGACTGAATGAAAGGAGCTGGCATCTCACTCTCTTTGAATCTTCTTTATCATGCTAAGAGGAGCAGGAAAAAGCAAAAAATTTCAGAATTGCACCTTGCAATGTGGAGAAATTACTGTTTGTGCATTTACAATATTCATTGATTTTTGCCATTGAAAAACATCATGTTATTCATATACCAGAAATGTTTGAAGCTACTGACTGAATGAAAGGAGCTGGCATCTCACTCTCTTTGAATCTTCTTTATCATGCTAAGAGGAGCAGGAAAAAGCAAAAAATTTCAGAATTGCACCTTGCAATGCGGAGAAATTACTGTTTGTGCATTTACAATATTCATTGATTTTTACCATTGAAAAACGTCCAGAAATGATTGAAGCTACTGACTGAACGAAAGGAGCTGGCATCTCACTCTCTTTGAATCTTCTTTATCATGCTAAGAGGAGCAGGAAAAAGCAAAAAATTTCAGAATTGCACCTTGCAATGCGGAGAAATTACTGTTTGTGCATTTACAATATTCATTGATTTTTGCCATTGAAAAACATCATGTTATTCATATACCAGAAATGTTTGAAGCTACTGACTGAATGAAAGGAGCTGGCATCTCACTCTCTTTGAATCTTCTTTATCATGCTAAGAGGAGCAGGAAAAAGCAAAAAATTTCAGAATTGCACCTTGCAATGCGGAGAAATTACTGTTTGTGCATTTACAATATTCATTGATTTTTGCCATTGAAAAACGTCCAGAAATGATTGAAGCTACTGACTGAATGAAAGGAGCTGGCATCTCACTCTCTTTGAATCTTCTTTATCATGCTAAGAGGAGCAGGAAAAAGCAAAAAATTTCAGAATTGCACCTTGCAATGCGGAGAAATTACTGTTTGTGCATTTACAAAATTCATTGATTTTTGCCATTGAAAAACATCATGTTATTAATATACCAGAAATGATTGAAGCTACTGACTGAATGAAAGGAGCTGGCATCTCACTCTCTTTGAATCTTCTTTATCATGCTAAGAGGAGCAGGAAAATGTAAAAAATTTCAGAATTGCACCTTGCAATGCGGAGAAATTACTGTTTGTGCATTTACAATATTCAATGATTTTTGCCATTGAAAAACGTCCAGAAATGATTGAAGCTACTGACTGAACGAAAGGAGCTGGCATCTCACTCTCTTTGAATCTTCTTTATCATGCTAAGAGGAGCAGGAAAAAGCAAAAAATTTCAGAATTGCACCTTGCAATGCGGAGAAATTACTGTTTGTGCATTTACAATATTCATTGATTTTTGCCATTGAAAAACATCATGTTATTCATATACCAGAAATGTTTGAAGCTACTGACTGAATGAAAGGAGCTGGCATCTCACTCTCTTTGAATCTTCTTTATCATGCTAAGAGGAGCAGACAAAAGCAAAAAATTTCAGAATTGCACCTTGCAATGCGGAGAAATTACTGTTTGTGCATTTACAATATTCATTGATTTTTGCCATTGAAAAACATCATGTTATTCATATACCAGAAATGATTGAAGCTACTGACTGAATGAAAGTAGCTGGCATCTCACTCTCTTTGAATCTTCTTTATCATGCTAAGAGGAGCAGGAAAAAGCAAAAAATTTCAGAATTGCACCTTGCAATGCGGAGAAATTACTGTTTGTGC
This sequence comes from Phyllobates terribilis, assembly GCF_046119375.1. Taxonomy (NCBI): domain Eukaryota; kingdom Metazoa; phylum Chordata; class Amphibia; order Anura; family Dendrobatidae; genus Phyllobates; species Phyllobates terribilis. The sequence continues at coordinate 153,433 of NW_027364088.1, read as the reverse complement.
ATTTACAATATTCATTGATTTTTGCAATTGAAAAACGTCCAGAAATGATTGAAGCTACTGACTGAATGAAAGGAGCTGGCATCTCACTCTCTTTGAATCTTCTTTATCATGCTAAGAGGAGCAGGAGAAAGCAAAAAATTTCAGAATTGCACCTTGCAATGCGGAGAAATTACTGTTTGTGCATTTACAATATTCATTGATTTTTGCCATTGAAAAACATCATGTTATTCATATACCAGAAATGTTTGAAGCTACTGACTGAATGAAAGGAGCTGGCATCTCACTCTCTTTGAATCTTCTTTATCATGCTAAGAGGAGCAGGAAAAAGCAAAAAATTTCAGAATTGCACCTTGCAATGCGGAGAAATTACTGTTTGTGCATTTACAATATTCATTGATTTTTCCCATTGAAAAACGTCCAGAAATGATTGAAGCTACTGACTGAATGAAAGGAGCTGTTATCTCACTCTCTTTGAATCTTGTTTATCATGCTAAGAGGAGCAGGAAAAAGCAAAAAATTTCAGAATTGACCTTGCAATGCGGAGAAATTACTGTTTGTGCATTTACAATATTCATTGATTTTTGCCATTGAAAAGCATCATGTTATTCATATACCAGAAATGATTGAAGCTACTGACTGAATGAAAGGAGCTGGCATCTCACTCTCTTTGAATCTTCTTTATCATGCTAAGAGGAGCAGGAAAAAGTAAAAAATTTCAGAATTGCACCTTGCAATGCGGAGAAATTACTGTTTGTGCATTTACAATATTCAATGATTTTTGCCATTGAAAAACGTCCAGAAATGATTGAAGCTACTGACTGAACGAAAGGAGCTGGCATCTCACTCTCTTTGAATCTTCTTTATCATGCTAAGAGGAGCAGGAAAAAGCAAAAAATTTCAGAATTGCACCTTGCAATGCGGAGAAATTAGTTTGTGCATTTACAATATTCATTGATTTTTGCCATTGAAAAACATCATGTTATTCATATACCAGAAATGTTTGAAGCTACTGACTGAATGAAAGGAGCTGGCATCTCACTCTCTTTGAATCTTCTTTATCATGCTAAGAGGAGCAGGAAAAAGCAAAAAATTTCAGAATTGCACCTTGCAATGCGGAGAAATTACTGTTTGTGCATTTACAATATTCATTGATTTTTGCCATTGAAAAACGTCCAGAAATGATTGAAGCTACTGACTGAATGAAAGGAGCTGGCATCTCACTCTCTTTGAATCTTCTTTATCATGCTAAGAGGAGCAGGAAAAAGCAAAAAATTTCAGAATTGCACCTTGCAATGCGGAGAAATTACTGTTTGTGCATTTACAATATTCATTGATTTTTGCCATTGAAAAACATCATGTTATTCATATACCAGAAATGTTTGAAGCTACTGACTGAATGAAAGGAGCTGGCATCTCACTCTCTTTGAATCTTCTTTATCATGCTAAGAGGAGCAGACAAAAGCAAAAAATTTCAGAATTGCACCTTGCAATGCGGAGAAATTACTGTTTGTGCATTTACAATATTCATTGATTTTTGCCATTGAAAAACATCATGTTATTCATATACCAGAAATGATTGAAGCTACTGACTGAATGAAAGTAGCTGGCATCTCACTCTCTTTGAATCTTCTTTATCATGCTAAGAGGAGCAGGAAAAAGCAAAAAATTTCAGAATTGCACCTTGCAATGCGGAGAAATTACTGTTTGTGCATTTACAATATTCATTGATTTTTGCAATTGAAAAACGTCCAGAAATGATTGAAGCTACTGACTGAATGAAAGGAGCTGGCATCTCACTCTCTTTGAATCTTCTTTATCATGCTAAGAGGAGCAGGAGAAAGCAAAAAATTTCAGAATTGCACCTTGCAATGCGGACAAATTACTGTTTGTGCATTTACAATATTCATTGATTTTTGCCATTGAAAAACATCATGTTATTCATATACCAGAAATGTTTGAAGCTACTGACTGAATGAAAGGAGCTGGCATCTCACTCTCTTTGAATCTTCTTTATCATGCTAAGAGGAGCAGGAAAAAGCAAAAAATTTCAGAATTGCACCTTGCAATGCGGAGAAATTAGTTTGTGCATTTACAATATTCATTGATTTTTGCCATTGAAAAACATCATGTTATTCATATACCAGAAATGTTTGAAGCTACTGACTGAATGAAAGGAGCTGGCATCTCACTCTCTTTGAATCTTCTTTATCATGCTAAGAGGAGCAGGAAAAAGCAAAAAATTTCAGAATTGCACCTTGCAATGCGGAGAAATTACTGTTTGTGCATTTACAATATTCATTGATTTTTGCCATTGAAAAACGTCCAGAAATGATTGAAGCTACTGACTGAATGAAAGGAGCTGGCATCTCACTCTCTTTGAATCTTCTTTATCATGCTAAGAGGAGCAGGAAAAAGCAAAAAATTTCAGAATTGCACCTTGCAATGCGGATAAATTACTGTTTGTGCATTTACAATATTCATTGATTTTTGCCATTGAAAAACATCATGTTATTCATATACCAGAAATGTTTGAAGCTACTGACTGAATGAAAGGAGCTGGCATCTCACTCTCTTTGAATCTTCTTTATCATGCTAAGAGGAGCAGGAAAAAGCAAAAAATTTCAGAATTGCACCTTGCAATGCGGAGAAATTACTGTTTGTGCATTTACAATATTCATTGATTTTTGCCATTGAAAAACGTCCAGAAATGATTGAAGCTACTGATTGAATGAAAGGAGCTGGCATCTCACTCTCTTTGAATCTTCTTTATCATGCTAAGAGGAGCAGGAAAAAGCAAAAAATTTCAGAATTGCACCTTGCAATGCGGAGAAATTACTGTTTGTGCATTTACAATATTCATTGATTTTTGCCATTGAAAAACATCATGTTATTCATATACCAGAAATGTTTGAAGCTACTGACTGAATGAAAGGAGCTGGCATCTCACTCTCTTTGAATCTTCTTTATCATGCTAAGAGGAGCAGGAAAAAGCAAAAAATTTCAGAATTGCACCTTGCAATGCGGAGAAATTAGTTTGTGCAATTACAATATTCATTGATTTTTCCATTGAAAAACGTCCAGAAATGATTGAAGCTACTGACTGAATGAAAGGAGCTGGCATCTCACTCTCTTTGAATCTTCTTTATCATGCTAAGAGGAGCAGGAAAAAGCAAAAAATTTCAGAATTGCACCTTGCAATGCGGAGAAATTACTGTTTGTGCATTTACAATATTCATTGATTTTTGCCATTGAAAAACATCATGTTATTCATATACCAGAAATGTTTGAAGCTACTGACTGAATGAAAGGAGCTGGCATCTCACTCTCTTTGAATCTTCTTTATCATGCTAAGAGGAGCAGGAAAAAGCAAAAAATTTCAGAATTGCACCTTGCAATGCGGAGAAATTACTGTTTGTGCATTTACAATATTCATTGATTTTTGCCATTGAAAAACGTCCAGAAATGATTGAAGCTACTGACTGAATGAAAGGAGCTGGCATCTCACTCTCTTTGAATCTTCTTTATCATGCTAAGAGGAGCAGGAAAAAGCAAAACATTTCAGAATTGCACCTTGCAATGCGGAGAAATTACTGTTTGTGCATTTACAATATTCATTGATTTTTGCCATTGAAAAACATCATGTTATTCATATACCAGAAATGTTTGAAGCTACTGACTGAATGAAAGGAGCTGGCATCTCACTCTCTTTGAATCTTCTTTATCATGCTAAGAGGAGCAGGAAAAAGCAAAAAATTTCAGAATTGCACCTTGCAATGCGGAGAAATTAGTTTGTGCATTTACAATATTCATTGATTTTTGCCATTGAAAAACATCATGTTATTCATATACCAGAAATGTTTGAAGCTACTGACTGAATGAAAGGAGCTGGCATCTCACTCTCTTTGAATCTTCTTTATCATGCTAAGAGGAGCAGGAAAAAGCAAAAAATTTCAGAATTGCACCTTGCAATGCGGAGAAATTACTGTTTGTGCATTTACAATATTCATTGATTTTTGCCATTGAAAAATGTCCAGAAATGATTGAAGCTACTGACTGAATGAAAGGAGCTGGCATCTCACTCTCTTTGAATCTTCTTTATCATGCTAAGAGGAGCAGGAAAAAGCAAAAAATTTCAGAATTGCACCTTGCAATGCGGAGAAATTACTGTTTGTGCATTTACAATATTCATTGATTTTTGCCATTGAAAAACGTCCAGAAATGATTGAAGCTACTGACTGAATGAAAGGAGCTGGCATCTCACTCTCTTTGAATCTTCTTTATCATGCTAAGAGGAGCTGGAAAAAGCAAAAAATTTCAGAATTGCACCTTGCAATGCGGAGAAATTACTGTTTGTGCATTTACAATATTCATTGATTTTTGCCATTGAAAAACATCATGTTATTCATATACCAGAAATGTTTGAAGCTACTGACTGAATGAAAGGAGCTGGCATCTCACTCTCTTTGAATCTTCTTTATCATGCTAAGAGGAGCAGGAAAAAGCAAAAAATTTCAGAATTGCACCTTGCAATGCGGAGAAATTAGTTTGTGCATTTACAATATTCATTGATTTTTGCCATTGAAAAACATCATGTTATTCATATACCAGAAATGTTTGAAGCTACTGACTGAATGAAAGGAGCTGGCATCTCACTCTCTTTGAATCTTCTTTATCATGCTAAGAGGAGCAGGAAAAAGCAAAAAATTTCAGAATTGCACCTTGCAATGCGGAGAAATTACTGTTTGTGCATTTACAATATTCATTGATTTTTGCCATTGAAAAATGTCCAGAAATGATTGAAGCTACTGACTGAATGAAAGGAGCTGGCATCTCACTCTCTTTGAATCTTCTTTATCATGCTAAGAGGAGCAGGAAAAAGCAAAAAATTTCAGAATTGCACCTTGCAATGCGGAGAAATTACTGTTTGTGCATTTACAATATTCATTGATTTTTGCCATTGAAAAACATCATGTTATTCATATACCAGAAATGTTTGAAGCTACTGACTGAATGAAAGGAGCTGGCATCTCACTCTCTTTGAATCTTCTTTATCATGCTAAGAGGAGCAGGAAAAAGCAAAAAATTTCAGAATTGCACCTTGCAATGCGGAGAAATTACTGTTTGTGCATTTACAATATTCATTGATTTTTGCCATTGAAAAACGTCCAGAAATGATTGAAGCTACTGACTGAATGAAAGGAGCTGGCATCTCACTCTCTTTGAATCTTCTTTATCATGCTAAGAGGAGCAGGAAAAAGCAAAAAATTTCAGAATTGCACCTTGCAATGCGGAGAAATTACTGTTTGTGCATTTACAATATTCATTGATTTTTGCCATTGAAAAACATCATGTTATTCATATACCAGAAATGTTTGAAGCTACTGACTGAATGAAAGGAGCTGGCATCTCACTCTCTTTGAATCTTCTTTATCATGCTAAGAGGAGCAGGAAAAAGCAAAAAATTTCACAATTGCACCTTGCAATGCGGAGAAATTACTGTTTGTGCATTTACAATATTCATTGATTTTTACCATTGAAAAACGTCCAGAAATGATTGAAGCTACTGACTGAACGAAAGGAGCTGGCATCTCACTCTCTTTGAATCTTCTTTATCATGCTAAGAGGAGCAGGAAAAAGCAAAAAATTTCAGAATTGCACCTTGCAATGCGGAGAAATTACTGTTTGTGCATTTACAATATTCATTGATTTTTGCCATTGAAAAACATCATGTTATTCATATACCAGAAATGTTTGAAGCTACTGACTGAATGAAAGGAGCTGGCATCTCACTCTCTTTGAATCTTCTTTATCATGCTAAGAGGAGCAGGAAAAAGCAAAAAATTTCAGAATTGCACCTTGCAATGCGGAGAAATTACTGTTTGTGCATTTACAATATTCATTGATTTTTGCCATTGAAAAACGTCCAGAAATGATTGAAGATACTGACTGAATGAAAGGAGCTGGCATCTCACTCTCTTTGAATCTTCTTTATCATGCTAAGAGGAGCAGGAAAAAGCAAAAAATTTCAGAATTGCACCTTGCAATGCGGAGAAATTACTGTTTGTGCATTTACAAAATTCATTGATTTTTGCCATTGAAAAACATCATGTTATTCATATACCAGAAATGATTGAAGCTACTGACTGAATGAAAGGAGCTGGCATCTCACTCTCTTTGAATCTTCTTTATCATGCTAAGAGGAGCAGGAAAAAGCAAAAAATTTCAGAATTGCACCTTGCAATGCGGAGAAATTACTGTTTGTGCATTTACAATATTCATTGATTTTTGCCATTGAAAAACGTCCAGAAATGATTGAAGCTACTGACTGAATGAAAGGAGCTGGCATCTCACTCTCTTTGAATCTTCTTTATCATGCTAAGAGGAGCAGGAAAAAGCAAAAAATTTCAGAATTGCACCTTGCAATGCGGAGAAATTACTGTTTGTGCATTTACAAAATTCATTGATTTTTGCCATTGAAAAACATCATGTTATTCATATACCAGAAATGATTGAAGCTACTGACTGAATGAAAGGAGCTGGCATCTCACTCTCTTTGAATCTTCTTTATCATGCTAAGAGGAGCAGGAAAAAGCAAAAAATTTCAGAATTGCACCTTGCAATGCGGAGAAATTACTGTTTGTGCATTTACAATATTCATTGATTTTTGCAATTGAAAAACGTCCAGAAATGATTGAAGCTACTGACTGAATGAAAGGAGCTGGCATCTCACTCTCTTTGAATCTTCTTTATCATGCTAAGAGGAGCAGGAGAAAGCAAAAAATTTCAGAATTGCACCTTGCAATGCGGAGAAATTACTGTTTGTGCATTTACAATATTCATTGATTTTTGCCATTGAAAAACATCATGTTATTCATATACCAGAAATGATTGAAGCTACTGACTGAATGAAAGTAGCTGGCATCTCACTCTCTTTGAATCTTCTTTATCATGCTAAGAGGAGCAGGAAAAAGCAAAAAATTTCAGAATTGCACCTTGCAATGCGGAGAAATTACTGTTTGTGCATTTACAATATTCATTGATTTTTGCAATTGAAAAACGTCCAGAAATGATTGAAGCTACTGACTGAATGAAAGGAGCTGGCATCTCACTCTCTTTGAATCTTCTTTATCATGCTAAGAGGAGCAGGAGAAAGCAAAAAATTTCAGAATTGCACCTTGCAATGCGGAGAAATTACTGTTTGTGCATTTACAATATTCATTGATTTTTGCCATTGAAAAACATCATGTTATTCATATACCAGAAATGTTTGAAGCTACTGACTGAATGAAAGGAGCTGGCATCTCACTCTCTTTGAATCTTCTTTATCATGCTAAGAGGAGCAGGAAAAAGCAAAAAATTTCAGAATTGCACCTTGCAATGCGGAGAAATTACTGTTTGTGCATTTACAATATTCATTGATTTTTCCCATTGAAAAACGTCCAGAAATGATTGAAGCTACTGACTGAATGAAAGGAGCTGTTATCTCACTCTCTTTGAATCTTGTTTATCATGCTAAGAGGAGCAGGAAAAAGCAAAAAATTTCAGAATTGACCTTGCAATGCGGAGAAATTACTGTTTGTGCATTTACAATATTCATTGATTTTTGCCATTGAAAAGCATCATGTTATTCATATACCAGAAATGATTGAAGCTACTGACTGAATGAAAGGAGCTGGCATCTCACTCTCTTTGAATCTTCTTTATCATGCTAAGAGGAGCAGGAAAAAGTAAAAAATTTCAGAATTGCACCTTGCAATGCGGAGAAATTACTGTTTGTGCATTTACAATATTCAATGATTTTTGCCATTGAAAAACGTCCAGAAATGATTGAAGCTACTGACTGAACGAAAGGAGCTGGCATCTCACTCTCTTTGAATCTTCTTTATCATGCTAAGAGGAGCAGGAAAAAGCAAAAAATTTCAGAATTGCACCTTGCAATGCGGAGAAATTAGTTTGTGCATTTACAATATTCATTGATTTTTGCCATTGAAAAACATCATGTTATTCATATACCAGAAATGTTTGAAGCTACTGACTGAATGAAAGGAGCTGGCATCTCACTCTCTTTGAATCTTCTTTATCATGCTAAGAGGAGCAGGAAAAAGCAAAAAATTTCAGAATTGCACCTTGCAATGCGGAGAAATTACTGTTTGTGCATTTACAATATTCATTGATTTTTGCCATTGAAAAACGTCCAGAAATGATTGAAGCTACTGACTGAATGAAAGGAGCTGGCATCTCACTCTCTTTGAATCTTCTTTATCATGCTAAGAGGAGCAGGAAAAAGCAAAAAATTTCAGAATTGCACCTTGCAATGCGGAGAAATTACTGTTTGTGCATTTACAATATTCATTGATTTTTGCCATTGAAAAACATCATGTTATTCATATACCAGAAATGTTTGAAGCTACTGACTGAATGAAAGGAGCTGGCATCTCACTCTCTTTGAATCTTCTTTATCATGCTAAGAGGAGCAGACAAAAGCAAAAAATTTCAGAATTGCACCTTGCAATGCGGAGAAATTACTGTTTGTGCATTTACAATATTCATTGATTTTTGCCATTGAAAAACATCATGTTATTCATATACCAGAAATGATTGAAGCTACTGACTGAATGAAAGTAGCTGGCATCTCACTCTCTTTGAATCTTCTTTATCATGCTAAGAGGAGCAGGAAAAAGCAAAAAATTTCAGAATTGCACCTTGCAATGCGGAGAAATTACTGTTTGTGCATTTACAATATTCATTGATTTTTGCAATTGAAAAACGTCCAGAAATGATTGAAGCTACTGACTGAATGAAAGGAGCTGGCATCTCACTCTCTTTGAATCTTCTTTATCATGCTAAGAGGAGCAGGAGAAAGCAAAAAATTTCAGAATTGCACCTTGCAATGCGGACAAATTACTGTTTGTGCATTTACAATATTCATTGATTTTTGCCATTGAAAAACATCATGTTATTCATATACCAGAAATGTTTGAAGCTACTGACTGAATGAAAGGAGCTGGCATCTCACTCTCTTTGAATCTTCTTTATCATGCTAAGAGGAGCAGGAAAAAGCAAAAAATTTCAGAATTGCACCTTGCAATGCGGAGAAATTAGTTTGTGCATTTACAATATTCATTGATTTTTGCCATTGAAAAACATCATGTTATTCATATACCAGAAATGTTTGAAGCTACTGACTGAATGAAAGGAGCTGGCATCTCACTCTCTTTGAATCTTCTTTATCATGCTAAGAGGAGCAGGAAAAAGCAAAAAATTTCAGAATTGCACCTTGCAATGCGGAGAAATTACTGTTTGTGCATTTACAATATTCATTGATTTTTGCCATTGAAAAACGTCCAGAAATGATTGAAGCTACTGACTGAATGAAAGGAGCTGGCATCTCACTCTCTTTGAATCTTCTTTATCATGCTAAGAGGAGCAGGAAAAAGCAAAAAATTTCAGAATTGCACCTTGCAATGCGGATAAATTACTGTTTGTGCATTTACAATATTCATTGATTTTTGCCATTGAAAAACATCATGTTATTCATATACCAGAAATGTTTGAAGCTACTGACTGAATGAAAGGAGCTGGCATCTCACTCTCTTTGAATCTTCTTTATCATGCTAAGAGGAGCAGGAAAAAGCAAAAAATTTCAGAATTGCACCTTGCAATGCGGAGAAATTACTGTTTGTGCATTTACAATATTCATTGATTTTTGCCATTGAAAAACGTCCAGAAATGATTGAAGCTACTGATTGAATGAAAGGAGCTGGCATCTCACTCTCTTTGAATCTTCTTTATCATGCTAAGAGGAGCAGGAAAAAGCAAAAAATTTCAGAATTGCACCTTGCAATGCGGAGAAATTACTGTTTGTGCATTTACAATATTCATTGATTTTTGCCATTGAAAAACATCATGTTATTCATATACCAGAAATGTTTGAAGCTACTGACTGAATGAAAGGAGCTGGCATCTCACTCTCTTTGAATCTTCTTTATCATGCTAAGAGGAGCAGGAAAAAGCAAAAAATTTCAGAATTGCACCTTGCAATGCGGAGAAATTAGTTTGTGCAATTACAATATTCATTGATTTTTCCATTGAAAAACGTCCAGAAATGATTGAAGCTACTGACTGAATGAAAGGAGCTGGCATCTCACTCTCTTTGAATCTTCTTTATCATGCTAAGAGGAGCAGGAAAAAGCAAAAAATTTCAGAATTGCACCTTGCAATGCGGAGAAATTACTGTTTGTGCATTTACAATATTCATTGATTTTTGCCATTGAAAAACATCATGTTATTCATATACCAGAAATGTTTGAAGCTACTGACTGAATGAAAGGAGCTGGCATCTCACTCTCTTTGAATCTTCTTTATCATGCTAAGAGGAGCAGGAAAAAGCAAAAAATTTCAGAATTGCACCTTGCAATGCGGAGAAATTACTGTTTGTGCATTTACAATATTCATTGATTTTTGCCATTGAAAAACGTCCAGAAATGATTGAAGCTACTGACTGAATGAAAGGAGCTGGCATCTCACTCTCTTTGAATCTTCTTTATCATGCTAAGAGGAGCAGGAAAAAGCAAAACATTTCAGAATTGCACCTTGCAATGCGGAGAAATTACTGTTTGTGCATTTACAATATTCATTGATTTTTGCCATTGAAAAACATCATGTTATTCATATACCAGAAATGTTTGAAGCTACTGACTGAATGAAAGGAGCTGGCATCTCACTCTCTTTGAATCTTCTTTATCATGCTAAGAGGAGCAGGAAAAAGCAAAAAATTTCAGAATTGCACCTTGCAATGCGGAGAAATTAGTTTGTGCATTTACAATATTCATTGATTTTTGCCATTGAAAAACATCATGTTATTCATATACCAGAAATGTTTGAAGCTACTGACTGAATGAAAGGAGCTGGCATCTCACTCTCTTTGAATCTTCTTTATCATGCTAAGAGGAGCAGGAAAAAGCAAAAAATTTCAGAATTGCACCTTGCAATGCGGAGAAATTACTGTTTGTGCATTTACAATATTCATTGATTTTTGCCATTGAAAAATGTCCAGAAATGATTGAAGCTACTGACTGAATGAAAGGAGCTGGCATCTCACTCTCTTTGAATCTTCTTTATCATGCTAAGAGGAGCAGGAAAAAGCAAAAAATTTCAGAATTGCACCTTGCAATGCGGAGAAATTACTGTTTGTGCATTTACAATATTCATTGATTTTTGCCATTGAAAAACGTCCAGAAATGATTGAAGCTACTGACTGAATGAAAGGAGCTGGCATCTCACTCTCTTTGAATCTTCTTTATCATGCTAAGAGGAGCTGGAAAAAGCAAAAAATTTCAGAATTGCACCTTGCAATGCGGAGAAATTACTGTTTGTGCATTTACAATATTCATTGATTTTTGCCATTGAAAAACATCATGTTATTCATATACCAGAAATGTTTGAAGCTACTGACTGAATGAAAGGAGCTGGCATCTCACTCTCTTTGAATCTTCTTTATCATGCTAAGAGGAGCAGGAAAAAGCAAAAAATTTCAGAATTGCACCTTGCAATGCGGAGAAATTAGTTTGTGCATTTACAATATTCATTGATTTTTGCCATTGAAAAACATCATGTTATTCATATACCAGAAATGTTTGAAGCTACTGACTGAATGAAAGGAGCTGGCATCTCACTCTCTTTGAATCTTCTTTATCATGCTAAGAGGAGCAGGAAAAAGCAAAAAATTTCAGAATTGCACCTTGCAATGCGGAGAAATTACTGTTTGTGCATTTACAATATTCATTGATTTTTGCCATTGAAAAATGTCCAGAAATGATTGAAGCTACTGACTGAATGAAAGGAGCTGGCATCTCACTCTCTTTGAATCTTCTTTATCATGCTAAGAGGAGCAGGAAAAAGCAAAAAATTTCAGAATTGCACCTTGCAATGCGGAGAAATTACTGTTTGTGCATTTACAATATTCATTGATTTTTGCCATTGAAAAACATCATGTTATTCATATACCAGAAATGTTTGAAGCTACTGACTGAATGAAAGGAGCTGGCATCTCACTCTCTTTGAATCTTCTTTATCATGCTAAGAGGAGCAGGAAAAAGCAAAAAATTTCAGAATTGCACCTTGCAATGCGGAGAAATTACTGTTTGTGCATTTACAATATTCATTGATTTTTGCCATTGAAAAACGTCCAGAAATGATTGAAGCTACTGACTGAATGAAAGGAGCTGGCATCTCACTCTCTTTGAATCTTCTTTATCATGCTAAGAGGAGCAGGAAAAAGCAAAAAATTTCAGAATTGCACCTTGCAATGCGGAGAAATTACTGTTTGTGCATTTACAATATTCATTGATTTTTGCCATTGAAAAACATCATGTTATTCATATACCAGAAATGTTTGAAGCTACTGACTGAATGAAAGGAGCTGGCATCTCACTCTCTTTGAATCTTCTTTATCATGCTAAGAGGAGCAGGAAAAAGCAAAAAATTTCAGAATTGCACCTTGCAATGCGGAGAAATTACTGTTTGTGCATTTACAATATTCATTGATTTTTACCATTGAAAAACGTCCAGAAATGATTGAAGCTACTGACTGAACGAAAGGAGCTGGCATCTCACTCTCTTTGAATCTTCTTTATCATGCTAAGAGGAGCAGGAAAAAGCAAAAAATTTCAGAATTGCACCTTGCAATGCGGAGAAATTACTGTTTGTGCATTTACAATATTCATTGATTTTTGCCATTGAAAAACATCATGTTATTCATATACCAGAAATGTTTGAAGCTACTGACTGAATGAAAGGAGCTGGCATCTCACTCTCTTTGAATCTTCTTTATCATGCTAAGAGGAGCAGGAAAAAGCAAAAAATTTCAGAATTGCACCTTGCAATGCGGAGAAATTACTGTTTGTGCATTTACAATATTCATTGATTTTTGCCATTGAAAAACGTCCAGAAATGATTGAAGCTACTGACTGAATGAAAGGAGCTGGCATCTCACTCTCTTTGAATCTTCTTTATCATGCTAAGAGGAGCAGGAAAAAGCAAAAAATTTCAGAATTGCACCTTGCAATGCGGAGAAATTACTGTTTGTGCATTTACAAAATTCATTGATTTTTGCCATTGAAAAACATCATGTTATTCATATACCAGAAATGATTGAAGCTACTGACTGAATGAAAGGAGCTGGCATCTCACTCTCTTTGAATCTTCTTTATCATGCTAAGAGGAGCAGGAAAAAGCAAAAAATTTCAGAATTGCACCTTGCAATGCGGAGAAATTACTGTTTGTGCATTTACAATATTCATTGATTTTTGCCATTGAAAAACGTCCAGAAATGATTGAAGCTACTGACTGAATGAAAGGAGCTGGCATCTCACTCTCTTTGAATCTTCTTTATCATGCTAAGAGGAGCAGGAAAAAGCAAAAAATTTCAGAATTGCACCTTGCAATGCGGAGAAATTACTGTTTGTGCATTTACAAAATTCATTGATTTTTGCCATTGAAAAACATCATGTTATTCATATACCAGAAATGATTGAAGCTACTGACTGAATGAAAGGAGCTGGCATCTCACTCTCTTTGAATCTTCTTTATCATGCTAAGAGGAGCAGGAAAAAGCAAAAAATTTCAGAATTGCACCTTGCAATGCGGAGAAATTACTGTTTGTGCATTTACAATATTCATTGATTTTTGCAATTGAAAAACGTCCAGAAATGATTGAAGCTACTGACTGAATGAAAGGAGCTGGCATCTCACTCTCTTTGAATCTTCTTTATCATGCTAAGAGGAGCAGGAGAAAGCAAAAAATTTCAGAATTGCACCTTGCAATGCGGAGAAATTACTGTTTGTGCATTTACAATATTCATTGATTTTTGCCATTGAAAAACATCATGTTATTCATATACCAGAAATGTTTGAAGCTACTGACTGAATGAAAGGAGCTGGCATCTCACTCTCTTTGAATCTTCTTTATCATGCTAAGAGGAGCAGGAAAAAGCAAAAAATTTCAGAATTGCACCTTGCAATGCGGAGAAATTACTGTTTGTGCATTTACAATATTCATTGATTTTTCCCATTGAAAAACGTCCAGAAATGATTGAAGCTACTGACTGAATGAAAGGAGCTGTTATCTCACTCTCTTTGAATCTTGTTTATCATGCTAAGAGGAGCAGGAAAAAGCAAAAAATTTCAGAATTGACCTTGCAATGCGGAGAAATTACTGTTTGTGCATTTACAATATTCATTGATTTTTGCCATTGAAAAACATCATGTTATTCATATACCAGAAATGATTGAAGCTACTGACTGAATGAAAGGAGCTGGCTTCTCTCTCTCTTTGAATCTTCTTTATCATGCTAAGAGGAGCAGGAAAAAGTAAAAAATTTCAGAATTGCACCTTGCAATGCGGAGAAATTACTGTTTGTGCATTTACAATATTCAATGATTTTTGCCATTGAAAAACGTCCAGAAATGATTGAAGCTACTGACTGAACGAAAGGAGCTGGTATCTCACTCTCTTTGAATCTTCTTTACCATGCTAAGAGGAGCAGGAAAAAGCAAAAAATTTCAGAATTGCACCTTGCAATGCGGAGAAATTACTGTTTGTGCATTTACAATATTCATTGATTTTTGCCATTGAAAAACATCATGTTATTCATATACCAGAAATGTTTGAAGCTACTGACTGAATGAAAGGAGCTGGCATCTCACTCTCTTTGAATCTTCTTTATCATGCTAAGAGGAGCAGACAAAAGCAAAAAATTTCAGAATTGCACCTTGCAATGCGGAGAAATTACTGTTTGTGCATTTACAATATTCATTGATTTTTGCCATTGAAAAACATCATGTTATTCATATACCAGAAATGATTGAAGCTACTGACTGAATGAAAGTAGCTGGCATCTCACTCTCTTTGAATCTTCTTTATCATGCTAAGAGGAGCAGGAAAAAGCAAAAAATTTCAGAATTGCACCTTGCAATGCGGAGAAATTACTGTTTGTGCATTTACAATATTCATTGATTTTTGCAATTGAAAAACGTCCAGAAATGATTGAAGCTACTGACTGAATGAAAGGAGCTGGCATCTCACTCTCTTTGAATCTTCTTTATCATGCTAAGAGGAGCAGGAGAAATCAAAAAATTTCAGAATTGCACCTTGCAATGCGGAGAAATTACTGTTTGTGCATTTACAATATTCATTGATTTTTGCCATTGAAAAACATCATGTTATTCATATACCAGAAATGTTTGAAGCTACTGACTGAATGAAAGGAGCTGGCATCTCACTCTCTTTGAATCTTCTTTATCATGCTAAGAGGAGCAGGAAAAAGCAAAAAATTTCAGAATTGCACCTTGCAATGCGGAGAAATTACTGTTTGTGCATTTACAATATTCATTGATTTTTCCCATTGAAAAACTTCCAGAAATGATTGAAGCTACTGACTGAATGAAAGGAGCTGTTATCTCACTCTCTTTGAATCTTGTTTATCATGCTAAGAGGAGCAGGAAAAAGCAAAAAATTTCAGAATTGACCTTGCAATGCGGAGAAATTACTGTTTGTGCATTTACAATATTCATTGATTTTTGCCATTGAAAAGCATCATGTTATTCATATACCAGAAATGATTGAAGCTACTGACTGAATGAAAGGAGCTGGCATCTCACTCTCTTTGAATCTTCTTTATCATGCTAAGAGGAGCAGGAAAAAGTAAAAAATTTCAGAATTGCACCTTGCAATGCGGAGAAATTACTGTTTGTGCATTTACAATATTCAATGATTTTTGCCATTGAAAAACGTCCAGAAATGATTGAAGCTACTGACTGAACGAAAGGAGCTGGCATCTCACTCTCTTTGAATCTTCTTTATCATGCTAAGAGGAGCAGGAAAAAGCAAAAAATTTCAGAATTGCACCTTGCAATGCGGAGAAATTAGTTTGTGCATTTACAATATTCATTGATTTTTGCCATTGAAAAACATCATGTTATTCATATACCAGAAATGTTTGAAGCTACTGACTGAATGAAAGGAGCTGGCATCTCACTCTCTTTGAATCTTCTTTATCATGCTAAGAGGAGCAGGAAAAAGCAAAAAATTTCAGAATTGCACCTTGCAATGCGGAGAAATTACTGTTTGTGCATTTACAATATTCATTGATTTTTGCCATTGAAAAACGTCCAGAAATGATTGAAGCTACTGACTGAATGAAAGGAGCTGGCATCTCACTCTCTTTGAATCTTCTTTATCATGCTAAGAGGAGCAGGAAAAAGCAAAAAATTTCAGAATTGCCCCTTTCAATGCGGAGAAATTACTGTTTGTGCATTTACAATATTCATTGATTTTTGCCATTGAAAAACATCATGTTATTCATATACCAGAAATGTTTGAAGCTACTGACTGAATGAAAGGAGCTGGCATCTCACTCTCTTTGAATCTTCTTTATCATGCTAAGAGGAGCAGACAAAAGCAAAAAATTTCAGAATTGCACCTTGCAATGCGGAGAAATTACTGTTTGTGCATTTACAATATTCATTGATTTTTGCCATTGAAAAACATCATGTTATTCATATACCAGAAATGATTGAAGCTACTGACTGAATGAAAGTAGCTGGCATCTCACTCTCTTTGAATCTTCTTTATCATGCTAAGAGGAGCAGGAAAAAGCAAAAAATTTCAGAATTGCACCTTGCAATGCGGAGAAATTACTGTTTGTGCATTTACAATATTCATTGATTTTTGCAATTGAAAAACGTCCAGAAATGATTGAAGCTACTGACTGAATGAAAGGAGCTGGCATCTCACTCTCTTTGAATCTTCTTTATCATGCTAAGAGGAGCAGGAGAAAGCAAAAAATTTCAGAATTGCACCTTGCAATGCGGACAAATTACTGTTTGTGCATTTACAATATTCATTGATTTTTGCCATTGAAAAACATCATGTTATTCATATACCAGAAATGTTTGAAGCTACTGACTGAATGAAAGGAGCTGGCATCTCACTCTCTTTGAATCTTCTTTATCATGCTAAGAGGAGCAGGAAAAAGCAAAAAATTTCAGAATTGCACCTTGCAATGCGGAGAAATTAGTTTGTGCATTTACAATATTCATTGATTTTTGCCATTGAAAAACATCATGTTATTCATATACCAGAAATGTTTGAAGCTACTGACTGAATGAAAGGAGCTGGCATCTCACTCTCTTTGAATCTTCTTTATCATGCTAAGAGGAGCAGGAAAAAGCAAAAAATTTCAGAATTGCACCTTGCAATGCGGAGAAATTACTGTTTGTGCATTTACAATATTCATTGATTTTTGCCATTGAAAAACGTCCAGAAATGATTGAAGCTACTGACTGAATGAAAGGAGCTGGCATCTCACTCTCTTTGAATCTTCTTTATCATGCTAAGAGGAGCAGGAAAAAGCAAAAAATTTCAGAATTGCACCTTGCAATGCGGATAAATTACTGTTTGTGCATTTACAATATTCATTGATTTTTGCCATTGAAAAACATCATGTTATTCATATACCAGAAATGTTTGAAGCTACTGACTGAATGAAAGGAGCTGGCATCTCACTCTCTTTGAATCTTCTTTATCATGCTAAGAGGAGCAGGAAAAAGCAAAAAATTTCAGAATTGCACCTTGCAATGCGGAGAAATTACTGTTTGTGCATTTACAATATTCATTGATTTTTGCCATTGAAAAACGTCCAGAAATGATTGAAGCTACTGACTGAATGAAAGGAGCTGGCATCTCACTCTCTTTGAATCTTCTTTATCATGCTAAGAGGAGCAGGAAAAAGCAAAAAATTTCAGAATTGCACCTTGCAATGCGGAGAAATTACTGTTTGTGCATTTACAATATTCATTGATTTTTGCCATTGAAAAACATCATGTTATTCATATACCAGAAATGTTTGAAGCTACTGACTGAATGAAAGGAGCTGGCATCTCACTCTCTTTGAATCTTCTTTATCATGCTAAGAGGAGCAGGAAAAAGCAAAAAATTTCAGAATTGCACCTTGCAATGCGGAGAAATTACTGTTTGTGCATTTACAATATTCATTGATTTTTGCCATTGAAAAACGTCCAGAAATGATTGAAGCTACTGACTGAATGAAAGGAGCTGGCATCTCACTCTCTTTGAATCTTCTTTATCATGCTAAGAGGAGCAGGAAAAAGCAAAAAATTTCAGAATTGCACCTTGCAATGCGGAGAAATTACTGTTTGTGCATTTACAATATTCATTGATTTTTGCCATTGAAAAACATCATGTTATTCATATACCAGAAATGTTTGAAGCTACTGACTGAATGAAAGGAGCTGGCATCTCACTCTCTTTGAATCTTCTTTATCATGCTAAGAGGAGCAGGAAAAAGCAAAAAATTTCAGAATTGCACCTTGCAATGCGGAGAAATTAGTTTGTGCATTTACAATATTCATTGATTTTTGCCATTGAAAAACATCATGTTATTCATATACCAGAAATGTTTGAAGCTACTGACTGAATGAAAGGAGCTGGCATCTCACTCTCTTTGAATCTTCTTTATCATGCTAAGAGGAGCAGGAAAAAGCAAAAAATTTCAGAATTGCACCTTGCAATGCGGAGAAATTACTGTTTGTGCATTTACAATATTCATTGATTTTTGCCATTGAAAAATGTCCAGAAATGATTGAAGCTACTGACTGAATGAAAGGAGCTGGCATCTCACTCTCTTTGAATCTTCTTTATCATGCTAAGAGGAGCAGGAAAAAGCAAAAAATTTCAGAATTGCACCTTGCAATGCGGAGAAATTACTGTTTGTGCATTTACAATATTCATTGATTTTTGCCATTGAAAAACATCATGTTATTCATATACCAGAAATGTTTGAAGCTACTGACTGAATGAAAGGAGCTGGCATCTCACTCTCTTTGAATCTTCTTTATCATGCTAAGAGGAGCAGGAAAAAGCAAAAAATTTCAGAATTGCACCTTGCAATGCGGAGAAATTAGTTTGTGCATTTACAATATTCATTGATTTTTGCCATTGAAAAACATCATGTTATTCATATACCAGAAATGTTTGAAGCTACTGACTGAATGAAAGGAGCTGGCATCTCACTCTCTTTGAATCTTCTTTATCATGCTAAGAGGAGCAGGAAAAAGCAAAAAATTTCAGAATTGCACCTTGCAATGCGGAGAAATTACTGTTTGTGCATTTACAATATTCATTGATTTTTGCCATTGAAAAATGTCCAGAAATGATTGAAGCTACTGACTGAATGAAAGGAGCTGGCATCTCACTCTCTTTGAATCTTCTTTATCATGCTAAGAGGAGCAGGAAAAAGCAAAAAATTTCAGAATTGCACCTTGCAATGCGGAGAAATTACTGTTTGTGCATTTACAATATTCATTGATTTTTGCCATTGAAAAACATCATGTTATTCATATACCAGAAATGTTTGAAGCTACTGACTGAATGAAAGGAGCTGGCATCTCACTCTCTTTGAATCTTCTTTATCATGCTAAGAGGAGCAGGAAAAAGCAAAAAATTTCAGAATTGCACCTTGCAATGCGGAGAAATTACTGTTTGTGCATTTACAATATTCATTGATTTTTGCCATTGAAAAACGTCCAGAAATGATTGAAGCTACTGACTGAATGAAAGGAGCTGGCATCTCACTCTCTTTGAATCTTCTTTATCATGCTAAGAGGAGCAGGAAAAAGCAAAAAATTTCAGAATTGCACCTTGCAATGCGGAGAAATTACTGTTTGTGCATTTACAATATTCATTGATTTTTGCCATTGAAAAACATCATGTTATTCATATACCAGAAATGTTTGAAGCTACTGACTGAATGAAAGGAGCTGGCATCTCACTCTCTTTGAATCTTCTTTATCATGCTAAGAGGAGCAGGAAAAAGCAAAAAATTTCAGAATTGCACCTTGCAATGCGGAGAAATTACTGTTTGTGCATTTACAATATTCATTGATTTTTACCATTGAAAAACGTCCAGAAATGATTGAAGCTACTGACTGAACGAAAGGAGCTGGCATCTCACTCTCTTTGAATCTTCTTTATCATGCTAAGAGGAGCAGGAAAAAGCAAAAAATTTCAGAATTGCACCTTGCAATGCGGAGAAATTACTGTTTGTGCATTTACAATATTCATTGATTTTTGCCATTGAAAAACATCATGTTATTCATATACCAGAAATGTTTGAAGCTACTGACTGAATGAAAGGAGCTGGCATCTCACTCTCTTTGAATCTTCTTTATCATGCTAAGAGGAGCAGGAAAAAGCAAAAAATTTCAGAATTGCACCTTGCAATGCGGAGAAATTACTGTTTGTGCATTTACAATATTCATTGATTTTTGCCATTGAAAAACGTCCAGAAATGATTGAAGCTACTGACTGAATGAAAGGAGCTGGCATCTCACTCTCTTTGAATCTTCTTTATCATGCTAAGAGGAGCAGGAAAAAGCAAAAAATTTCAGAATTGCACCTTGCAATGCGGAGAAATTACTGTTTGTGCATTTACAAAATTCATTGATTTTTGCCATTGAAAAACATCATGTTATTCATATACCAGAAATGATTGAAGCTACTGACTGAATGAAAGGAGCTGGCATCTCACTCTCTTTGAATCTTCTTTATCATGCTAAGAGGAGCAGGAAAAAGCAAAAAATTTCAGAATTGCACCTTGCAATGCGGAGAAATTACTGTTTGTGCATTTACAATATTCATTGATTTTTGCCATTGAAAAACTTCCAGAAATGATTGAAGCTACTGACTGAATGAAAGGAGCTGGCATCTCACTCTCTTTGAATCTTCTTTATCATGCTAAGAGGAGCAGGAAAAAGCAAAAAATTTCAGAATTGCACCTTGCAATGTGGAGAAATTACTGTTTGTGCATTTACAATATTCATTGATTTTTGCCATTGAAAAACATCATGTTATTCATATACCAGAAATGTTTGAAGCTACTGACTGAATGAAAGGAGCTGGCATCTCACTCTCTTTGAATCTTCTTTATCATGCTAAGAGGAGCAGGAAAAAGCAAAAAATTTCAGAATTGCACCTTGCAATGCGGAGAAATTACTGTTTGTGCATTTACAATATTCATTGATTTTTACCATTGAAAAACGTCCAGAAATGATTGAAGCTACTGACTGAACGAAAGGAGCTGGCATCTCACTCTCTTTGAATCTTCTTTATCATGCTAAGAGGAGCAGGAAAAAGCAAAAAATTTCAGAATTGCACCTTGCAATGCGGAGAAATTACTGTTTGTGCATTTACAATATTCATTGATTTTTGCCATTGAAAAACATCATGTTATTCATATACCAGAAATGTTTGAAGCTACTGACTGAATGAAAGGAGCTGGCATCTCACTCTCTTTGAATCTTCTTTATCATGCTAAGAGGAGCAGGAAAAAGCAAAAAATTTCAGAATTGCACCTTGCAATGCGGAGAAATTACTGTTTGTGCATTTACAATATTCATTGATTTTTGCCATTGAAAAACGTCCAGAAATGATTGAAGCTACTGACTGAATGAAAGGAGCTGGCATCTCACTCTCTTTGAATCTTCTTTATCATGCTAAGAGGAGCAGGAAAAAGCAAAAAATTTCAGAATTGCACCTTGCAATGCGGAGAAATTACTGTTTGTGCATTTACAAAATTCATTGATTTTTGCCATTGAAAAACATCATGTTATTAATATACCAGAAATGATTGAAGCTACTGACTGAATGAAAGTAGCTGGCATCTCACTCTCTTTGAATCTTCTTTATCATGCTAAGAGGAGCAGGAAAAAGCAAAAAATTTCAGAATTGCACCTTGCAATGCGGAGAAATTACTGTTTGTGCATTTACAATATTCATTGATTTTTGCCATTGAAAAACTTCCAGAAATGATTGAAGCTACTGACTGAATGAAAGGAGCTGGCATCTCACTCTCTTTGAATCTTCTTTATCATGCTAAGAGGAGCAGGAAAAAGCAAAAAATTTCAGAATTGCACCTTGCAATGCGGAGAAATTACTGTTTGTGCATTTACAATATTCATTGATATTTGCCATTGAAAAACATCATGTTATTCATATACCAGAAATGTTTGAAGCTACTGACTGAATGAAAGGAGCTGGCATCTCACTCTCTTTGAATCTTCTTTATCATGCTAAGAGGAGCAGGAAAAAGCAAAAAATTTCAGAATTGCACCTTGCAATGCGGATAAATTACTGTTTGTGCATTTACAATATTCATTGATTTTTGCCATTGAAAAACATCATGTTATTCATATACCAGAAATGATTGAAGCTACTGGCTGAATGAAAGGAGCTGGCATCTCACTCTCTTTGAATCTTCTTTATCATGCTAAGAGGAGCAGACAAAAGCAAAAAATTTCAGAATTGCACCTTGCAATGCGGAGAAATTACTGTTTGTGCATTTACAATATTCATTGATTTTTGCCATTGAAAAACATCATGTTATTCATATACCAGAAATGATTGAAGCTACTGACTGAATGAAAGTAGCTGGCATCTCACTCTCTTTGAATCTTCTTTATCATGCTAAGAGGAGCAGGAAAAAGCAAAAAATTTCAGAATTGCACCTTGCAATGCGGAGAAATTACTGTTTGTGCATTTACAATATTCATTGATTTTTGCAATTGAAAAACGTCCAGAAATGATTGAAGCTACTGACTGAATGAAAGGAGCTGGCATCTCACTCTCTTTGAATCTTCTTTATCATGCTAAGAGGAGCAGGAGAAAGCAAAAAATTTCAGAATTGCACCTTGCAATGCGGAGAAATTACTGTTTGTGCATTTACAATATTCATTGATTTTTGCCATTGAAAAACATCATGTTATTCATATACCAGAAATGTTTGAAGCTACTGACTGAATGAAAGGAGCTGGCATCTCACTCTCTTTGAATCTTCTTTAACATGCTAAGAGGAGCAGGAAAAAGCAAAAAATTTCAGAATTGCACCTTGCAATGCGGAGAAATTACTGTTTGTGCATTTACAATATTCATTGATTTTTGCCATTGAAAAACGTCCAGAAATGATTGAAGCTACTGACTGAATGAAAGGAGCTGGCATCTCACTCTCTTTGAATCTTCTTTATCATGCTAAGAGGAGCAGGAAAAAGCAAAAAATTTCAGAATTGCACCTTGCAATGCGGAGAAATTACTGTTTGTGCATTTACAATATTCATTGATTTTTGCCATTGAAAAACATCATGTTATTCATATACCAGAAATGTTTGAAGCTACTGACTGAATGAAAGGAGCTGGCATCTCACTCTCTTTGAATCTTCTTTATCATGCTAAGAGGAGCAGGAAAAAGCAAAAAATTTCAGAATTGCACCTTGCAATGCGGAGAAATTACTGTTTGTGCATTTACAATATTCATTGATTTTTACCATTGAAAAACGTCCAGAAATGATTGAAGCTACTGACTGAACGAAAGGAGCTGGCATCTCACTCTCTTTGAATCTTCTTTATCATGCTAAGAGGAGCAGGAAAAAGCAAAAAATTTCAGAATTGCACCTTGCAATGCGGAGAAATTACTGTTTGTGCATTTACAATATTCATTGATTTTTGCCATTGAAAAACATCATGTTATTCATATACCAGAAATGTTTGAAGCTACTGACTGAATGAAAGGAGCTGGCATCTCACTCTCTTTGAATCTTCTTTATCATGCTAAGAGGAGCAGGAAAAAGCAAAAAATTTCAGAATTGCACCTTGCAATGCGGAGAAATTACTGTTTGTGCATTTACAATATTCATTGATTTTTGCCATTGAAAAACGTCCAGAAATGATTGAAGCTACTGACTGAATGAAAGGAGCTGGCATCTCACTCTCTTTGAATCTTCTTTATCATGCTAAGAGGAGCAGGAAAAAGCAAAAAATTTCAGAATTGCACCTTGCAATGCGGAGAAATTACTGTTTGTGCATTTACAAAATTCATTGATTTTTGCCATTGAAAAACATCATGTTATTCATATACCAGAAATGATTGAAGCTACTGACTGAATGAAAGGAGCTGGCATCTCACTCTCTTTGAATCTTCTTTATCATGCTAAGAGGAGCAGGAAAAAGCAAAAAATTTCAGAATTGCACCTTGCAATGCGGAGAAATTACTGTTTGTTCATTTACAATATTCATTGATTTTTGCCATTGAAAAACTTCCAGAAATGATTGAAGCTACTGACTGAATGAAAGGAGCTGGCATCTCACTCTCTTTGAATCTTCTTTATCATGCTAAGAGGAGCAGGAAAAAGCAAAAAATTTCAGAATTGCACCTTGCAATGTGGAGAAATTACTGTTTGTGCATTTACAATATTCATTGATTTTTGCCATTGAAAAACATCATGTTATTCATATACCAGAAATGTTTGAAGCTACTGACTGAATGAAAGGAGCTGGCATCTCACTCTCTTTGAATCTTCTTTATCATGCTAAGAGGAGCAGGAAAAAGCAAAAAATTTCAGAATTGCACCTTGCAATGCGGAGAAATTACTGTTTGTGCATTTACAATATTCATTGATTTTTACCATTGAAAAACGTCCAGAAATGATTGAAGCTACTGACTGAACGAAAGGAGCTGGCATCTCACTCTCTTTGAATCTTCTTTATCATGCTAAGAGGAGCAGGAAAAAGCAAAAAATTTCAGAATTGCACCTTGCAATGCGGAGAAATTACTGTTTGTGCATTTACAATATTCATTGATTTTTGCCATTGAAAAACATCATGTTATTCATATACCAGAAATGTTTGAAGCTACTGACTGAATGAAAGGAGCTGGCATCTCACTCTCTTTGAATCTTCTTTATCATGCTAAGAGGAGCAGGAAAAAGCAAAAAATTTCAGAATTGCACCTTGCAATGCGGAGAAATTACTGTTTGTGCATTTACAATATTCATTGATTTTTGCCATTGAAAAACGTCCAGAAATGATTGAAGCTACTGACTGAATGAAAGGAGCTGGCATCTCACTCTCTTTGAATCTTCTTTATCATGCTAAGAGGAGCAGGAAAAAGCAAAAAATTTCAGAATTGCACCTTGCAATGCGGAGAAATTACTGTTTGTGCATTTACAAAATTCATTGATTTTTGCCATTGAAAAACATCATGTTATTAATATACCAGAAATGATTGAAGCTACTGACTGAATGAAAGTAGCTGGCATCTCACTCTCTTTGAATCTTCTTTATCATGCTAAGAGGAGCAGGAAAAAGCAAAAAATTTCAGAATTGCACCTTGCAATGCGGAGAAATTACTGTTTGTGCATTTACAATATTCATTGATTTTTGCCATTGAAAAACTTCCAGAAATGATTGAAGCTACTGACTGAATGAAAGGAGCTGGCATCTCACTCTCTTTGAATCTTCTTTATCATGCTAAGAGGAGCAGGAAAAAGCAAAAAATTTCAGAATTGCACCTTGCAATGCGGAGAAATTACTGTTTGTGCATTTACAATATTCATTGATATTTGCCATTGAAAAACATCATGTTATTCATATACCAGAAATGTTTGAAGCTACTGACTGAATGAAAGGAGCTGGCATCTCACTCTCTTTGAATCTTCTTTATCATGCTAAGAGGAGCAGGAAAAAGCAAAAAATTTCAGAATTGCACCTTGCAATGCGGATAAATTACTGTTTGTGCATTTACAATATTCATTGATTTTTGCCATTGAAAAACATCATGTTATTCATATACCAGAAATGATTGAAGCTACTGGCTGAATGAAAGGAGCTGGCATCTCACTCTCTTTGAATCTTCTTTATCATGCTAAGAGGAGCAGACAAAAGCAAAAAATTTCAGAATTGCACCTTGCAATGCGGAGAAATTACTGTTTGTGCATTTACAATATTCATTGATTTTTGCCATTGAAAAACATCATGTTATTCATATACCAGAAATGATTGAAGCTACTGACTGAATGAAAGTAGCTGGCATCTCACTCTCTTTGAATCTTCTTTATCATGCTAAGAGGAGCAGGAAAAAGCAAAAAATTTCAGAATTGCACCTTGCAATGCGGAGAAATTACTGTTTGTGCATTTACAATATTCATTGATTTTTGCAATTGAAAAACGTCCAGAAATGATTGAAGCTACTGACTGAATGAAAGGAGCTGGCATCTCACTCTCTTTGAATCTTCTTTATCATGCTAAGAGGAGCAGGAAAAAGCAAAAAATTTCAGAATTGCACCTTGCAATGCGGAGAAATTACTGTTTGTGCATTTACAATATTCATTGATTTTTGCCATTGAAAAACATCATGTTATTCATATACCAGAAATGTTTGAAGCTACTGACTGAATGAAAGGAGCTGGCATCTCACTCTCTTTGAATCTTCTTTATCATGCTAAGAGGAGCAGGAAAAAGCAAAAAATTTCAGAATTGCACCTTGCAATGCGGAGAAATTACTGTTTGTGCATTTACAATATTCATTGATTTTTCCCATTGAAAAACGTCCAGAAATGATTGAAGCTACTGACTGAATGAAAGGAGCTGTTATCTCACTCTCTTTGAATCTTGTTTATCATGCTAAGAGGAGCAGGAAAAAGCAAAAAATTTCAGAATTGACCTTGCAATGCGGAGAAATTACTGTTTGTGCATTTACAATATTCATTGATTTTTGCCATTGAAAAACATCATGTTATTCATATACCAGAAATGATTGAAGCTACTGACTGAATGAAAGGAGCTGGCTTCTCTCTCTCTTTGAATCTTCTTTATCATGCTAAGAGGAGCAGGAAAAAGTAAAAAATTTCAGAATTGCACCTTGCAATGCGGAGAAATTACTGTTTGTGCATTTACAATATTCAATGATTTTTGCCATTGAAAAACGTCCAGAAATGATTGAAGCTACTGACTGAACGAAAGGAGCTGGCATCTCACTCTCTTTGAATCTTCTTTATCATGCTAAGAGGAGCAGGAAAAAGCAAAAAATTTCAGAATTGCACCTTGCAATGCGGAGAAATTACTGTTTGTGCATTTACAATATTCATTGATTTTTGCCATTGAAAAACATCATGTTATTCATATACCAGAAATGTTTGAAGCTACTGACTGAATGAAAGGAGCTGGCATCTCACTCTCTTTGAATCTTCTTTATCATGCTAAGAGGAGCAGACAAAAGCAAAAAATTTCAGAATTGCACCTTGCAATGCGGAGAAATTACTGTTTGTGCATTTACAATATTCATTGATTTTTGCCATTGAAAAACATCATGTTATTCATATACCAGAAATGATTGAAGCTACTGACTGAATGAAAGTAGCTGGCATCTCACTCTCTTTGAATCTTCTTTATCATGCTAAGAGGAGCAGGAAAAAGCAAAAAATTTCAGAATTGCACCTTGCAATGCGGAGAAATTACTGTTTGTGCATTTACAATATTCATTGATTTTTGCAATTGAAAAACGTCCAGAAATGATTGAAGCTACTGACTGAATGAAAGGAGCTGGCATCTCACTCTCTTTGAATCTTCTTTATCATGCTAAGAGGAGCAGGAGAAAGCAAAAAATTTCAGAATTGCACCTTGCAATGCGGATAAATTACTGTTTGTGCATTTACAATATTCATTGATTTTTGCCATTGAAAAACATCATGTTATTCATATACCAGAAATGATTGAAGCTACTGGCTGAATGAAAGGAGCTGGCATCTCACTCTCTTTGAATCTTCTTTATCATGCTAAGAGGAGCAGACAAAAGCAAAAAATTTCAGAATTGCACCTTGCAATGCGGAGAAATTACTGTTTGTGCATTTACAATATTCATTGATTTTTGCCATTGAAAAACATCATGTTATTCATATACCAGAAATGATTGAAGCTACTGACTGAATGAAAGTAGCTGGCATCTCACTCTCTTTGAATCTTCTTTATCATGCTAAGAGGAGCAGGAAAAAGCAAAAAATTTCAGAATTGCACCTTGCAATGTGGAGAAATTACTGTTTGTGCATTTACAATATTCATTGATTTTTGCAATTGAAAAACGTCCAGAAATGATTGAAGCTACTGACTGAATGAAAGGAGCTGGCATCTCACTCTCTTTGAATCTTCTTTATCATGCTAAGAGGAGCAGGAAAAAGCAAAAAATTTCAGAATTGCACCTTGCAATGCGGAGAAATTACTGTTTGTGCATTTACAATATTCATTGATTTTTGCCATTGAAAAACATCATGTTATTCATATACCAGAAATGTTTGAAGCTACTGACTGAATGAAAGGAGCTGGCATCTCACTCTCTTTGAATCTTCTTTATCATGCTAAGAGGAGCAGGAAAAAGCAAAAAATTTCAGAATTGCACCTTGCAATGCGGAGAAATTACTGTTTGTGCATTTACAATATTCATTGATTTTTCCCATTGAAAAACGTCCAGAAATGATTGAAGCTACTGACTGAATGAAAGGAGCTGTTATCTCACTCTCTTTGAATCTTGTTTATCATGCTAAGAGGAGCAGGAAAAAGCAAAAAATTTCAGAATTGACCTTGCAATGCGGAGAAATTACTGTTTGTGCATTTACAATATTCATTGATTTTTGCCATTGAAAAACATCATGTTATTCATATACCAGAAATGATTGAAGCTACTGACTGAATGAAAGGAGCTGGCTTCTCTCTCTCTTTGAATCTTCTTTATCATGCTAAGAGGAGCAGGAAAAAGTAAAAAATTTCAGAATTGCACCTTGCAATGCGGAGAAATTACTGTTTGTGCATTTACAATATTCAATGATTTTTGCCATTGAAAAACGTCCAGAAATGATTGAAGCTACTGACTGAACGAAAGTAGCTGGCATCTCACTCTCTTTGAATCTTCTTTATCATGCTAAGAGGAGCAGGAAAAAGCAAAAAATTTCAGAATTGCACCTTGCAATGCGGAGAAATTACTGTTTGTGCATTTACAATATTCATTGATTTTTGCCATTGAAAAACATCATGTTATTCATATACCAGAAATGTTTGAAGCTACTGACTGAATGAAAGGAGCTGGCATCTCACTCTCTTTGAATCTTCTTTATCATGCTAAGAGGAGCAGACAAAAGCAAAAAATTTCAGAATTGCACCTTGCAATGCGGAGAAATTACTGTTTGTGCATTTACAATTTTCATTGATTTTTGCCATTGAAAAACATCATGTTATTCATATACCAGAAATGATTGAAGCTACTGACTGAATGAAAGTAGCTGGCATCTCACTCTCTTTGAATCTTCTTTATCATGCTAAGAGGAGCAGGAAAAAGCAAAAAATTTCAGAATTGCACCTTGCAATGCGGAGAAATTACTGTTTGTGCATTTACAATATTCATTGATTTTTGCAATTGAAAAACGTCCAGAAATGAATGAAGCTACTGACTGAATGAAAGGAGCTGGCATCTCACTCTCTTTGAATCTTCTTTATCATGCTAAGAGGAGCAGGAGAAAGCAAAAAATTTCAGAATTGCACCTTGCAATGCGGAGAAATTACTGTTTGTGCATTTACAATATTCATTGATTTTTGCCATTGAAAAACATCATGTTATTCATATACCAGAAATGTTTGAAGCTACTGACTGAATGAAAGGAGCTGGCATCTCACTCTCTTTGAATCTTCTTTATCATGCTAAGAGGAGCAGGAAAAAGCAAAAAATTTCAGAATTGCACCTTGCAATGTGGAGAAATTACTGTTTGTGCATTTACAATATTCATTGATTTTTCCCATTGAAAAACGTCCAGAAATGATTGAAGCTACTGACTGAATGAAAGGAGCTGTTATCTCACTCTCTTTGAATCTTGTTTATCATGCTAAGAGGAGCAGGAAAAAGCAAAAAATTTCAGAATTGACCTTGCAATGCGGAGAAATTACTGTTTGTGCATTTACAATATTCATTGATTTTTGCCATTGAAAAGCATCATGTTATTCATATACCAGAAATGATTGAAGCTACTGACTGAATGAAAGGAGCTGGCATCTCACTCTCTTTGAATCTTCTTTATCATGCTAAGAGGAGCAGGAAAAAGTAAAAAATTTCAGAATTGCACCTTGCAATGCGGAGAAATTACTGTTTGTGCATTTACAATATTCAATGATTTTTGCCATTGAAAAACGTCCAGAAATGATTGAAGCTACTGACTGAACGAAAGGAGCTGGCATCTCACTCTCTTTGAATCTTCTTTATCATGCTAAGAGGAGCAGGAAAAAGCAAAAAATTTCAGAATTGCACCTTGCAATGCGGAGAAATTAGTTTGTGCATTTACAATATTCATTGATTTTTGCCATTGAAAAACATCATGTTATTCATATACCAGAAATGTTTGAAGCTACTGACTGAATGAAAGGAGCTGGCATCTCACTCTCTTTGAATCTTCTTTATCATGCTAAGAGGAGCAGGAAAAAGCAAAAAATTTCAGAATTGCACCTTGCAATGCGGAGAAATTACTGTTTGTGCATTTACAATATTCATTGATTTTTGCCATTGAAAAACGTCCAGAAATGATTGAAGCTACTGACTGAATGAAAGGAGCTGGCATCTCACTCTCTTTGAATCTTCTTTATCATGCTAAGAGGAGCAGGAAAAAGCAAAAAATTTCAGAATTGCACCTTGCAATGCGGAGAAATTACTGTTTGTGCATTTACAATATTCATTGATTTTTGCCATTGAAAAACATCATGTTATTCATATACCAGAAATGTTTGAAGCTACTGACTGAATGAAAGGAGCTGGCATCTCACTCTCTTTGAATCTTCTTTATCATGCTAAGAGGAGCAGACAAAAGCAAAAAATTTCAGAATTGCACCTTGCAATGCGGAGAAATTACTGTTTGTGCATTTACAATATTCATTGATTTTTGCCATTGAAAAACATCATGTTATTCATATACCAGAAATGATTGAAGCTACTGACTGAATGAAAGTAGCTGGCATCTCACTCTCTTTGAATCTTCTTTATCATGCTAAGAGGAGCAGGAAAAAGCAAAAAATTTCAGAATTGCACCTTGCAATGCGGAGAAATTACTGTTTGTGCATTTACAATATTCATTGATTTTTGCAATTGAAAAACGTCCAGAAATGATTGAAGCTACTGACTGAATGAAAGGAGCTGGCATCTCACTCTCTTTGAATCTTCTTTATCATGCTAAGAGGAGCAGGAGAAAGCAAAAAATTTCAGAATTGCACCTTGCAATGCGGACAAATTACTGTTTGTGCATTTACAATATTCATTGATTTTTGCCATTGAAAAACATCATGTTATTCATATACCAGAAATGTTTGAAGCTACTGACTGAAATAAAGGAGCTGGCATCTCACTCTCTTTGAATCTTCTTTATCATGCTAAGAGGAGCAGGAAAAAGCAAAAAATTTCAGAATTGCACCTTGCAATGCGGAGAAATTAGTTTGTGCATTTACAATATTCATTGATTTTTGCCATTGAAAAATATCATGTTATTCATATACCAGAAATGTTTGAAGCTACTGACTGAATGAAAGGAGCTGGCATCTCACTCTCTTTGAATCTTCTTTATCATGCTAAGAGGAGCAGGAAAAAGCAAAAAATTTCAGAATTGCACCTTGCAATGCGGAGAAATTACTGTTTGTGCATTTACAATATTCATTGATTTTTGCCATTGAAAAACGTCCAGAAATGATTGAAGCTACTGACTGAATGAAAGGAGCTGGCATCTCACTCTCTTTGAATCTTCTTTATCATGCTAAGAGGAGCAGGAAAAAGCAAAAAATTTCAGAATTGCACCTTGCAATGCGGATAAATTACTGTTTGTGCATTTACAATATTCATTGATTTTTGCCATTGAAAAACATCATGTTATTCATATACCAGAAATGTTTGAAGCTACTGACTGAATGAAAGGAGCTGGCATCTCACTCTCTTTGAATCTTCTTTATCATGCTAAGAGGAGCAGGAAAAAGCAAAAAATTTCAGAATTGCACCTTGCAATGCGGAGAAATTACTGTTTGTGCATTTACAATATTCATTGATTTTTGCCATTGAAAAACGTCCAGAAATGATTGAAGCTACTGATTGAATGAAAGGAGCTGGCATCTCACTCTCTTTGAATCTTCTTTATCATGCTAAGAGGAGCAGGAAAAAGCAAAAAATTTCAGAATTGCACCTTGCAATGCGGAGAAATTACTGTTTGTGCATTTACAATATTCATTGATTTTTGCCATTGAAAAACATCATGTTATTCATATACCAGAAATGTTTGAAGCTACTGACTGAATGAAAGGAGCTGGCATCTCACTCTCTTTGAATCTTCTTTATCATGCTAAGAGGAGCAGGAAAAAGCAAAAAATTTCAGAATTGCACCTTGCAATGCGGAGAAATTAGTTTGTGCAATTACAATATTCATTGATTTTTGCCATTGAAAAACGTCCAGAAATGATTGAAGCTACTGACTGAATGAAAGGAGCTGGCATCTCACTCTCTTTGAATCTTCTTTATCATGCTAAGAGGAGCAGGAAAAAGCAAAAAATTTCAGAATTGCACCTTGCAATGCGGAGAAATTACTGTTTGTGCATTTACAATATTCATTGATTTTTGCCATTGAAAAACATCATGTTATTCATATACCAGAAATGTTTGAAGCTACTGACTGAATGAAAGGAGCTGGCATCTCACTCTCTTTGAATCTTCTTTATCATGCTAAGAGGAGCAGGAAAAAGCAAAAAATTTCAGAATTGCACCTTGCAATGCGGAGAAATTACTGTTTGTGCATTTACAATATTCATTGATTTTTGCCATTGAAAAACGTCCAGAAATGATTGAAGCTACTGATTGAATGAAAGGAGCTGGCATCTCACTCTCTTTGAATCTTCTTTATCATGCTAAGAGGAGCAGGAAAAAGCAAAAAATTTCAGAATTGCACCTTGCAATGCGGAGAAATTACTGTTTGTGCATTTACAATATTCATTGATTTTTGCCATTGAAAAACATCATGTTATTCATATACCAGAAATGTTTGAAGCTACTGACTGAATGAAAGGAGCTGGCATCTCACTCTCTTTGAATCTTCTTTATCATGCTAAGAGGAGCAGGAAAAAGCAAAAAATTTCAGAATTGCACCTTGCAATGCGGAGAAATTACTGTTTGTGCATTTACAATATTCATTGATTTTTGCCATTGAAAAACGTCCAGAAATGATTGAAGCTACTGACTGAATGAAAGGAGCTGGCATCTCACTCTCTTTGAATCTTCTTTATCATGCTAAGAGGAGCAGGAAAAAGCAAAAAATTTCAGAATTTCACCTTGCAATGCGGAGAAATTACTGTTTGTGCATTTACAATATTCATTGATTTTTGCCATTGAAAAACATCATGTTATTCATATACCAGAAATGTTTGAAGCTACTGACTGAATGAAAGGAGCTGGCATCTCACTCTCTTTGAATCTTCTTTATCATGCTAAGAGGAGCAGGAAAAAGCAAAAAATTTCAGAATTGCACCTTGCAATGCGGAGAAATTAGTTTGTGCATTTACAATATTCATTGATTTTTGCCATTGAAAAACATCATGTT
Organism: Phyllobates terribilis; assembly: GCF_046119375.1. Taxonomy (NCBI): domain Eukaryota; kingdom Metazoa; phylum Chordata; class Amphibia; order Anura; family Dendrobatidae; genus Phyllobates; species Phyllobates terribilis. The sequence continues at coordinate 119,932 of NW_027364088.1, read as the reverse complement.
ATTCATATACCAGAAATGTTTGAAGCTACTGACTGAATGAAAGGAGCTGGCATCTCACTCTCTTTGAATCTTCTTTATCATGCTAAGAGGAGCAGGAAAAAGCAAAAAATTTCAGAATTGCACCTTGCAATGCGGAGAAATTACTGTTTGTGCATTTACAATATTCATTGATTTTTGCCATTGAAAAATGTCCAGAAATGATTGAAGCTACTGACTGAATGAAAGGAGCTGGCATCTCACTCTCTTTGAATCTTCTTTATCATGCTAAGAGGAGCAGGAAAAAGCAAAAAATTTCAGAATTGCACCTTGCAATGCGGAGAAATTACTGTTTGTGCATTTACAATATTCATTGATTTTTGCCATTGAAAAACGTCCAGAAATGATTGAAGCTACTGACTGAATGAAAGGAGCTGGCATCTCACTCTCTTTGAATCTTCTTTATCATGCTAAGAGGAGCAGGAAAAAGCAAAAAATTTCAGAATTGCACCTTGCAATGCGGATAAATTACTGTTTGTGCATTTACAATATTCATTGATTTTTGCCATTGAAAAACATCATGTTATTCATATACCAGAAATGTTTGAAGCTACTGACTGAATGAAAGGAGCTGGCATCTCACTCTCTTTGAATCTTCTTTATCATGCTAAGAGGAGCAGGAAAAAGCAAAAAATTTCAGAATTGCACCTTGCAATGCGGAGAAATTACTGTTTGTGCATTTACAATATTCATTGATTTTTGCCATTGAAAAACGTCCAGAAATGATTGAAGCTACTGATTGAATGAAAGGAGCTGGCATCTCACTCTCTTTGAATCTTCTTTATCATGCTAAGAGGAGCAGGAAAAAGCAAAAAATTTCAGAATTGCACCTTGCAATGCGGAGAAATTACTGTTTGTGCATTTACAATATTCATTGATTTTTGCCATTGAAAAACATCATGTTATTCATATACCAGAAATGTTTGAAGCTACTGACTGAATGAAAGGAGCTGGCATCTCACTCTCTTTGAATATTCTTTATCATGCTAAGAGGAGCAGGAAAAAGCAAAAAATTTCAGAATTGCACCTTGCAATGCGGAGAAATTAGTTTGTGCAATTACAATATTCATTGATTTTTGCCATTGAAAAACGTCCAGAAATGATTGAAGCTACTGACTGAATGAAAGGAGCTGGCATCTCACTCTCTTTGAATCTTCTTTATCATGCTAAGAGGAGCAGGAAAAAGCAAAAAATTTCAGAATTGCACCTTGCAATGCGGAGAAATTACTGTTTGTGCATTTACAATATTCATTGATTTTTGCCATTGAAAAACATCATGTTATTCATATACCAGAAATGTTTGAAGCTACTGACTGAATGAAAGGAGCTGGCATCTCACTCTCTTTGAATCTTCTTTATCATGCTAAGAGGAGCAGGAAAAAGCAAAAAATTTCAGAATTGCACCTTGCAATGCGGAGAAATTACTGTTTGTGCATTTACAATATTCATTGATTTTTGCCATTGAAAAACGTCCAGAAATGATTGAAGCTACTGACTGAATGAAAGGAGCTGGCATCTCACTCTCTTTGAATCTTCTTTATCATGCTAAGAGGAGCAGGAAAAAGCAAAAAATTTCAGAATTTCACCTTGCAATGCGGAGAAATTACTGTTTGTGCATTTACAATATTCATTGATTTTTGCCATTGAAAAACATCATGTTATTCATATACCAGAAATGTTTGAAGCTACTGACTGAATGAAAGGAGCTGGCATCTCACTCTCTTTGAATCTTCTTTATCATGCTAAGAGGAGCAGGAAAAAGCAAAAAATTTCAGAATTGCACCTTGCAATGCGGAGAAATTAGTTTGTGCATTTACAATATTCATTGATTTTTGCCATTGAAAAACATCATGTTATTCATATACCAGAAATGTTTGAAGCTACTGACTGAATGAAAGGAGCTGGCATCTCACTCTCTTTGAATCTTCTTTATCATGCTAAGAGGAGCAGGAAAAAGCAAAAAATTTCAGAATTGCACCTTGCAATGCGGAGAAATTACTGTTTGTGCATTTACAATATTCATTGATTTTTGCCATTGAAAAATGTCCAGAAATGATTGAAGCTACTGACTGAATGAAAGGAGCTGGCATCTCACTCTCTTTGAATCTTCTTTATCATGCTAAGAGGAGCAGGAAAAAGCAAAAAATTTCAGAATTGCACCTTGCAATGCGGAGAAATTACTGTTTGTGCATTTACAATATTCATTGATTTTTGCCATTGAAAAACGTCCAGAAATGATTGAAGCTACTGACTGAATGAAAGGAGCTGGCATCTCACTCTCTTTGAATCTTCTTTATCATGCTAAGAGGAGCAGGAAAAAGCAAAAAATTTCAGAATTGCACCTTGCAATGCGGAGAAATTACTGTTTGTGCATTTACAATATTCATTGATTTTTGCCATTGAAAAACATCATGTTATTCATATACCAGAAATGTTTGAAGCTACTGACTGAATGAAAGGAGCTGGCATCTCACTCTCTTTGAATCTTCTTTATCATGCTAAGAGGAGCAGGAAAAAGCAAAAAATTTCAGAATTGCACCTTGCAATGCGGAGAAATTAGTTTGTGCATTTACAATATTCATTGATTTTTGCCATTGAAAAACATCATGTTATTCATATACCAGAAATGTTTGAAGCTACTGACTGAATGAAAGGAACTGGCATCTCACTCTCTTTGAATCTTCTTTATCATGCTAAGAGGAGCAGGAAAAAGCAAAAAATTTCAGAATTGCACCTTGCAATGTGGAGAAATTACTGTTTGTGCATTTACAATATTCATTGATTTTTGCCATTGAAAAATGTCCAGAAATGATTGAAGCTACTGACTGAATGAAAGGAGCTGGCATCTCACTCTCTTTGAATCTTCTTTATCATGCTAAGAGGAGCAGGAAAAAGCAAAAAATTTCAGAATTGCACCTTGCAATGCGGAGAAATTACTGTTTGTGCATTTACAATATTCATTGATTTTTGCCATTGAAAAACATCATGTTATTCATATACCAGAAATGTTTGAAGCTACTGACTGAATGAAAGGAGCTGGCATCTCACTCTCTTTGAATCTTCTTTATCATGCTAAGAGGAGCAGGAAAAAGCAAAAAATTTCAGAATTGCACCTTGCAATGCGGAGAAATTACTGTTTGTGCATTTACAATATTCATTGATTTTTGCCATTGAAAAACGTCCAGAAATGATTGAAGCTACTGACTGAATGAAAGGAGCTGGCATCTCACTCTCTTTGAATCTTCTTTACCATGCTAAGAGGAGCAGGAAAAAGCAAAAAATTTCAGAATTGCACCTTGCAATGCGGAGAAATTACTGTTTGTGCATTTACAATATTCATTGATTTTTGCCATTGAAAAACATCATGTTATTCATATACCAGAAATGTTTGAAGCTACTGACTGAATGAAAGGAGCTGGCATCTCACTCTCTTTGAATCTTCTTTATCATGCTAAGAGGAGCAGGAAAAAGCAAAAAATTTCAGAATTGCACCTTGCAATGCGGAGAAATTACTGTTTGTGCATTTACAATATTCATTGATTTTTGCCATTGAAAAACGTCCAGAAATGATTGAAGCTACTGACTGAATGAAAGGAGCTGGCATCTCACTCTCTTTGAATCTTCTTTATCATGCTAAGAGGAGCAGGAAAAAGCAAAAAATTTCAGAATTGCACCTTGCAATGCGGAGAAATTACTGTTTGTGCATTTACAATATTCATTGATTTTTGCCATTGAAAAACATCATGTTATTCATATACCAGAAATGTTTGAAGCTACTGACTGAATGAAAGGAGCTGGCATCTCACTCTCTTTGAATCTTCTTTATCATGCTAAGAGGAGCAGGAAAAAGCAAAAAATTTCAGAATTGCACCTTGCAATGCGGAGAAATTACTGTTTGTGCATTTACAATATTCATTGATTTTTGCCATTGAAAAACATCATGTTATTCATATACCAGAAATGTTTGAAGCTACTGACTGAATGAAAGGAGCTGGCATCTCACTCTATTTGAATCTTCTTTATCATGCTAAGAGGAGCAGACAAAAGCAAAAAATTTCAGAATTGCACCTTGCAATGCGGAGAAATTACTGTTTGTGCATTTACAATATTCATTGATTTTTGCCATTGAAAAACATCATGTTATTCATATACCAGAAATGATTGAAGCTACTGACTGAATGAAAGTAGCTGGCATCTCACTCTCTTTGAATCTTCTTTATCATGCTAAGAGGAGCAGGAAAAAGCAAAAAATTTCAGAATTGCACCTTGCAATGCGGAGAAATTACTGTTTGTGCATTTACAATATTCATTGATTTTTGCAATTGAAAAACGTCCAGAAATGATTGAAGCTACTGACTGAATGAAAGGAGCTGGCATCTCACTCTCTTTGAATCTTCTTTATCATGCTAAGAGGAGCAGGAGAAAGCAAAAAAATTCAGAATTGCACCTTGCAATGCGGACAAATTACTGTTTGTGCATTTACAATATTCATTGATTTTTGCCATTGAAAAACATCATGTTATTCATATACCAGAAATGTTTGAAGCTACTGACTGAATGAAAGGAGCTGGCATCTCACTCTCTTTGAATCTTCTTTATCATGCTAAGAGGAGCAGGAAAAAGCAAAAAATTTCAGAATTGCACCTTGCAATGCGGAGAAATTACTGTTTGTGCATTTACAATATTCATTGATTTTTCCCATTGAAAAACGTCCAGAAATGATTGAAGCTACTGACTGAATGAAAGGAGCTGTTATCTCACTCTCTTTGAATCTTGTTTATCATGCTAAGAGGAGCAGGAAAAAGCAAAAAATTTCAGAATTGACCTTGCAATGCGGAGAAATTACTGTTTGTGCATTTACAATATTCATTGATTTTTGCCATTGAAAAACATCATGTTATTCATATACCAGAAATGATTGAAGCTACTGACTGAATGAAAGGAGCTGGCATCTCACTCTCTTTGAATCTTCTTTATCATGCTAAGAGGAGCAGGAAAAAGTAAAAAATTTCAGAATTGCACCTTGCAATGCGGAGAAATTACTGTTTGTGCATTTACAATATTCAATGATTTTTGCCATTGAAAAACGTCCAGAAATGATTGAAGCTACTGACTGAACGAAAGGAGCTGGCATCTCACTCTCTTTGAATCTTCTTTATCATGCTAAGAGGAGCAGGAAAAAGCAAAAAATTTCAGAATTGCACCTTGCAATGCGGAGAAATTAGTTTGTGCATTTACAATATTCATTGATTTTTGCCATTGAAAAACATCATGTTATTCATATACCAGAAATGTTTGAAGCTACTGACTGAATGAAAGGAGCTGGCATCTCACTCTCTTTGAATCTTCTTTATCATGCTAAGAGGAGCAGGAAAAAGCAAAAAATTTCAGAATTGCACCTTGCAATGCGGAGAAATTACTGTTTGTGCATTTACAATATTCATTGATTTTTGCCATTGAAAAACGTCCAGAAATGATTGAAGCTACTGACTGAATGAAAGGAGCTGGCATCTCACTCTCTTTGAATCTTCTTTATCATGCTAAGAGGAGCAGGAAAAATCAAAAAATTTCAGAATTGCACCTTGCAATGCGGAGAAATTACTGTTTGTGCATTTACAATATTCATTGATTTTTGCCATTGAAAAACATCATGCTATTCATATACCAGAAATGTTTGAAGCTACTGACTGAATGAAAGGAGCTGGCATCTCACTCTCTTTGAATCTTCTTTATCATGCTAAGAGGAGCAGGAAAAAGCAAAAAATTTCAGAATTGCACCTTGCAATGCGGAGAAATTACTGTTTGTGCATTTACAATATTCATTGATTTTTGCCATTGAAAAACGTCCAGAAATGATTGAAGCTACTGACTGAATGAAAGTAGCTGGCATCTCACTCTCTTTGAATCTTCTTTATCATGCTAAGAGGAGCAGGAAAAAGCAAAAAATTTCAGAATTGCACCTTGCAATGCGGAGAAATTACTGTTTGTGCATTTACAATATTCATTGATTTTTGCCATTGAAAAACATCATGTTATTCATATACCAGAAATGTTTGAAGCTACTGACTGAATGAAAGGAGCTGGCATCTCACTCTCTTTGAATCTTCTTTATCATGCTAAGAGGAGCAGGAAAAAGCAAAAAATTTCAGAATTGCACCTTGCAATGCGGAGAAATTACTGTTTGTGCATTTACAATATTCATTGATTTTTACCATTGAAAAACGTCCAGAAATGATTGAAGCTACTGACTGAATGAAAGTAGCTGGCATGTCACTCTCTTTGAATCTTCTTTATCATGCTAAGAGGAGCAGGAAAAAGCAAAAAATTATAGACTTGCACCTTGCAATGCGGAGAAATTACTGTTTGTGCATTTACAATATTCATTGATTTTTGCCATTGAAAAACATCATGTTATTCATATACCAGAAATGTTTGAAGCTACTGACTGAATGAAAGGAGCTGGCATCTCACTCTCTTTGAATCTTCTTTATCATGCTAAGAGGAGCAGGAAAAAGCAAAAAATTTCAGAATTGCACCTTGCAATGCGGAGAAATTACTGTTTGTGCATTTACAATATTCATTGATTTTTGCCATTGAAAAACGTCCAGAAATGATTGAAGCTACTGACTGAATGAAAGGAGCTGGCATCTCACGCTCTTTGAATATTCTTTATCATGCTAAGAGGAGCAGGAAAAAGCAAAAAATTTCAGAATTGCACCTTGCAATGCGGAGAAATTACAGTTTGTGCATTTACAATATTCATTGATTTTTGCCATTGAAAAACGTCCAGAAATGATTGAAGCTACTGACTGAATGAAAGGAGCTGGCATCTCACTCTCTTTGAATCTTCTTTATCATGCTAAGAGGAGCAGGAAAAAGCAAAAAATTTCAGAATTGCACCTTGCAATGCGGAGAAATTACTGTTTGTGCATTTACAATATTCATTGATTTTTGCCATTGAAAAACGTCCAGAAATGATTGAAGCTACTGACTGAATGAAAGGAGCTGGCATCTCACTCTCTTTGAATCTTCTTTATCATGCTAAGAGGAGCAGGAAAAAGCAAAAAATTTCAGAATTGCACCTTGCAATGCGGAGAAATTACTGTTTGTGCATTTACAATATTCATTGATTTTTGCCATTGAAAAACATCCAGAAATGATTGAAGCTACTGACTGAATGAAAGGAGCTGGCATCTCACTCTCTTTGAATCTTTATCATGCTAAGAGGAGCAGGAAAAAGCAAATAATTTCAGAATTGGGCCTTGCAATGCGGAGAAATTACTGTTTGTGCATTTACAAAATTCATTGATTTTTGTCATTGAAAAACATCATGTTATCCATTTACCAGAAATGATTGAAGCTACTGACTGAATGAAAGGAGCTGGCATCTCACTCTCTTTGAATCTTATTTATCATGCTAAGAGGAGCAGGAAAAAGCAAAAAATTTCAGAATTGCACCTTGCAATGCGGAGAAATTACTGCTTGTGCATTTACAATATTCATTGATTTTTGCCATTGAAAAACATCCAGAAATGATTGAAGCTACTGACTGAATGAAAGGAGCTGGCATCTCACTCTCTTTGAATCTTCTTAATCATGCTAAGAGGAGCAGGAAAAAGCAAAAAATTTCAGAATTGCACCTTGCAATGCGGAGAAATTACTGTTTGTGCATTTACAATATTCATTGATTTTTGCCATTGAAAAACATCATGTTATTCATATACCAGAAATGATTGAAGCTACTGACTGAATGAAAGGAGCTGGCATCTCACTCTCTTTGAATCTTCTTTATCATGCTAAGAGGAGCAGGAAAAAGTAAAAAATTTCAGAATTGCACCTTGCAATGCGGAGAAATTACTGTTTGTGCATTTACAATATTCAATGATTTTTGCCATTGAAAAACGTCCAGAAATGATTGAAGCTACTGACTGAATGAAAGGAGCTGGCATCTCACTCTCTTTGAATCTTCTTTATCATGCTAAGAGGAGCAGGAAAAAGCAAAAAATTTCAGAATTGCACCTTGCAATGCGGAGAAATTACTGTTTGTGCATTTACAATATTCATTGATTTTTGCCATTGAAAAACGTCCAGAAATGATTGAAGCTACTGACTGAATGAAAGGAGCAGGCATCTCACTCTCTTTGAATCTTCTTTATCATGCTAAGAGGAGCAGGAAAAAGCAAAAAATTTCAGAATTGCACCTTGCAATGCGGAGAAATTACTGTTTGTGCATTTACAATATTCATTGATTTTTGCCATTGAAAAACATCATGTTATTCATATACCAGAAATGATTGAAGCTACTGACTGAATGAAAGGAGCTGGCATCTCACTCTCTTTGAATCTTCTTTATCATGCTAAGAGGAGCAGGAAAAAGCAAAAAATTTCAGAATTGCGCCTTGCAATGCGGAGAAATTACTGTTTGTGCATTTACAATATTCATTGATTTTTGCCATTGAAAAACATCATGTTATTCATTTACCAGAAATGATTGAAGCTACTGACTGAATGAAAGGAGCTGGCATCTCACTCTCTTTGAATCTTCTTTATCATGCTAAGAGGAGCAGGAAAAAGCAAAAAATTTCAGAATTGCACCTTGCAATGCGGAGAAATTACTGTTTGTGCATTTACAATATTCATTGATTTTTGCCATTGAAAAACATCCAGAAATGATTGAAGCTACTGACTGAATGAAAGGAGCTGGCATCTCACTCTCTTTGAATCTTCTTTATCATGCTAAGAGGAGCAGGAAAAAGCTAAAAATTTCAGAATTGCACCTTGCAATGCGGAGAAATTACTGTTTGTGCATTTACAATATTCATTGATTTTTGCCATTGAAAAACATCATGTTATTCATATACCAGAAATGATTGAAGCTACTGACTGAATGAAAGGAGCTGGCATCTCACTCTCTTTGAATCTTCTTTATCATGCTAAGAGGAGCAGGAAAAAGTAAAAAATTTCAGAATTGCACCTTGCAATGCGGAGAAATTACTGTTTGTGCATTTACAATATTCAATGATTTTTGCCATTGAAAAACGTCCAGAAATGATTGAAGCTACTGACTGAACGAAAGGAGCTGGCATCTCACTCTCTTTGAATCTTCTTTATCATGCTAAGAGGAGCAGGAAAAAGCAAAAAATTTCAGAATTGCACCTTGCAATGCGGAGAAATTACTGTTTGTGCATTTACAATATTCATTGATTTTTGCCATTGAAAAACATCATGTTATTCATATACCAGAAATGTTTGAAGCTACTGACTGAATGAAAGGAGCTGGCATCTCACTCTCTTTGAATCTTCTTTATCATGCTAAGAGGAGCAGGAAAAAGCAAAAAATTTCAGAATTGCACCTTGCAATGCGGAGAAATTACTGTTTGTGCATTTACAATATTCATTGATTTTTGCCATTGAAAAACGTCCAGAAATGATTGAAGCTACTGACTGAACGAAAGGAGCTGGCATCTCACTCTCTTTGAATCTTCTTTATCATGCTAAGAGGAGCAGGAAAAAGCAAAAAATTTCAGAATTGCACCTTGCAATGCGGAGAAATTACTGTTTGTGCATTTACAATATTCATTGATTTTTGCCATTGAAAAACGTCCAGAAATGATTGAAGCTACTGACTGAATGAAAGGAGCAGGCATCTCAATCTCTTTGAATCTTCTTTATCATGCTAAGAGGAGCAGGAAAAAGCAAAAAATTTCAGAATTGCACCTTGCAATGCGGAGAAATTACTGTTTGTGCATTTACAATATTCATTGATTTTTGCCATTGAAAAACATCATGTTATTCATATACCAGAAATGTTTGAAGCTACTGACTGAATGAAAGGAGCTGGCATCTCACTCTCTTTGAATCTTCTTTATCATGCTAAGAGGAGCAGGAAAAAGCAAAAAATTTCAGAATTGCACCTTGCAATGCGGATAAATTACTGTTTGTGCATTTACAATATTCATTGATTTTTGCCATTGAAAAACATCATGTTATTCATATACCAGAAATGATTGAAGCTACTGACTGAATGAAAGGAGCTGGCATCGCACTCTCTTTGAATCTTCTTTATCATGCTAAGAGGAGCAGGAAAAAGCAAAAAATTTCAGAATTGCACCTTGCAATGCGGAGAAATTACTGTTTGTGCATTTACAATATTCATTGATTTTTGCCATTGAAAAACATCATGTTATTCATATACCAGAAATGATTGAAGCTACTGACTGAATGAAAGGAGCTGGCATCTCACTCTCTTTGAATCTTCTTTATCATGCTAAGTGGAGCAGGAAAAAGCAAAAAATTTCAGAATTGCACCTTGCAATGCGGAGAAATTACTGTTTGTGCATTTACAATATTCATTGATTTTTGCAATTGAAAAACGTCCAGAAATGATTGAAGCTACTGACTGAATGAAAGGAGCTGGCATCTCACTCTCTTTGAATCTTCATTATCATGCTAAGAGGAGCAGGAAAAAGCAAAAAATTTCAGAATTGAACCTTGCAATGCGGAGAAATTACTGTTTGTGCATTTACAATATTCATTGATTTTTGCCATTGAAAAACATCATGTTATTCATATACCAGGAATGTTTGAAGCTACTGACTGAATGAAAGGAGCTGGCATCTCACTCTCTTTGAATCTTCTTTATCATGCTAAGAGGAGCAGGAAAAAGCAAAAAATTTCAGAATTGCACCTTGCAATGCGGAGAAATTACTGTTTGTGCATATACAATATTCATTGATTTTTGCCATTGAAAAACGTCCAGAAATGATTGAAGCTACTGACTGAATGAAAGGAGCTGGCATCTCACTCTCTTTGAATCTTGTTTATCATGCTAAGAGGAGCAGGAAAAAGCAAAAAATTTCAGAATTGCACCTTGCAATGCGGAGAAATTACTGTTTGTGCATTTACAATATTCATTGATTTTTGCCATTGAAAAACATCATGTTATTCATATACCAGAAATGATTGAAGCTACTGACTGAATGAAAGGAGCTGGCATCTCACTCTCTTTGAATCTTCTTTATCATGCTAAGAGGAGCAGGAAAAAGTAAAAAATTTCAGAATTGCACCTTGCAATGCGGAGAAATTACTGTTTGTGCATTTACAATATTCAATGATTTTTGCCATTGAAAAACGTCCAGAAATGATTGAAGCTACTGACTGAACGAAAGGAGCTGGCATCTCACTCTCTTTGAATCTTCTTTATCATGCTAAGAGGAGCAGGAAAAAGCAAAAAATTTCAGAATTGCACCTTGCAATGCGGAGAAATTACTGTTTGTGCATTTACAATATTCATTGATTTTTGCCATTGAAAAACATCATGTTATTCATATACCAGAAATGTTTGAAGCTACTGACTGAATGAAAGGAGCTGGCATCTCACTCTCTTTGAATCTTCTTTATCATGCTAAGAGGAGCAGGAAAAAGCAAAAAAATTCAGAATTGCACCTTGCAATGCGGAGAAATTACTGTTTGTGCATTTACAATATTCATTGATTTTTGCAATTGAAAAACGTCCAGAAATGATTGAAGCTACTGACTGAATGAAAGGAGCTGGCATCTCACTCTCTTTGAATCTTCATTATCATGCTAAGAGGAGCAGGAAAAAGCAAAAAATTTCAGAATTGAACCTTGCAATGCGGAGAAATTACTGTTTGTGCATTTACAATATTCATTGATTTTTGCCATTGAAAAACATCATGTTATTCATATACCAGGAATGTTTGAAGCTACTGACTGAATGAAAGGAGCTGGCATCTCACTCTCTTTGAATCTTCTTTATCATGCTAAGAGGAGCAGGAAAAAGCAAAAAATTTCAGAATTGCACCTTGCAATGCGGAGAAATTACTGTTTGTGCATATACAATATTCATTGATTTTTGCCATTGAAAAACGTCCAGAAATGATTGAAGCTACTGACTGAATGAAAGGAGCTGGCATCTCACTCTCTTTGAATCTTGTTTATCATGCTAAGAGGAGCAGGAAAAAGCAAAAAATTTCAGAATTGCACCTTGCAATGCGGAGAAATTACTGTTTGTGCATTTACAATATTCATTGATTTTTGCCATTGAAAAACATCATGTTATTCATATACCAGAAATGATTGAAGCTACTGACTGAATGAAAGGAGCTGGCATCTCACTCTCTTTGAATCTTCTTTATCATGCTAAGAGGAGCAGGAAAAAGTAAAAAATTTCAGAATTGCACCTTGCAATGCGGAGAAATTACTGTTTGTGCATTTACAATATTCAATGATTTTTGCCATTGAAAAACGTCCAGAAATGATTGAAGCTACTGACTGAACGAAAGGAGCTGGCATCTCACTCTCTTTGAATCTTCTTTATCATGCTAAGAGGAGCAGGAAAAAGCAAAAAATTTCAGAATTGCACCTTGCAATGCAGAGAAATTACTGTTTGTGCATTTACAATATTCATTGATTTTTGCCATTGAAAAACATCATGTTATTCATATACCAGAAATGTTTGAAGCTACTGACTGAATGAAAGGAGCTGGCATCTCACTCTCTTTGAATCTTCTTTATCATGCTAAGAGGAGCAGGAAAAAGCAAAAAAATTCAGAATTGCACCTTGCAATGCGGAGAAATTACTGTTTGTGCATTTACAATATTCATTGATTTTTACCATTGAAAAACGTCCAGAAATGATTGAAGCTACTGACTGAATGAAAGTAGCTGGCATCTCACTCTCTTTGAATCTTCTTTATCATGCTAAGAGGAGCAGGAAAAAGCAAAAAATTTCAGACTTGCACCTTGCAATGCGGAGAAATTACTGTTTGTGCATTTACAATATTCATTGATTTTTGCCATTGAAAAACATCATGTTATTCATATACCAGAAATGATTGAAGCTACTGACTGAATGAAAGGAGCTGGCATCTCACTCTCTTTGAATCTTCTTTATCATGCTAAGAGGAGCAGGAAAAAGCAAAAAATTTCAGAATTGCACCTTGCAATGCGGAGAAATTACTGTTTGTGCATTTACAATATTCATTGATTTTTGCCATTGAAAAACATCATGTTATTCATATACCAGAAATGATTGAAGCTACTGACTGAATGAAAGGAGCTGGCATCTCACTCTCTTTGAATCTTCTTTATCATGCTAAGAGGAGCAGGAAAAAGCAAAAAATTTCAGAATTGCACCTTGCAATGCGGAGAAATTACTGTTTGTGCATTTACAATATTCATTGATTTTTGCAATTGAAAAACGTCCAGAAATGATTGAAGCTACTGACTGAATGAAAGGAGCTGGCATCTCACTCTCTTTGAATCTTCTTTATCATGCTAAGAGAAGCAGGAAAAAGCAAAAAATTTCAGAATTGCACCTTGCAATGCGGAGAAATTACTGTTTGTGCATTTACAATATTCATTGATTTTTGCAATTGAAAAACGTCCAGAAATGATTGAAGCTACTGACTGAATGAAAGGAGCTGGCATCTCACTCTCTTTGAATCTTCATTATCATGCTAAGAGGAGCAGGAAAAAGCAAAAAATTTCAGAATTGAACCTTGCAATGCGGAGAAATTACTGTTTGTGCATTTACAATATTCATTGATTTTTGCCATTGAAAAACATCATGTTATTCATATACCAGGAATGTTTGAAGCTACTGACTGAATGAAAGGAGCTGGCATCTCACTCTCTTTGAATCTTCTTTATCATGCTAAGAGGAGCAGGAAAAAGCAAAAAATTTCAGAATTGCACCTTGCAATGCGGAGAAATTACTGTTTGTGCATATACAATATTCATTGATTTTTGCCATTGAAAAACGTCCAGAAATGATTGAAGCTACTGACTGAATGAAAGGAGCTGGCATCTCACTCTCTTTGAATCTTGTTTATCATGCTAAGAGGAGCAGGAAAAAGCAAAAAATTTCAGAATTGCACCTTGCAATGCGGAGAAATTACTGTTTGTGCATTTACAATATTCATTGATTTTTGCCATTGAAAAACATCATGTTATTCATATACCAGAAATGATTGAAGCTACTGACTGAATGAAAGGAGCTGGCATCTCACTCTCTTTGAATCTTCTTTATCATGCTAAGAGGAGCAGGAAAAAGTAAAAAATTTCAGAATTGCACCTTGCAATGCGGAGAAATTACTGTTTGTGCATTTACAATATTCAATGATTTTTGCCATTGAAAAACGTCCAGAAATGATTGAAGCTACTGACTGAACGAAAGGAGCTGGCATCTCACTCTCTTTGAATCTTCTTTATCATGCTAAGAGGAGCAGGAAAAAGCAAAAAATTTCAGAATTGCACCTTGCAATGCGGAGAAATTACTGTTTGTGCATTTACAATATTCATTGATTTTTGCCATTGAAAAACATCATGTTATTCATATACCAGAAATGTTTGAAGCTACTGACTGAATGAAAGGAGCTGGCATCTCACTCTCTTTGAATCTTCTTTATCATGCTAAGAGGAGCAGGAAAAAGCAAAAAAATTCAGAATTGCACCTTGCAATGCGGAGAAATTACTGTTTGTGCATTTACAATATTCATTGATTTTTACCATTGAAAAACGTCCAGAAATGATTGAAGCTACTGACTGAATGAAAGTAGCTGGCATCTCACTCTCTTTGAATCTTCTTTATCATGCTAAGAGGAGCAGGAAAAAGCAAAAAATTTCAGACTTGCACCTTGCAATGCGGAGAAATTACTGTTTGTGCATTTACAATATTCATTGATTTTTGCCATTGAAAAACATCATGTTATTCATATACCAGAAATGATTGAAGCTACTGACTGAATGAAAGGAGCTGGCATCTCACTCTCTTTGAATCTTCTTTATCATGCTAAGAGGAGCAGGAAAAAGCAAAAAATTTCAGAATTGCACCTTGCAATGCGGAGAAATTACTGTTTGTGCATTTACAATATTCATTGATTTTTGCCATTGAAAAACATCATGTTATTCATATACCAGAAATGATTGAAGCTACTGACTGAATGAAAGGAGCTGGCATCTCACTCTCTTTGAATCTTCTTTATCATGCTAAGAGGAGCAGGAAAAAGCAAAAAATTTCAGAATTGCACCTTGCAATGCGGAGAAATTACTGTTTGTGCATTTACAATATTCATTGATTTTTGCAATTGAAAAACGTCCAGAAATGATTGAAGCTACTGACTGAATGAAAGGAGCTGGCATCTCACTCTCTTTGAATCTTCTTTATCATGCTAAGAGGAGCAGGAAAAAGCAAAAAATTTCAGAATTGCACCTTGCAATGCGGAGAAATTACTGTTTGTGCATTTACAATATTCATTGATTTTTGCCATTGAAAAACGTCCAGAAATGATTGAAGCTACTGACTGAATGAAAGGAGCTGGCATCTCACTCTCTTTGAATCTTGTTTATCATGCTAAGAGGAGCAGGAAAAAGCAAAAAATTTCAGAATTGCACCTTGCAATGCGGAGAAATTACTGTTTGTGCATTTACAATATTCATTGATTTTTGCCATTGAAAAACATCATGTTATTCATATACCAGAAATGATTGAAGCTACTGACTGAATGAAAGGAGCTGGCATCTCACTCTCTTTGAATCTTCTTTATCATGCTAAGAGGAGCAGGAAAAAGTAAAAAATTTCAGAATTGCACCTTGCAATTCGGAGAAATTACTGTTTGTGCATTTACAATATTCAATGATTTTTGCCATTGAAAAACGTCCAGAAATGATTGAAGCTACTGACTGAACGAAAGGAGCTGGCATCTCACTCTCTTTGAATCTTCTTTATCATGCTAAGAGGAGCAGGAAACAGCAAAAAATTTCAGATTTGCACCTTGCAATGCGGAGAAATTACTGTTTGTGCATTTACAATATTCATTGATTTTTGCCATTGAAAAACATCATGTTATTCATATACCAGAAATGTTTGAAGCTACTGACTGAATGAAAGGAGCTGGCATCTCACTCTCTTTGAATCTTCTTTATCATGCTAAGAGGAGCAGGAAAAAGCAAAAAATTTCAGAATTGCACCTTGCAATGCGGAGAAATTACTGTTTGTGCATTTACAATATTCATTGATTTTTGCCATTGAAAAACATCATGTTATTCATATACCTGAAATGTTTGAAGCTACTGACTGAATGAAAGGAGCTGGCATCTCACTCTCTTTGAATCTTCTTTATCATGCTAAGAGGAGCAGGAAAAAGCAAAAAATTTCAGAATTGCACCTTGCAATGCGGAGAAATTACTGTTTGTGCATTTACAATATTCATTGATTTTTGCCATTGAAAAACATCATGTTATTCATATACCAGAAATGTTTGAAGCTACTGACTGAATGAAAGGAGCTGGCATCTCACTCTCTTTGAATCTTCTTTATCATGCTAAGAGGAGCAGGAAAAAGCAAAAAATTTCAGAATTGCACCTTGCAATGCGGATAAATTACTGTTTGTGCATTTACAATATTCATTGATTTTTGCCATTGAAAAACATCATGTTATTCATATACCAGAAATGATTGAAGCTACTGACTGAATGAAAGGAGCTGGCATCGCACTCTCTTTCAATCTTCTTTATCATGCTAAGAGGAGCAGGAAAAAGCAAAAAATTTCAGAATTGCACCTTGCAATGCGGAGAAATTACTGTTTGTGCATTTACAATATTCATTGATTTTTGCCATTGAAAAACATCATGTTATTCATATACCAGAAATGATTGAAGCTACTGACTGAATGAAAGGAGCTGGCATCTCACTCTCTTTGAATCTTCTTTATCATGCTAAGAGGAGCAGGAAAAAGCAAAAAATTTCAGAATTGCACCTTGCAATGCGGAGAAATTACTGTTTGTGCATTTACAATATTCATTGATTTTTGCAATTGAAAAACGTCCAGAAATGATTGAAGCTACTGACTGAATGAAAGGAGCTGGCATCTCACTCTCTTTGAATCTTCATTATCATGCTAAGAGGAGCAGGAAAAAACAAAAAATTTCAGAATTGAACCTTGCAATGCGGAGAAATTACTGTTTGTGCATTTACAATATTCATTGATTTTTGCCATTGAAAAACATCATGTTATTCATATACCAGGAATGTTTGAAGCTACTGACTGAATGAAAGGAGCTGGCATCTCACTCTCTTTGAATCTTCTTTATCATGCTAAGAGGAGCAGGAAAAAGTAAAAAATTTCAGAATTGCACCTTGCAATGCGGAGAAATTACTGTTTGTGCATTTACAATATTCAATGATTTTTGCCATTGAAAAACGTCCAGAAATGATTGAAGCTACTGACTGAACGAAAGGAGCTGGCATCTCACTCTCTTTGAATCTTCTTTATCATGCTAAGAGGAGCAGGAAAAAGCAAAAAATTTCAGAATTGCACCTTGCAATGCGGAGAAATTACTGTTTGTGCATTTACAATATTCATTGATTTTTGCCATTGAAAAACATCATGTTATTCATATACCAGAAATGTTTGAAGCTACTGACTGAATGAAAGGAGCTGGCATCTCACTCTCTTTGAATCTTCTTTATCATGCTAAGAGGAGCAGGAAAAAGCAAAAAATTTCAGAATTGCACCTTGCAATGCGGAGAAATTACTGTTTGTGCATTTACAATATTCATTGATTTTTGCCATTGAAAAACATCATGTTATTCATATACCTGAAATGTTTGAAGCTACTGACTGAATGAAAGGAGCTGGCATCTCACTCTCTTTGAATCTTCTTTATCATGCTAAGAGGAGCAGGAAAAAGCAAAAAATTTCAGAATTGCACCTTGCAATGCGGAGAAATTACTGTTTGTGCATTTACAATATTCATTGATTTTTGCCATTGAAAAACATCATGTTATTCATATACCAGAAATGTTTGAAGCTACTGACTGAATGAAAGGAGCTGGCATCTCACTCTCTTTGAATCTTCTTTATCATGCTAAGAGGAGCAGGAAAAAGCAAAAAATTTCAGAATTGCACCTTGCAATGCGGATAAATTACTGTTTGTGCATTTACAATATTCATTGATTTTTGCCATTGAAAAACATCATGTTATTCATATACCAGAAATGATTGAAGCTACTGACTGAATGAAAGGAGCTGGCATCGCACTCTCTTTCAATCTTCTTTATCATGCTAAGAGGAGCAGGAAAAAGCAAAAAATTTCAGAATTGCACCTTGCAATGCGGAGAAATTACTGTTTGTGCATTTACAATATTCATTGATTTTTGCCATTGAAAAACATCATGTTATTCATATACCAGAAATGATTGAAGCTACTGACTGAATGAAAGGAGCTGGCATCTCACTCTCTTTGAATCTTCTTTATCATGCTAAGAGGAGCAGGAAAAAGCAAAAAATTTCAGAATTGCACCTTGCAATGCGGAGAAATTACTGTTTGTGCATTTACAATATTCATTGATTTTTGCAATTGAAAAACGTCCAGAAATGATTGAAGCTACTGACTGAATGAAAGGAGCTGGCATCTCACTCTCTTTGAATCTTCATTATCATGCTAAGAGGAGCAGGAAAAAGCAAAAAATTTCAGAATTGAACCTTGCAATGCGGAGAAATTACTGTTTGTGCATTTACAATATTCATTGATTTTTGCCATTGAAAAACATCATGTTATTCATATACCAGGAATGTTTGAAGCTACTGACTGAATGAAAGGAGCTGGCATCTCACTCTCTTTGAATCTTCTTTATCATGCTAAGAGGAGCAGGAAAAAGCAAAAAATTTCAGAATTGCACCTTGCAATGCGGAGAAATTACTGTTTGTGCATATACAATATTCATTGATTTTTGCCATTGAAAAACGTCCAGAAATGATTGAAGCTACTGACTGAATGAAAGGAGCTGGCATCTCACTCTCTTTGAATCTTGTTTATCATGCTAAGAGGAGCAGGAAAAAGCAAAAAATTTCAGAATTGCACCTTGCAATGCGGAGAAATTACTGTTTGTGCATTTACAATATTCATTGATTTTTGCCATTGAAAAACATCATGTTATTCATATACCAGAAATGATTGAAGCTACTGACTGAATGAAAGGAGCTGGCATCTCACTCTCTTTGAATCTTCTTTATCATGCTAAGAGGAGCAGGAAAAAGTAAAAAATTTCAGAATTGCACCTTGCAATGCGGAGAAATTACTGTTTGTGCATTTACAATATTCAATGATTTTTGCCATTGAAAAACGTCCAGAAATGATTGAAGCTACTGACTGAACGAAAGGAGCTGGCATCTCACTCTCTTTGAATCTTCTTTATCATGCTAAGAGGAGCAGGAAAAAGCAAAAAATTTCAGAATTGCACCTTGCAATGCGGAGAAATTACTGTTTGTGCATTTACAATATTCATTGATTTTTGCCATTGAAAAACATCATGTTATTCATATACCAGAAATGTTTGAAGCTACTGACTGAATGAAAGGAGCTGGCATCTCACTCTCTTTGAATCTTCTTTATCATGCTAAGAGGAGCAGGAAAAAGCAAAAAAATTCAGAATTGCACCTTGCAATGCGGAGAAATTACTGTTTGTGCATTTACAATATTCATTGATTTTTACCATTGAAAAACGTCCAGAAATGATTGAAGCTACTGACTGAATGAAAGTAGCTGGCATCTCACTCTCTTTGAATCTTCTTTATCATGCTAAGAGGAGCAGGAAAAAGCAAAAAATTTCAGACTTGCACCTTGCAATGCGGAGAAATTACTGTTTGTGCATTTACAATATTCATTGATTTTTGCCATTGAAAAACATCATGTTATTCATATACCAGAAATGATTGAAGCTACTGACTGAATGAAAGGAGCTGGCATCTCACTCTCTTTGAATCTTCTTTATCATGCTAAGAGGAGCAGGAAAAAGCAAAAAATTTCAGAATTGCACCTTGCAATGCGGAGAAATTACTGTTTGTGCATTTACAATATTCATTGATTTTTGCCATTGAAAAACATCATGTTATTCATATACCAGAAATGATTGAAGCTACTGACTGAATGAAAGGAGCTGGCATCTCACTCTCTTTGAATCTTCTTTATCATGCTAAGAGGAGCAGGAAAAAGCAAAAAATTTCAGAATTGCACCTTGCAATGCGGAGAAATTACTGTTTGTGCATTTACAATATTCATTGATTTTTGCAATTGAAAAACGTCCAGAAATGATTGAAGCTACTGACTGAATGAAAGGAGCTGGCATCTCACTCTCTTTGAATCTTCTTTATCATGCTAAGAGGAGCAGGAAAAAGCAAAAAATTTCAGAATTGCACCTTGCAATGCGGAGAAATTACTGTTTGTGCATTTACAATATTCATTGATTTTTGCCATTGAAAAACGTCCAGAAATGATTGAAGCTACTGACTGAATGAAAGGAGCTGGCATCTCACTCTCTTTGAATCTTGTTTATCATGCTAAGAGGAGCAGGAAAAAGCAAAAAATTTCAGAATTGCACCTTGCAATGCGGAGAAATTACTGTTTGTGCATTTACAATATTCATTGATTTTTGCCATTGAAAAACATCATGTTATTCATATACCAGAAATGATTGAAGCTACTGACTGAATGAAAGGAGCTGGCATCTCACTCTCTTTGAATCTTCTTTATCATGCTAAGAGGAGCAGGAAAAAGTAAAAAATTTCAGAATTGCACCTTGCAATGCGGAGAAATTACTGTTTGTGCATTTACAATATTCAATGATTTTTGCCATTGAAAAACGTCCAGAAATGATTGAAGCTACTGACTGAACGAAAGGAGCTGGCATCTCACTCTCTTTGAATCTTCTTTATCATGCTAAGAGGAGCAGGAAAAAGCAAAAAATTTCAGAATTGCACCTTGCAATGCGGAGAAATTACTGTTTGTGCATTTACAATATTCATTGATTTTTGCCATTGAAAAACATCATGTTATTCATATACCAGAAATGTTTGAAGCTACTGACTGAATGAAAGGAGCTGGCATCTCACTCTCTTTGAATCTTCTTTATCATGCTAAGAGGAGCAGGAAAAAGCAAAAAATTTCAGAATTGCACCTTGCAATGCGGAGAAATTACTGTTTGTGCATTTACAATATTCATTGATTTTTGCAATTGAAAAACGTCCAGAAATGATTGAAGCTACTGACTGAATGAAAGGAGCTGGCATCTCACTCTCTTTGAATCTTCTTTATCATGCTAAGAGGAGCAGGAAAAAGCAAAAAATTTCAGAATTGCACCTTGCAATGCGGAGAAATTACTGTTTGTGCATTTACAATATTCATTGATTTTTGCCATTGAAAAACATCATGTTATTCATATACCTGAAATGTTTGAAGCTACTGACTGAATGAAAGGAGCTGGCATCTCACTCTCTTTGAATCTTCTTTATCATGCTAAGAGGAGCAGGAAAAAGCAAAAAATTTCAGAATTGCACCTTGCAATGCGGAGAAATTACTGTTTGTGCATTTACAATATTCATTGATTTTTGCCATTGAAAAACATCATGTTATTCATATACCAGAAATGTTTGAAGCTTCTGACTGAATGAAAGGAGCTGGCATCTCACTCTCTTTGAATCTTCTTTATCATGCTAAGAGGAGCAGGAAAAAGCAAAAAATTTCAGAATTGCACCTTGCAATGCGGAGAAATTACTGTTTGTGCATTTACAATATTCATTGATTTTTACCATTGAAAAACGTCCAGAAATGATTGAAGCTACTGACTGAATGAAAGTAGCTGGCATCTCACTCTCTTTGAATCTTCTTTATCATGCTAAGAGGAGCAGGAAAAAGCAAAAAATTTCAGACTTGCACCTTGCAATGCGGAGAAATTACTGTTTGTGCATTTACAATATTCATTGATTTTTGCCATTGAAAAACATCATGTTATTCATATACCAGAAATGTTTGAAGCTACTGACTGAATGAAAGGAGCTGGCATCTCACTCTCTTTGAATCTTCTTTATCATGCTAAGAGGAGCAGGAAAAAGCAAAAAATTTCAGAATTGCACCTTGCAATGCGGAGAAATTACTGTTTGTGCATTTACAATATTCATTGATTTTTACCATTGAAAAACATCCAGAAATGATTGAAGCTATTGACTGAATGAAAGTAGCTGGCATCTCACTCTCTTTGAATCTTTATCATGCTAAGAGGAGCAGGAAAAAGCAAAAAATTTCAGACTTGCACCTTGCAATGCGGAGAAATTACTGTTTGTGCATTTACAATATTCATTGATTTTTGCCATTGAAAAACATCATGTTATTCATATACCAGAAATGTTTGAAGCTACTGACTGAATGAAAGGAGCTGGCATCTCACTCTCTTTGAATCTTCTTTATCATGCTAAGAGGAGCAGGAAAAAGCAAAAAATTTCAGAATTGCACCTTGCAATGCGGAGAAATTACTGTTTGTGCATTTACAATATTCATTGATTTTTGCCATTGAAAAACGTCCAGAAATGATTGAAGCTACTGACTGAATGAAAGGAGCTGGCATCTCACTCTCTTTGAATCTTCTTTATCATGCTAAGAGGAGCAGGAAAAAGCAAAAAATTTCAGAATTGCACCTTGCAATGTGGAGAAATTACTGTTTGTGCATTTACAATATTCATTGATTTTTGCCATTGAAAAACGTCCAGAAATGATTGAAGCTACTGACTGAATGAAAGGAGCTGGCATCTCACTCTCTTTGAATCTTGTTTATCATGCTAAGAGGAGAAGGAAAAAGCAAAAAATTTCAGAATTGCACCTTGCAATGCGGAGAAATTACTGTTTGTGCATTTACAATATTCATTGATTTTTGCCATTGAAAAACATCATGTTATTCATATACCAGAAATGATTGAAGCTACTGACTGAATGAAAGGAGCTGGCATCTCACTCTCTTTGAATCTTCTTTATCATGCTAAGAGGAGCAGGAAAAAGTAAAAAATTTCAGAATTGCACCTTGCAATGCGGAGAAATTACTGTTTGTGCATTTACAATATTCAATGATTTTTGCCATTGAAAAACGTCCAGAAATGATTGAAGCTACTGACTGAACGAAAGGAGCTGGCATCTCACTCTCTTTGAATCTTCTTTATCATGCTAAGAGGAGCAGGAAAAAGCAAAAAATTTCAGAATTGCACCTTGCAATGCGGAGAAATTACTGTTTGTGCATTTACAATATTCATTGATTTTTGCCATTGAAAAACATCATGTTATTCATATACCAGAAATGTTTGAAGCTACTGACTGAATGAAAGGAGCTGGCATCTCACTCTCTTTGAATCTTCTTTATCATGCTAAGAGGAGCAGGAAAAAGCAAAAAATTTCAGAATTGCACCTTGCAATGCGGAGAAATTACTGTTTGTGCATTTACAATATTCATTGATTTTTGCAATTGAAAAACGTCCAGAAATGATTGAAGCTACTGACTGAATGAAAGGAGCTGGCATCTCACTCTCTTTGAATCTTCTTTATCATGCTAAGAGGAGCAGGAAAAAGCAAAAAATTTCAGAATTGCACCTTGCAATGCGGAGAAATTACTGTTTGTGCATTTACAATATTCATTGATTTTTGCCATTGAAAAACATCATGTTATTCATATACCTGAAATGTTTGAAGCTACTGACTGAATGAAAGGAGCTGGCATCTCACTCTCTTTGAATCTTCTTTATCATGCTAAGAGGAGCAGGAAAAAGCAAAAAATTTCAGAATTGCACCTTGCAATGCGGAGAAATTACTGTTTGTGCATTTACAATATTCATTGATTTTTGCCATTGAAAAACATCATGTTATTCATATACCAGAAATGTTTGAAGCTTCTGACTGAATGAAAGGAGCTGGCATCTCACTCTCTTTGAATCTTCTTTATCATGCTAAGAGGAGCAGGAAAAAGCAAAAAATTTCAGAATTGCACCTTGCAATGCGGAGAAATTACTGTTTGTGCATTTACAATATTCATTGATTTTTACCATTGAAAAACGTTCAGAAATGATTGAAGCTACTGACTGAATGAAAGTAGCTGGCATCTCACTCTCTTTGAATCTTCTTTATCATGCTAAGAGGAGCAGGAAAAAGCAAAAAATTTCAGACTTGCACCTTGCAATGCGGAGAAATTACTGTTTGTGCATTTACAATATTCATTGATTTTTGCCATTGAAAAACATCATGTTATTCATATACCAGAAATGTTTGAAGCTACTGACTGAATGAAAGGAGCTGGCATCTCACTCTCTTTGAATCTTCTTTATCATGCTAAGAGGAGCAGGAAAAAGCAAAAAATTTCAGACTTGCACCTTGCAATGCGGAGAAATTACTGTTTGTGCATCTACAATATTCAATGATTTTTGCCATTGAAAAACGTCCAGAAATGATTGAAGCTACTGACTGAACGAAAGGAGCTGGCATCTCACTCTCTTTGAATCTTCTTTATCATGCTAAGAGGAGCAGGAAAAAGCAAAAAATTTCAGAATTGCACCTTGCAATGCGGAGAAATTACTGTTTGTGCATTTACAATATTCATTGATTTTTGCCATTGAAAAACATCATGTTATTCATATACCAGAAATGTTTGAAGCTACTGACTGAATGAAAGGAGCTGGCATCTCACTCTCTTTGAATCTTCTTTATCATGCTAAGAGGAGCAGGAAAAAGCAAAAAATTTCAGAATTGCACCTTGCAATGCGGAGAAATTACTGTTTGTGCATTTACAATATTCATTGATTTTTGCCATTGAAAAACATCATGTTATTCATATACCAGAAATGTTTGAAGCTTCTGACTGAATGAAAGGAGCTGGCATCTCACTCTCTTTGAATCTTCTTTATCATGCTAAGAGGAGCAGGAAAAAGCAAAAAATTTCAGAATTGCACCTTGCAATGCGGAGAAATTACTGTTTGTGCATTTACAATATTCATTGATTTTTACCATTGAAAAACGTCCAGAAATGATTGAAGCTACTGACTGAATGAAAGTAGCTGGCATCTCACTCTCTTTGAATCTTCTTTATCATGCTAAGAGGAGCAGGAAAAAGCAAAAAATTTCAGACTTGCACCTTGCAATGCGGAGAAATTACTGTTTGTGCATTTACAATATTCATTGATTTTTGCCATTGAAAAACATCATGTTATTCATATACCAGAAATGTTTGAAGCTACTGACTGAATGAAAGGAGCTGGCATCTCACTCTCTTTGAATCTTCTTTATCATGCTAAGAGGAGCAGGAAAAAGCAAAAAATTTCAGAATTGCACCTTGCAATGCGGAGAAATTACTGTTTGTGCATTTACAATATTCATTGATTTTTACCATTGAAAAACATCCAGAAATGATTGAAGCTATTGACTGAATGAAAGTAGCTGGCATCTCACTCTCTTTGAATCTTTATCATGCTAAGAGGAGCAGGAAAAAGCAAAAAATTTCAGACTTGCACCTTGCAATGCGGAGAAATTACTGTTTGTGCATTTACAATATTCATTGATTTTTGCCATTGAAAAACATCATGTTATTCATATACCAGAAATGTTTGAAGCTACTGACTGAATGAAAGGAGCTGGCATCTCACTCTCTTTGAATCTTCTTTATCATGCTAAGAGGAGCAGGAAAAAGCAAAAAATTTCAGAATTGCACCTTGCAATGCGGAGAAATTACTGTTTGTGCATTTACAATATTCATTGATTTTTGCCATTGAAAAACGTCCAGAAATGATTGAAGCTACTGACTGAATGAAAGGAGCTGGCATCTCACTCTCTTTGAATCTTCTTTATCATGCTAAGAGGAGCAGGAAAAAGCAAAAAATTTCAGAATTGCACCTTGCAATGCGGAGAAATTACTGTTTGTGCATTTACAATATTCATTGATTTTTGCCATTGAAAAACGTCCAGAAATGATTGAAGCTACTGACTGAATGAAAGGAGCTGGCATCTCACTCTCTTTGAATCTTGTTTATCATGCTAAGAGGAGAAGGAAAAAGCAAAAAATTTCAGAATTGCACCTTGCAATGCGGAGAAATTACTGTTTGTGCATTTACAATATTCATTGATTTTTGCAATTGAAAAACATCATGTTATTCATATACCAGAAATGATTGAAGCTACTGACTGAATGAAAGGAGCTGGCATCTCACTCTCTTTGAATCTTCTTTATCATGCTAAGAGGAGCAGGAAAAAGTAAAAAATTTCAGAATTGCACCTTGCAATGCGGAGAAATTACTGTTTGTGCATTTACAATATTCAATGATTTTTGCCATTGAAAAACGTCCAGAAATGATTGAAGCTACTGACTGAACGAAAGGAGCTGGCATCTCACTCTCTTTGAATCTTCTTTATCATGCTAAGAGGAGCAGGAAAAAGCAAAAAATTTCAGAATTGCACCTTGCAATGCGGAGAAATTACTGTTTGTGCATTTACAATATTCAATGATTTTTGCCATTGAAAAACGTCCAGAAATGATTGAAGCTACTGACTGAACGAAAGGAGCTGGCATCTCACTCTCTTTGAATCTTCTTTATCATGCTAAGAGGAGCAGGAAAAAGCAAAAAATTTCAGAATTGCACCTTGCAATGCGGAGAAATTACTGTTTGTGCATTTACAATATTCATTGATTTTTGCCATTGAAAAACATCATGTTATTCATATACCAGAAATGTTTGAAGCTACTGACTGAATGAAAGGAGCTGGCATCTCACTCTCTTTGAATCTTCTTTATCATGCTAAGAGGAGCAGGAAAAAGCAAAAAATTTCAGAATTGCACCTTGCAATGCGGAGAAATTACTGTTTGTGCATTTACAATATTCATTGATTTTTGCAATTGAAAAACGTCCAGAAATGATTGAAGCTACTGACTGAATGAAAGGAGCTGGCATCTCACTCTCTTTGAATCTTCTTTATCATGCTAAGAGGAGCAGGAAAAAGCAAAAAATTTCAGAATTGCACCTTGCAATGCGGAGAAATTACTGTTTGTGCATTTACAATATTCATTGATTTTTGCCATTGAAAAACATCATGTTATTCATATACCTGAAATGTTTGAAGCTACTGACTGAATGAAAGGAGCTGGCATCTCACTCTCTTTGAATCTTCTTTATCATGCTAAGAGGAGCAGGAAAAAGCAAAAAATTTCAGAATTGCACCTTGCAATGCGGAGAAATTACTGTTTGTGCATTTACAATATTCATTGATTTTTGCCATTGAAAAACATCATGTTATTCATATACCAGAAATGTTTGAAGCTTCTGACTGAATGAAAGGAGCTGGCATCTCACTCTCTTTGAATCTTCTTTATCATGCTAAGAGGAGCAGGAAAAAGCAAAAAATTTCAGAATTGCACCTTGCAATGCGGAGAAATTACTGTTTGTGCATTTACAATATTCATTGATTTTTACCATTGAAAAACGTCCAGAAATGATTGAAGCTACTGACTGAATGAAAGTAGCTGGCATCTCACTCTCTTTGAATCTTCTTTATCATGCTAAGAGGAGCAGGAAAAAGCAAAAAATTTCAGACTTGCACCTTGCAATGCGGAGAAATTACTGTTTGTGCATTTACAATATTCATTGATTTTTGCCATTGAAAAACATCATGTTATTCATATACCAGAAATGTTTGAAGCTACTGACTGAATGAAAGGAGCTGGCATCTCACTCTCTTTGAATCTTCTTTATCATGCTAAGAGGAGCAGGAAAAAGCAAAAAATTTCAGAATTGCACCTTGCAATGCGGAGAAATTACTGTTTGTGCATTTACAATATTCATTGATTTTTACCATTGAAAAACATCCAGAAATGATTGAAGCTATTGACTGAATGAAAGTAGCTGGCATCTCACTCTCTTTGAATCTTTATCATGCTAAGAGGAGCAGGAAAAAGCAAAAAATTTCAGACTTGCACCTTGCAATGCGGAGAAATTACTGTTTGTGCATTTACAATATTCATTGATTTTTGCCATTGAAAAACATCATGTTATTCATATACCAGAAATGTTTGAAGCTACTGACTGAATGAAAGGAGCTGGCATCTCACTCTCTTTGAATCTTCTTTATCATGCTAAGAGGAGCAGGAAAAAGCAAAAAATTTCAGAATTGCACCTTGCAATGCGGAGAAATTACTGTTTGTGCATTTACAATATTCATTGATTTTTGCCATTGAAAAACGTCCAGAAATGATTGAAGCTACTGACTGAATGAAAGGAGCTGGCATCTCACTCTCTTTGAATCTTCTTTATCATGCTAAGAGGAGCAGGAAAAAGCAAAAAATTTCAGAATTGCACCTTGCAATGCGGAGAAATTACTGTTTGTGCATTTACAATATTCATTGATTTTTGCCATTGAAAAACGTCCAGAAATGATTGAAGCTACTGACTGAATGAAAGGAGCTGGCATCTCACTCTCTTTGAATCTTGTTTATCATGCTAAGAGGAGCAGGAAAAAGCAAAAAATTTCAGAATTGCACCTTGCAATGCGGAGAAATTACTGTTTGTGCATTTACAATATTCATTGATTTTTGCCATTGAAAAACATCATGTTATTCATATACCAGAAATGATTGAAGCTACTGACTGAACGAAAGGAGCTGGCATCTCACTCTCTTTGAATCTTCTTTATCATGCTAAGAGGAGCAGGAAAAAGCAAAAAATTTCAGAATTGCACCTTGCAATGCGGAGAAATTACTGTTTGTGCATTTACAATATTCATTGATTTTTGCCATTGAAAAACATCATGTTATTCATATACCAGAAATGTTTGAAGCTTCTGACTGAATGAAAGGAGCTGGCATCTCACTCTCTTTGAATCTTCTTTATCATGCTAAGAGGAGCAGGAAAAAGCAAAAAATTTCAGAATTGCACCTTGCAATGCGGAGAAATTACTGTTTGTGCATTTACAATATTCATTGATTTTTACCATTGAAAAACGTCCAGAAATGATTGAAGCTACTGACTGAATGAAAGTAGCTGGCATCTCACTCTCTTTGAATCTTCTTTATCATGCTAAGAGGAGCAGGAAAAAGCAAAAAATTTCAGACTTGCACCTTGCAATGCGGAGAAATTACTGTTTGTGCATTTACAATATTCATTGATTTTTGCCATTGAAAAACATCATGTTATTCATATACCAGAAATGTTTGAAGCTACTGACTGAATGAAAGGAGCTGGCATCTCACTCTCTTTGAATCTTCTTTATCATGCTAAGAGGAGCAGGAAAAAGCAAAAAATTTCAGAATTGCACCTTGCAATGCGGAGAAATTACTGTTTATGCATTTACAATATTCATTGATTTTTGCCATTGAAAAACGTCCAGAAATGATTGAAGCTACTGACTGAATGAAAGGAGCTGGCATCTCACTCTCTTTGAATCTTCTTTATCATGCTAAGAGGAGCAGGAAAAAGCAAAAAATTTCAGACTTGCACCTTGCAATGCGGAGAAATTACTGTTTGTTCATTTACAATATTCATTGATTTTTGCCATTGAAAAACGTCCAGAAATGATTGAAGCTACTGACTGAATGAAAGGAGCTGGCATCTCACTCTCTTTGAATCTTCTTTATCATGCTAAGAGGAGCAGGAAAAAGCAAAAAATTTCAGAATTGCACCTTGCAATGCGGAGAAATTACTGTTTGTGCATTTACAATATTCATTGATTTTTACCATTGAAAAACGTCCAGAAATGATTGAAGCTACTGACTGAATGAAAGTAGCTGGCATCTCACTCTCTTTGAATCTTCTTTATCATGCTAAGAGGAGCAGGAAAAAGCAAAAAATTTCAGACTTGCACCTTGCAATGCGGAGAAATTACTGTTTGTGCATTTACAATATTCATTGATTTTTGCCATTGAAAAACATCATGTTATTCATATACCAGAAATGTTTGAAGCTACTGACTGAATGAAAGGAGCTGGCATCTCACTCTCTTTGAATCTTCTTTATCATGCTAAGAGGAGCAGGAAAAAGCAAAAAATTTCAGAATTGCACCTTGCAATGCGGAGAAATTACTGTTTGTGCATTTACAATATTCATTGATTTTTGCCATTGAAAAACGTCCAGAAATGATTGAAGCTACTGACTGAATGAAAGGAGCTGGCATCTCACTCTCTTTGAATCTTCTTTATCATGCTAAGAGGAGCAGGAAAAAGTAAAAAATTTCAGAATTGCACCTTGCAATGCGGAGAAATTACTGTTTGTGCATTTACAATATTCAATGATTTTTGCCATTGAAAAACGTCCAGAAATGATTGAAGCTACTGACTGAACGAAAGGAGCTGGCATCTCACTCTCTTTGAATCTTCTTTATCATGCTAAGAGGAGCAGGAAAAAGCAAAAAATTTCAGAATTGCACCTTGCAATGCGGAGAAATTACTGTTTGTGCATTTACAATATTCATTGATTTTTGCCATTGAAAAACATCATGTTATTCATATACCAGAAATGTTTGAAGCTACAGACTGAATGAAAGGAGCTGGCATCTCACTCTCTTTGAATCTTCTTTATCATGCTAAGAGGAGCAGGAAAAAGCAAAAAATTTCAGAATTGCACCTTGCAATGCGGAGAAATTACTGTTTGTGCATTTACAATATTCATTGATTTTTGCCATTGAAAAACGTCCAGAAATGATTGAAGCTACTGACTGAATGAAAGTAGCTGGCATCTCACTCTCTTTGAATCTTCTTTATCATGCTAAGAGGAGCAGGAAAAAGCAAAAAATTTCAGACTTGCACCTTGCAATGCGGAGAAATTACTGTTTGTGCATTTACAATATTCATTGATTTTTGCCATTGAAAAACATCATGTTATTCATATACCAGAAATGTTTGAAGCTACTGACTGAATGAAAGGAGCTGGCATCTCACTCTCTTTGAATCTTCTTTATCATGCTAAGAGGAGCAGGAAAAAGCAAAAAATTTCAGAATTGCACCTTGCAATGCGGAGAAATTACTGTTTGTGCATTTACAATATTCATTGATTTTTGCCATTGAAAAACGTCCAGAAATGATTGAAGCTACTGACTGAATGAAAGGAGCTGGCATCTCACTCTCTTTGAATCTTGTTTATCATGCTAAGAGGAGCAGGAAAAAGCAAAAAATTTCAGAATTGCACCTTGCAATGCGGAGAAATTACTGTTTGTGCATTTACAATATTCATTGATTTTTGCCATTGAAAAACGTCCAGAAATGATTGAAGCTACTGACTGAATGAAAGTAGCTGGCATCTCACTCTCTTTGAATCTTCTTTATCATGCTAAGAGGAGCAGGAAAAAGCAAAAAATTTCATACTTGCACCTTGCAATGCGGAGAAATTACTGTTTGTGCATTTACAATATTCATTGATTTTTGCCATTGAAAAACATCATGTTATTCATATACCAGAAATGTTTGAAGCTACTGACTGAATGAAAGGAGCTGGCATCTCACTCTCTTTGAATCTTCTTTATCATGCTAAGAGGAGCAGGAAAAAGCAAAAAATTTCAGAATTGCACCTTGCAATGCGGAGAAATTACTGTTTGTGCATTTACAATATTCATTGATTTTTGCCATTGAAAAACGTCCAGAAATGATTGAAGCTACTGACTGAATGAAAGGAGCTGGCATCTCACTCTCTTTGAATCTTCTTTATCATGCTAAGAGGAGCAGGAAAAAGCAAAAAATTTCAGAATTGCACCTTGCAATGCGGAGAAATTACTGTTTGTGCATTTACAATATTCATTGATTTTTGCCATTGAAAAACGTCCAGAAATGATTGAAGCTACTGACTGAATGAAAGGAGCTGGCATCTCACTCTCTTTGAATCTTGTTTATCATGCTAAGAGGAGCAGGAAAAAGCAAAAAATTTCAGAATTGCACCTTGCAATGCGGAGAAATTACTGTTTGTGCATTTACAATATTTATTGATTTTTGCCATTGAAAAACATCATGTTATTCATATACCAGAAATGATTGAAGCTACTGACTGAATGAAAGGAGCTGGCATCTCACTCTCTTTGAATCTTCTTTATCATGCTAAGAGGAGCAGGAAAAAGTAAAAAATTTCAGAATTGCACCTTGCAATGCGGAGAAATTACTGTTTGTGCATTTACAATATTCAATGATTTTTGCCATTGAAAAACGTCCAGAAATGATTGAAGCTACTGACTGAACGAAAGGAGCTGGCATCTCACTCTCTTTGAATCTTCTTTATCATGCTAAGAGGAGCAGGAAAAAGCAAAAAATTTCAGAATTGCACCTTGCAATGCGGAGAAATTACTGTTTGTGCATTTACAATATTCATTGATTTTTGCCATTGAAAAACATCATGTTATTCATATACCAGAAATGTTTGAAGCTACTGACTGAATGAAAGGAGCTGGCATCTCACTCTCTTTGAATCTTCTTTATCATGCTAAGAGGAGCAGGAAAAAGCAAAAAATTTCAGAATTGCACCTTGCAATGCGGAGAAATTACTGTTTGCGCATTTACAATATTCATTGATTTTTGCCATTGAAAAACGTCCAGAAATGATTGAAGCTACTGACTGAATGAAAGGAGCTGGCATCTCACTCTCTTTGAATCTTTTTTATCATGCTAAGAGGAGCAGGAAAAAGCAAAAAATTTCAGAATTGCACCTTGCAATGCGGAGAAATTACTGTTTGTGCATTTACAATATTCATTGATTTTTGCCATTGAAAAACATCATGTTATTCATATAGCAGAAATGTTTGAAGCTACTGACTGAATGAAAGGAGCTGGCATCTCACCCTCTTTGAATCTTCTTTATCATGCTAAGAGGAGCAGGAAAAAGCAAAAAATTTCAGAATTGCACCTTGCAATGCGGAGAAATTACTGTTTGTGCATTTACAATATTCATTGATTTTTGCAATTGAAAAACGTCCAGAAATGATTGAAGCTACTGACTGAATGAAAGGAGCTGCCATCTCACTCTCTTTGAATCTTCTTTATCATGCTAAGAGGAGCAGGAAAAAGCAAAAAATTTCAGAATTGCACCTTGCAATGCGGAGAAATTACTGTTTGTGCATTTACAATATTCATTGATTTTTGCCATTGAAAAACATCATGTTATTCATATACCTGAAATGTTTGAAGCTACTGACTGAATGAAAGGAGCTGGCATCTCACTCTCTTTGAATCTTCTTTATCATGCTAAGAGGAGCAGGAAAAAGCAAAAAATTTCAGACTTGCACCTTGCAATGCGGAGAAATTACTGTTTGTGCATTTACAATATTCATTGATTTTTGCCATTGAAAAACATCATGTTATTCATATACCAGAAATGTTTGAAGCTACTGACTGAATGAAAGGAGCTGGCATCTCACTCTCTTTGAATCTTCTTTATCATGCTAAGAGGAGCAGGAAAAAGCAAAAAATTTCAGAATTGCACCTTGCAATGCGGAGAAATTACTGTTTGTGCATTTACAATATTCATTGATTTTTACCATTGAAAAACGTCCAGAAATGATTGAAGCTACTGACTGAATGAAAGTAGCTGGCATCTCACTCTCTTTGAATCTTCTTTATCATGCTAAGAGGAGCAGGAAAAAGCAAAAAATTTCAGACTTGCACCTTGCAATGCGGAGAAATTACTGTTTGTGCATTTACAATATTCATTGATTTTTGCCATTGAAAAACGTCCAGAAATGATTGAAGCTACTGACTGAATGAAAGTAGCTGGCATCTCACTCTCTTTGAATCTTCTTTATCATGCTAAGAGGAGCAGGAAAAACCAAAAAATTTCAGACTTGCACCTTGCAATGCGGAGAAATTACTGTTTGTGCATTTACAATATTCATTGATTTTTGCCATTGAAAAACATCATGTTATTCATATACCAGAAATGTTTGAAGCTACTGACTGAATGAAAGGAGCTGGCATCTCACTCTCTTTGAATCTTCTTTATCATGCTAAGAGGAGCAGGAAAAAGCAAAAAATTTCAGAATTGCACCTTGCAATGCGGAGAAATTACTGTTTGTGCATTTACAATATTCATTGATTTTTGCCATTGAAAAACGTCCAGAAATGATTGAAGCTACTGACTGAATGAAAGGAGCTGGCATCTCACTCTCTTTGAATCTTCTTTATCATGCTAAGAGGAGCAGGAAAAAGCAAAAAATTTCAGAATTGCACCTTGCAATGCGGAGAAATTACTGTTTGTGCATATACAATATTCATTGATTTTTGCCATTGAAAAACGTCCAGAAATGATTGAAGCTACTGACTGAATGAAAGGAGCTGGCATCTCACTCTCTTTGAATCTTGTTTATCATGCTAAGAGGAGCAGGAAAAAGCAAAAAATTTCAGAATTGCACCTTGCAATGCGGAGAAATTACTGTTTGTGCATTTACAATATTCATTGATTTTTGCCATTGAAAAACATCATGTTATTCATATACCAGAAATGATTGAAGCTACTGACTGAATGAAAGGAGCTGGCATCTCACTCTCTTTGAATCTTCTTTATCATGCTAAGAGGAGCAGGAAAAAGTAAAAAATTTCAGAATTGCACCTTGCAATGCGGAGAAATTACTGTTTGTGCATTTACAATATTCATTGATTTTTACCATTGAAAAACGTCCAGAAATGATTGAAGCTACTGACTGAATGAAAGTAGCTGGCATCTCACTCTCTTTGAATCTTCTTTATCATGCTAAGAGGAGCAGGAAAAAGCAAAAAATTTCAGACTTGCACCTTGCAATGCGGAGAAATTACTGTTTGTGCATTTACAATATTCATTGATTTTTGCCATTGAAAAACGTCCAGAAATGATTGAAGCTACTGACTGAATGAAAGTAGCTGGCATCTCACTCTCTTTGAATCTTCTTTATCATGCTAAGAGGAGCAGGAAAAAGCAAAAAATTTCAGACTTGCACCTTGCAATGCGGAGAAATTACTGTTTGTGCATTTACAATATTCATTGATTTTTGCCATTGAAAAACATCATGTTATTCATATACCAGAAATGTTTGAAGCTACTGACTGAATGAAAGGAGCTGGCATCTCACTCTCTTTGAATCTTCTTTATCATGCTAAGAGGAGCAGGAAAAAGCAAAAAATTTCAGAATTGCACCTTGCAATGCGGAGAAATTACTGTTTGTGCATTTACAATATTCATTGATTTTTGCCATTGAAAAACGTCCAGAAATGATTGAAGCTACTGACTGAATGAAAGGAGCTGGCATCTCACTCTCTTTGAATCTTCTTTATCATGCTAAGAGGAGCAGGAAAAAGCAAAAAATTTCAGAATTGCACCTTGCAATGCGGAGAAATTACTGTTTGTGCATTTACAATATTCATTGATTTTTGCCATTGAAAAACGTCCAGAAATGATTGAAGCTACTGACTGAATGAAAGGAGCTGGCATCTCACTCTCTTTGAATCTTGTTTATCATGCTAAGAGGAGCAGGAAAAAGCAAAAAATTTCAGAATTGCACCTTGCAATGCGGAGAAATTACTGTTTGTGCATTTACAATATTCATTGATTTTTGCCATTGAAAAACATCATGTTATTCATATACCAGAAATGATTGAAGCTACTGACTGAATGAAAGGAGCTGGCATCTCACTCTCTTTGAATCTTCTTTATCATGCTAAGAGGAGCAGGAAAAAGTAAAAAATTTCAGAATTGCACCTTGCAATGCGGAGAAATTACTGTTTGTGCATTTACAATATTCAATGATTTTTGCCATTGAAAAACGTCCAGAAATGATTGAAGCTACTGACTGAACGAAAGGAGCTGGCATCTCACTCTCTTTGAATCTTCTTTATCATGCTAAGAGGAGCAGGAAAAAGCAAAAAATTTCAGAATTGCACCTTGCAATGCGGAGAAATTACTGTTTGTGCATTTACAATATTCATTGATTTTTGCCATTGAAAAACATCATGTTATTCATATACCAGAAATGTTTGAAGCTACTGACTGAATGAAAGGAGCTGGCATCTCACTCTCTTTGAATCTTCTTTATCATGCTAAGAGGAGCAGGAAAAAGCAAAAAATTTCAGAATTGCACCTTGCAATGCGGAGAAATTACTGTTTGCGCATTTACAATATTCATTGATTTTTGCCATTGAAAAACGTCCAGAAATGATTGAAGCTACTGACTGAATGAAAGGAGCTGGCATCTCACTCTCTTTGAATCTTTTTTATCATGCTAAGAGGAGCAGGAAAAAGCAAAAAATTTCAGAATTGCACCTTGCAATGCGGAGAAATTACTGTTTGTGCATTTACAATATTCATTGATTTTTGCCATTGAAAAACATCATGTTATTCATATAGCAGAAATGTTTGAAGCTACTGACTGAATGAAAGGAGCTGGCATCTCACCCTCTTTGAATCTTCTTTATCATGCTAAGAGGAGCAGGAAAAAGCAAAAAATTTCAGAATTGCACCTTGCAATGCGGAGAAATTACTGTTTGTGCATTTACAATATTCATTGATTTTTGCAATTGAAAAACGTCCAGAAATGATTGAAGCTACTGACTGAATGAAAGGAGCTGTCATCTCACTCTCTTTGAATCTTCTTTATCATGCTAAGAGGAGCAGGAAAAAGCAAAAAATTTCAGAATTGCACCTTGCAATGCGGAGAAATTACTGTTTGTGCATTTACAATATTCATTGATTTTTGCCATTGAAAAACATCATGTTATTCATATACCTGAAATGTTTGAAGCTACTGACTGAATGAAAGGAGCTGGCATCTCACTCTCTTTGAATCTTCTTTATCATGCTAAGAGGAGCAGGAAAAAGCAAAAAATTTCAGACTTGCACCTTGCAATGCGGAGAAATTACTGTTTGTGCATTTACAATATTCATTGATTTTTGCCATTGAAAAACATCATGTTATTCATATACCAGAAATGTTTGAAGCTACTGACTGAATGAAAGGAGCTGGCATCTCACTCTCTTTGAATCTTCTTTATCATGCTAAGAGGAGCAGGAAAAAGCAAAAAATTTCAGAATTGCACCTTGCAATGCGGAGAAATTACTGTTTGTGCATTTACAATATTCATTGATTTTTACCATTGAAAAACGTCCAGAAATGATTGAAGCTACTGACTGAATGAAAGTAGCTGGCATCTCACTCTCTTTGAATCTTCTTTATCATGCTAAGAGGAGCAGGAAAAAGCAAAAAATTTCAGACTTGCACCTTGCAATGCGGAGAAATTACTGTTTGTGCATTTACAATATTCATTGATTTTTGCCATTGAAAAACGTCCAGAAATGATTGAAGCTACTGACT
This sequence comes from Phyllobates terribilis, assembly GCF_046119375.1. NCBI lineage: Eukaryota > Metazoa > Chordata > Amphibia > Anura > Dendrobatidae > Phyllobates > Phyllobates terribilis. The sequence goes on along the minus strand of NW_027364088.1, from coordinate 82,777 downwards.
GAATGAAAGGAGCTGGCATCTCACTCCCTTTGAATCTTCTTTATCATGCTAAGAGGAGCAGGAAAAAGCAAAAAATTTCAGAATTGCACCTTGCAATGCGGAGAAATTACTGTTTGTGCATTTACAATATTCATTGATTTTTGCCATTGAAAAACATCATGTTATTCATATACCAGAAATGATTGAAGCTACTGACTGAATGAAAGGAGCTGGCATCTCACTCTCTTTGAATCTTCTTTATCATGCTAAGAGGAGCAGGAAAAAGCAAAAAATTTCAGAATTGCACCTTGCAATGCGGAGAAATTACTGTTTGTGCATTTACAATATTCATTGATTTTTGCCATTGAAAAACATCATGTTATTCATATACCAGAAATGTTTGAAGCTACTGACTGAATGAAAGGAGCTGGCATCTCACTCTCTTTGAATCTTCTTTATCATGCTAAGAGGAGCAGGAAAAAGCAAAAAATTTCAGAATTGCACCTTGCAATGCGGAGAAATTACTGTTTGTGCATTTACAATATTCATTGATTTTTGCCATTGAAAAACGTCCAGAAATGATTGAAGCTACTGACTGAATGAAAGTAGCTGGCATCTCACTCTCTTTGAATCTTCTTTATCATGCTAAGAGGAGCAGGAAAAAGCAAAAAATTTCAGACTTGCACCTTGCAATGCGGAGAAATTACTGTTTGTGCATTTACAATATTCATTGATTTTTGCCATTGAAAAACATCATGTTATTCATATACCAGAAATGTTTGAAGCTACTGACTGAATGAAAGGAGCTGGCATCTCACTCTCTTTGAATCTTCTTTATCATGCTAAGAGGAGCAGGAAAAAGCAAAAAATTTCAGAATTGCACCTTGCAATGCGGAGAAATTACTGTTTGTGCATTTACAATATTCATTGATTTTTGCCATTGAAAAACGTCCAGAAATGATTGAAGCTACTGACTGAATGAAAGGAGCTGGCATCTCACTCTCTTTGAATCTTCTTTATCATGCTAAGAGGAGCAGGAAAAAGCAAAAAATTTCAGAATTGCACCTTGCAATGCGGAGAAATTACTGTTTGTGCATTTACAATATTCATTGATTTTTGCCATTGAAAAACGTCCAGAAATGATTGAAGCTACTGACTGAATGAAAGGAGCTGGCATCTCACTCTCTTTGAATCTTGTTTATCATGCTAAGAGGAGCAGGAAAAAGCAAAAAATTTCAGAATTGCACCTTGCAATGCGGAGAAATTACTGTTTGTGCATTTACAATATTCATTGATTTTTGCCATTGAAAAACATCATGTTATTCATATACCAGAAATGATTGAAGCTACTGACTGAATGAAAGGAGCTGGCATCTCACTCTCTTTGAATCTTCTTTATCATGCTAAGAGGAGCAGGAAAAAGTAAAAAATTTCAGAATTGCACCTTGCAATGCGGAGAAATTACTGTTTGTGCATTTACAATATTCATTGATTTTTACCATTGAAAAACGTCCAGAAATGATTGAAGCTACTGACTGAATGAAAGTAGCTGGCATCTCACTCTCTTTGAATCTTCTTTATCATGCTAAGAGGAGCAGGAAAAAGCAAAAAATTTCAGACTTGCACCTTGCAATGCGGAGAAATTACTGTTTGTGCATTTACAATATTCATTGATTTTTGCCATTGAAAAACGTCCAGAAATGATTGAAGCTACTGACTGAATGAAAGTAGCTGGCATCTCACTCTCTTTGAATCTTCTTTATCATGCTAAGAGGAGCAGGAAAAAGCAAAAAATTTCAGACTTGCACCTTGCAATGCGGAGAAATTACTGTTTGTGCATTTACAATATTCATTGATTTTTGCCATTGAAAAACATCATGTTATTCATATACCAGAAATGTTTGAAGCTACTGACTGAATGAAAGGAGCTGGCATCTCACTCTCTTTGAATCTTCTTTATCATGCTAAGAGGAGCAGGAAAAAGCAAAAAATTTCAGAATTGCACCTTGCAATGCGGAGAAATTACTGTTTGTGCATTTACAATATTCATTGATTTTTGCCATTGAAAAACGTCCAGAAATGATTGAAGCTACTGACTGAATGAAAGGAGCTGGCATCTCACTCTCTTTGAATCTTCTTTATCATGCTAAGAGGAGCAGGAAAAAGCAAAAAATTTCAGAATTGCACCTTGCAATGCGGAGAAATTACTGTTTGTGCATTTACAATATTCATTGATTTTTGCCATTGAAAAACGTCCAGAAATGATTGAAGCTACTGACTGAATGAAAGGAGCTGGCATCTCACTCTCTTTGAATCTTGTTTATCATGCTAAGAGGAGCAGGAAAAAGCAAAAAATTTCAGAATTGCACCTTGCAATGCGGAGAAATTACTGTTTGTGCATTTACAATATTCATTGATTTTTGCCATTGAAAAACATCATGTTATTCATATACCAGAAATGATTGAAGCTACTGACTGAATGAAAGGAGCTGGCATCTCACTCTCTTTGAATCTTCTTTATCATGCTAAGAGGAGCAGGAAAAAGTAAAAAATTTCAGAATTGCACCTTGCAATGCGGAGAAATTACTGTTTGTGCATTTACAATATTCAATGATTTTTGCCATTGAAAAACGTCCAGAAATGATTGAAGCTACTGACTGAACGAAAGGAGCTGGCATCTCACTCTCTTTGAATCTTCTTTATCATGCTAAGAGGAGCAGGAAAAAGCAAAAAATTTCAGAATTGCACCTTGCAATGCGGAGAAATTACTGTTTGTGCATTTACAATATTCATTGATTTTTGCCATTGAAAAACATCATGTTATTCATATACCAGAAATGTTTGAAGCTACTGACTGAATGAAAGGAGCTGGCATCTCACTCTCTTTGAATCTTCTTTATCATGCTAAGAGGAGCAGGAAAAAGCAAAAAATTTCAGAATTGCACCTTGCAATGCGGAGAAATTACTGTTTGCGCATTTACAATATTCATTGATTTTTGCCATTGAAAAACGTCCAGAAATGATTGAAGCTACTGACTGAATGAAAGGAGCTGGCATCTCACTCTCTTTGAATCTTTTTTATCATGCTAAGAGGAGCAGGAAAAAGCAAAAAATTTCAGAATTGCACCTTGCAATGCGGAGAAATTACTGTTTGTGCATTTACAATATTCATTGATTTTTGCCATTGAAAAACATCATGTTATTCATATAGCAGAAATGTTTGAAGCTACTGACTGAATGAAAGGAGCTGGCATCTCACCCTCTTTGAATCTTCTTTATCATGCTAAGAGGAGCAGGAAAAAGCAAAAAATTTCAGAATTGCACCTTGCAATGCGGAGAAATTACTGTTTGTGCATTTACAATATTCATTGATTTTTGCAATTGAAAAACGTCCAGAAATGATTGAAGCTACTGACTGAATGAAAGGAGCTGTCATCTCACTCTCTTTGAATCTTCTTTATCATGCTAAGAGGAGCAGGAAAAAGCAAAAAATTTCAGAATTGCACCTTGCAATGCGGAGAAATTACTGTTTGTGCATTTACAATATTCATTGATTTTTGCCATTGAAAAACATCATGTTATTCATATACCTGAAATGTTTGAAGCTACTGACTGAATGAAAGGAGCTGGCATCTCACTCTCTTTGAATCTTCTTTATCATGCTAAGAGGAGCAGGAAAAAGCAAAAAATTTCAGACTTGCACCTTGCAATGCGGAGAAATTACTGTTTGTGCATTTACAATATTCATTGATTTTTGCCATTGAAAAACATCATGTTATTCATATACCAGAAATGTTTGAAGCTACTGACTGAATGAAAGGAGCTGGCATCTCACTCTCTTTGAATCTTCTTTATCATGCTAAGAGGAGCAGGAAAAAGCAAAAAATTTCAGAATTGCACCTTGCAATGCGGAGAAATTACTGTTTGTGCATTTACAATATTCATTGATTTTTACCATTGAAAAACGTCCAGAAATGATTGAAGCTACTGACTGAATGAAAGTAGCTGGCATCTCACTCTCTTTGAATCTTCTTTATCATGCTAAGAGGAGCAGGAAAAAGCAAAAAATTTCAGACTTGCACCTTGCAATGCGGAGAAATTACTGTTTGTGCATTTACAATATTCATTGATTTTTGCCATTGAAAAACGTCCAGAAATGATTGAAGCTACTGACTGAATGAAAGGAGCTGGCATCTCACTCCCTTTGAATCTTCTTTATCATGCTAAGAGGAGCAGGAAAAAGCAAAAAATTTCAGAATTGCACCTTGCAATGCGGAGAAATTACTGTTTGTGCATTTACAATATTCATTGATTTTTGCCATTGAAAAACATCATGTTATTCATATACCAGAAATGATTGAAGCTACTGACTGAATGAAAGGAGCTGGCATCTCACTCTCTTTGAATCTTCTTTATCATGCTAAGAGGAGCAGGAAAAAGCAAAAAATTTCAGAATTGCACCTTGCAATGCGGAGAAATTACTGTTTGTGCATTTACAATATTCATTGATTTTTGCCATTGAAAAACATCATGTTATTCATATACCAGAAATGTTTGAAGCTACTGACTGAATGAAAGGAGCTGGCATCTCACTCTCTTTGAATCTTCTTTATCATGCTAAGAGGAGCAGGAAAAAGCAAAAAATTTCAGAATTGCACCTTGCAATGCGGAGAAATTACTGTTTGTGCATTTACAATATTCATTGATTTTTGCCATTGAAAAACGTCCAGAAATGATTGAAGCTACTGACTGAATGAAAGTAGCTGGCATCTCACTCTCTTTGAATCTTCTTTATCATGCTAAGAGGAGCAGGAAAAAGCAAAAAATTTCAGACTTGCACCTTGCAATGCGGAGAAATTACTGTTTGTGCATTTACAATATTCATTGATTTTTGCCATTGAAAAACATCATGTTATTCATATACCAGAAATGTTTGAAGCTACTGACTGAATGAAAGGAGCTGGCATCTCACTCTCTTTGAATCTTCTTTATCATGCTAAGAGGAGCAGGAAAAAGCAAAAAATTTCAGAATTGCACCTTGCAATGCGGAGAAATTACTGTTTGTGCATTTACAATATTCATTGATTTTTGCCATTGAAAAACGTCCAGAAATGATTGAAGCTACTGACTGAATGAAAGGAGCTGGCATCTCACTCTCTTTGAATCTTCTTTATCATGCTAAGAGGAGCAGGAAAAAGCAAAAAATTTCAGAATTGCACCTTGCAATGCGGAGAAATTACTGTTTGTGCATTTACAATATTCATTGATTTTTGCCATTGAAAAACGTCCAGAAATGATTGAAGCTACTGACTGAATGAAAGGAGCTGGCATCTCACTCTCTTTGAATCTTGTTTATCATGCTAAGAGGAGCAGGAAAAAGCAAAAAATTTCAGAATTGCACCTTGCAATGCGGAGAAATTACTGTTTGTGCATTTACAATATTCATTGATTTTTGCCATTGAAAAACATCATGTTATTCATATACCAGAAATGATTGAAGCTACTGACTGAATGAAAGGAGCTGGCATCTCACTCTCTTTGAATCTTCTTTATCATGCTAAGAGGAGCAGGAAAAAGTAAAAAATTTCAGAATTGCACCTTGCAATGCGGAGAAATTACTGTTTGTGCATTTACAATATTCATTGATTTTTACCATTGAAAAACGTCCAGAAATGATTGAAGCTACTGACTGAATGAAAGTAGCTGGCATCTCACTCTCTTTGAATCTTCTTTATCATGCTAAGAGGAGCAGGAAAAAGCAAAAAATTTCAGACTTGCACCTTGCAATGCGGAGAAATTACTGTTTGTGCATTTACAATATTCATTGATTTTTGCCATTGAAAAACGTCCAGAAATGATTGAAGCTACTGACTGAATGAAAGTAGCTGGCATCTCACTCTCTTTGAATCTTCTTTATCATGCTAAGAGGAGCAGGAAAAAGCAAAAAATTTCAGACTTGCACCTTGCAATGCGGAGAAATTACTGTTTGTGCATTTACAATATTCATTGATTTTTGCCATTGAAAAACATCATGTTATTCATATACCAGAAATGTTTGAAGCTACTGACTGAATGAAAGGAGCTGGCATCTCACTCTCTTTGAATCTTCTTTATCATGCTAAGAGGAGCAGGAAAAAGCAAAAAATTTCAGAATTGCACCTTGCAATGCGGAGAAATTACTGTTTGTGCATTTACAATATTCATTGATTTTTGCCATTGAAAAACGTCCAGAAATGATTGAAGCTACTGACTGAATGAAAGGAGCTGGCATCTCACTCTCTTTGAATCTTCTTTATCATGCTAAGAGGAGCAGGAAAAAGCAAAAAATTTCAGAATTGCACCTTGCAATGCGGAGAAATTACTGTTTGTGCATTTACAATATTCATTGATTTTTGCCATTGAAAAACGTCCAGAAATGATTGAAGCTACTGACTGAATGAAAGGAGCTGGCATCTCACTCTCTTTGAATCTTGTTTATCATGCTAAGAGGAGCAGGAAAAAGCAAAAAATTTCAGAATTGCACCTTGCAATGCGGAGAAATTACTGTTTGTGCATTTACAATATTCATTGATTTTTGCCATTGAAAAACATCATGTTATTCATATACCAGAAATGATTGAAGCTACTGACTGAATGAAAGGAGCTGGCATCTCACTCTCTTTGAATCTTCTTTATCATGCTAAGAGGAGCAGGAAAAAGTAAAAAATTTCAGAATTGCACCTTGCAATGCGGAGAAATTACTGTTTGTGCATTTACAATATTCAATGATTTTTGCCATTGAAAAACGTCCAGAAATGATTGAAGCTACTGACTGAACGAAAGGAGCTGGCATCTCACTCTCTTTGAATCTTCTTTATCATGCTAAGAGGAGCAGGAAAAAGCAAAAAATTTCAGAATTGCACCTTGCAATGCGGAGAAATTACTGTTTGTGCATTTACAATATTCATTGATTTTTGCCATTGAAAAACATCATGTTATTCATATACCAGAAATGTTTGAAGCTACTGACTGAATGAAAGGAGCTGGCATCTCACTCTCTTTGAATCTTCTTTATCATGCTAAGAGGAGCAGGAAAAAGCAAAAAATTTCAGAATTGCACCTTGCAATGCGGAGAAATTACTGTTTGCGCATTTACAATATTCATTGATTTTTGCCATTGAAAAACGTCCAGAAATGATTGAAGCTACTGACTGAATGAAAGGAGCTGGCATCTCACTCTCTTTGAATCTTTTTTATCATGCTAAGAGGAGCAGGAAAAAGCAAAAAATTTCAGAATTGCACCTTGCAATGCGGAGAAATTACTGTTTGTGCATTTACAATATTCATTGATTTTTGCCATTGAAAAACATCATGTTATTCATATAGCAGAAATGTTTGAAGCTACTGACTGAATGAAAGGAGCTGGCATCTCACCCTCTTTGAATCTTCTTTATCATGCTAAGAGGAGCAGGAAAAAGCAAAAAATTTCAGAATTGCACCTTGCAATGCGGAGAAATTACTGTTTGTGCATTTACAATATTCATTGATTTTTGCAATTGAAAAACGTCCAGAAATGATTGAAGCTACTGACTGAATGAAAGGAGCTGCCATCTCACTCTCTTTGAATCTTCTTTATCATGCTAAGAGGAGCAGGAAAAAGCAAAAAATTTCAGAATTGCACCTTGCAATGCGGAGAAATTACTGTTTGTGCATTTACAATATTCATTGATTTTTGCCATTGAAAAACATCATGTTATTCATATACCTGAAATGTTTGAAGCTACTGACTGAATGAAAGGAGCTGGCATCTCACTCTCTTTGAATCTTCTTTATCATGCTAAGAGGAGCAGGAAAAAGCAAAAAATTTCAGACTTGCACCTTGCAATGCGGAGAAATTACTGTTTGTGCATTTACAATATTCATTGATTTTTGCCATTGAAAAACATCATGTTATTCATATACCAGAAATGTTTGAAGCTACTGACTGAATGAAAGGAGCTGGCATCTCACTCTCTTTGAATCTTCTTTATCATGCTAAGAGGAGCAGGAAAAAGCAAAAAATTTCAGAATTGCACCTTGCAATGCGGAGAAATTACTGTTTGTGCATTTACAATATTCATTGATTTTTACCATTGAAAAACGTCCAGAAATGATTGAAGCTACTGACTGAATGAAAGTAGCTGGCATCTCACTCTCTTTGAATCTTCTTTATCATGCTAAGAGGAGCAGGAAAAAGCAAAAAATTTCAGACTTGCACCTTGCAATGCGGAGAAATTACTGTTTGTGCATTTACAATATTCATTGATTTTTGCCATTGAAAAACGTCCAGAAATGATTGAAGCTACTGACTGAATGAAAGGAGCTGGCATCTCACTCCCTTTGAATCTTCTTTATCATGCTAAGAGGAGCAGGAAAAAGCAAAAAATTTCAGAATTGCACCTTGCAATGCGGAGAAATTACTGTTTGTGCATTTACAATATTCATTGATTTTTGCCATTGAAAAACATCATGTTATTCATATACCAGAAATGATTGAAGCTACTGACTGAATGAAAGGAGCTGGCATCTCACTCTCTTTGAATCTTCTTTATCATGCTAAGAGGAGCAGGAAAAAGCAAAAAATTTCAGAATTGCACCTTGCAATGCGGAGAAATTACTGTTTGTGCATTTACAATATTCATTGATTTTTGCCATTGAAAAACATCATGTTATTCATATACCAGAAATGTTTGAAGCTACTGACTGAATGAAAGGAGCTGGCATCTCACTCTCTTTGAATCTTCTTTATCATGCTAAGAGGAGCAGGAAAAAGCAAAAAATTTCAGAATTGCACCTTGCAATGCGGAGAAATTACTGTTTGTGCATTTACAATATTCATTGATTTTTGCCATTGAAAAACATCATGTTATTCATATACCAGAAATGATTGAAGCTACTGACTGAATGAAAGGAGCTGGCATCTCACTCTCTTTGAATCTTCTTTATCATGCTAAGAGGAGCAGGAAAAAGTAAAAAATTTCAGAATTGCACCTTGCAATGCGGAGAAATTACTGTTTGTGCATTTACAATATTCAATGATTTTTGCCATTGAAAAACGTCCAGAAATGATTGAAGCTACTGACTGAACGAAAGGAGCTGGCATCTCACTCTCTTTGAATCTTCTTTATCATGCTAAGAGGAGCAGGAAAAAGCAAAAAATTTCAGAATTGCACCTTGCAATGCGGAGAAATTACTGTTTGTGCATTTACAATATTCATTGATTTTTGCCATTGAAAAACATCATGTTATTCATATACCAGAAATGTTTGAAGCTACTGACTGAATGAAAGGAGCTGGCATCTCACTCTCTTTGAATCTTCTTTATCATGCTAAGAGGAGCAGGAAAAAGCAAAAAATTTCAGAATTGCACCTTGCAATGCGGAGAAATTACTGTTTGCGCATTTACAATATTCATTGATTTTTGCCATTGAAAAACGTCCAGAAATGATTGAAGCTACTGACTGAATGAAAGGAGCTGGCATCTCACTCTCTTTGAATCTTCTTTATCATGCTAAGAGGAGCAGGAAAAAGCAAAAAATTTCAGAATTGCACCTTGCAATGCGGAGAAATTACTGTTTGTGCATTTACAATATTCATTGATTTTTGCCATTGAAAAACATCATGTTATTCATATACCAGAAATGTTTGAGGCTACTGACTGAATGAAAGGAGCTGGCATCTCACCCTCTTTGAATCTTCTTTATCATGCTAAGAGGAGCAGGAAAAAGCAAAAAATTTCAGAATTGCACCTTGCAATGCGGAGAAATTACTGTTTGTGCATTTACAATATTCATTCATTTTTGCAATTGAAAAACGTCCAGAAATGATTGAAGCTACTGACTGAATGAAAGGAGCTGGCATCTCACTCTCTTTGAATCTTCTTTATCATGCTAAGAGGAGCAGGAAAAAGCAAAAAATTTCAGAATTGCACCTTGCAATGCGGAGAAATTACTGTTTGTGCATTTACAATATTCATTGATTTTTACCATTGAAAAACGTCCAGAAATGATTGAAGCTACTGACTGAATGAAAGTAGCTGGCATCTCACTCTCTTTGAATCTTCTTTACCATGCTAAGAGGAGCAGGAAAAAGCAAAAAATTTCAGACTTGCACCTTGCAATGCGGAGAAATTACTGTTTGTGCATTTACAATATTCATTGATTTTTGCCATTGAAAAACATCATGTTATTCATATACCAGAAATGTTTGAAGCTACTGACTGAATGAAAGGAGCTGGCATCTCACTCTCTTTGAATCTTCTTTATCATGCTAAGAGGAGCAGGAAAAAGCAAAAAATTTCAGAATTGCACCTTGCAATGCATAGAAATTACTGTTTGTGCATTTACAATATTCATTGATTTTTGCCATTGAAAAACGTCCATAAATGATTGAAGCTACTGACTGAATGAAAGGAGCTGGCATCTCACTCTCTTTGAATCTTCTTTATCATGCTAAGAGCAGGAAAAAGCAAAAAATTTCAGAATTGCACCTTGCAATGCGGAGAAATTACTGTTTGTGCATTTACAATATTCATTGATTTTTGCCATTGAAAAACGTCCAGAAATGATTGAAGCTACTGACTGAATGAAAGGAGCTGGCATCTCACTCTCTTTGAATCTTGTTTATCATGCTAAGAGGAGCAGGAAAAAGCAAAAAATTTCAGAATTGCACCTTGCAATGCGGAGAAATTACTGTTTGTGCATTTACAATATTCATTGATTTTTGCCATTGAAAAACATCATGTTATTCATATACCAGAAATGATTGAAGCTACTGACTGAATGAAAGGAGCTGGCATCTCACTCTCTTTGAATCTTCTTTATCATGCTAAGAGGAGCAGGAAAAAGCAAAAAATTTCAGAATTGCACCTTGCAATGCGGAGAAATTACTGTTTGTGCATTTACAATATTCAATGATTTTTGCCATTGAAAAACGTCCAGAAATGATTGAAGCTACTGACTGAACGAAAGGAGCTGGCATCTCACTCTCTTTGAATCTTCTTTATCATGCTAAGAGGAGCAGGAAAAAGCAAAAAATTTCAGAATTGCACCTTGCAATTCGGAGAAATTACTGTTTGTGCATTTACAATATTCATTGATTTTTGCCATTGAAAAACGTCCAGAAATGATTGAAGCTACTGACTGAATGAAAGGAGCTGGCATCTCACTCTCTTTGAATCTTGTTTATCATGCTAAGAGGAGCAGGAAAAAGCAAAAAATTTCAGAATTGCACCTTGCAATGCGGAGAAATTACTGTTTGTGCATTTACAATATTCATTGATTTTTGCCATTGAAAAACATCATGTTATTCATATACCAGAAATGATTGAAGCTACTGACTGAATGAAAGGAGCTGGCATCTCACTCTCTTTGAATCTTCTTTATCATGCTAAGAGGAGCAGGAAACAGTAAAAAATTTCAGAATTGCACCTTGCAATGCGGAGAAATTACTGTTTGTGCATTTACAATATTCAATGATTTTTGCCATTGAAAAACGTCCAGAAATGATTGAAGCTACTGACTGAACGAAAGGAGCTGGCATCTCACTCTCTTTGAATCTTCTTTATCATGCTAAGAGGAGCAGGAAAAAGCAAAAAATTTCAGAATTGCACCTTGCAATGCGGAGAAATTACTGTTTGTGCATTTACAATATTCATTGATTTTTGCCATTGAAAAACATCATGTTATTCATATAGCAGAAATGTTTGAAGCTACTGACTGAATGAAAGGAGCTGGCATCTCACCCTCTTTGAATCTTCTTTATCATGCTAAGAGGAGCAGGAAAAAGCAAAAAATTTCAGAATTGCACCTTGCAATGCGGAGAAATTACTGTTTGTGCATTTACAATATTCATTGATTTTTGCAATTGAAAAACGTCCAGAAATGATTGAAGCTACTGACTGAATGAAAGGAGCTGCCATCTCACTCTCTTTGAATCTTCTTTATCATGCTAAGAGGAGCAGGAAAAAGCAAAAAATTTCAGAATTGCACCTTGCAATGCGGAGAAATTACTGTTTGTGCATTTACAATATTCATTGATTTTTGCCATTGAAAAACATCATGTTATTCATATACCTGAAATGTTTGAAGCTACTGACTGAATGAAAGGAGCTGGCATCTCACTCTCTTTGAATCTTCTTTATCATGCTAAGAGGAGCAGGAAAAAGCAAAAAATTTCAGAATTGCACCTTGCAATGCGGAGAAATTACTGTTTGTGCATTTACAATATTCATTGATTTTTACCATTGAAAAACGTCCAGAAATGATTGAAGCTACTGACTGAATGAAAGTAGCTGGCATCTCACTCTCTTTGAATCTTCTTTATCATGCTAAGAGGAGCAGGAAAAAGCAAAAAATTTCAGACTTGCACCTTGCAATGCGGAGAAATTACTGTTTGTGCATTTACAATATTCATTGATTTTTGCCATTGAAAAACGTCCAGAAATGATTGAAGCTACTGACTGAATGAAAGGAGCTGGCATCTCACTCCCTTTGAATCTTCTTTATCATGCTAAGAGGAGCAGGAAAAAGCAAAAAATTTCAGAATTGCACCTTGCAATGCGGAGAAATTACTGTTTGTGCATTTACAATATTCATTGATTTTTGCCATTGAAAAACATCATGTTATTCATATACCAGAAATGTTTGAAGCTACTGACTGAATGAAAGGAGCTGGCATCTCACTCTCTTTGAATCTTCTTTATCATGCTAAGAGGAGCAGGAAAAAGCAAAAAATTTCAGAATTGCACCTTGCAATGCGGAGAAATTACTGTTTGCGCATTTACAATATTCATTGATTTTTGCCATTGAAAAACGTCCAGAAATGATTGAAGCTACTGACTGAATGAAAGGAGCTGGCATCTCACTCTCTTTGAATCTTCTTTATCATGCTAAGAGGAGCAGGAAAAAGCAAAAAATTTCAGAATTGCACCTTGCAATGCGGAGAAATTACTGTTTGTGCATTTACAATATTCATTGATTTTTGCCATTGAAAAACATCATGTTATTCATATACCAGAAATGTTTGAAGCTACTGACTGAATGAAAGGAGCTGGCATCTCACCCTCTTTGAATCTTCTTTATCATGCTAAGAGGAGCAGGAAAAAGCAAAAAATTTCAGAATTGCACCTTGCAATGCGGAGAAATTACTGTTTGTGCATTTACAATATTCATTCATTTTTGCAATTGAAAAACGTCCAGAAATGATTGAAGCTACTGACTGAATGAAAGGAGCTGGCATCTCACTCTCTTTGAATCTTCTTTATCATGCTAAGAGGAGCAGGAAAAAGCAAAAAATTTCAGAATTTCACCTTGCAATGCGGAGAAATTACTGTTTGTGCATTTACAATATTCATTGATTTTTGCCATTGAAAAACATCATGTTATTCATATACCTGAAATGTTTGAAGCTACTGACTGAATGAAAGGAGCTGGCATCTCACTCTCTTTGAATCTTCTTTATCATGCTAAGAGGAGCAGGAAAAAGCAAAAAATTTCAGAATTGCACCTTGCAATGCGGAGAAATTACTGTTTGTGCATTTACAATATTCATTGATTTTTGCCATTGAAAAACATCATGTTATTCATATACCAGAAATGTTTGAAGCTACTGACTGAATGAAAGGAGCTGGCATCTCACTCTCTTTGAATCTTCTTTATCATGCTAAGAGGAGCAGGAAAAAGCAAAAAATTTCAGAATTGCACCTTGCAATGCGGAGAAATTACTGTTTGTGCATTTACAATATTCATTGATTTTTACCCTTGAAAAACGTCCAGAAATGATTGAAGCTACTGACTGAATGAAAGTAGCTGGCATCTCACTCTCTTTGAATCTGCTTTATCATGCTAAGAGGAGCAGGAAAAAGCAAAAAATTCCAGACTTGCACCTTGCAATGCGGAGAAATTACTGTTTGTGCATTTACAATATTCATTGATTTTTGCCATTGAAAAACATCATGTTATTCATATACCAGAAATGTTTGAAGCTACTGACTGAATGAAAGGAGCTGGCATCTCACTCTCTTTGAATCTTCTTTATCATGCTAAGAGGAGCAGGAAAAAGCAAAAAATTTCAGAATTGCACCTTGCAATGCGGAGAAATTACTGTTTGTGCATTTACAATATTCATTGATTTTTGCCATTGAAAAAGTCCAGAAATGATTGAAGCTACTGACTGAATGAAAGGAGCTGGCATCTCACTCTCTTTAAATCTTCTTTATCATGCTAAGAGGAGCATGAAAAAGCAAAAAATTTCAGAATAGCACCTTGCAATGCGGAGAAATTACTGTTTGTGCATTTACAATATTCATTGATTTTTGCCATTGAAAAACGTCCAGAAATGATTGAAGCTACTGACTGAATGAAAGGAGCTGGCATCTCACTCTCTTTGAATCTTGATTATCATGCTAAGAGGAGCAGGAAAAAGCAAAAAATTTCAGAATTGCACCTTGCAATGCGGAGAAATTACTGTTTGTGCATTTACAATATTCATTGATTTTTGCCATTGAAAAACATCATGTTATTCATATACCAGAAATGATTGAAGCTACTGACTGAATGAAAGGAGCTGGCATCTCACGCTCTTTGAATCTTCTTTATCATGCTAAGAGGAGCAGGAAAAAGTAAAAAATTTCAGAATTGCACCTTGCAATGCGGAGAAATTACTGTTTGTGCATTTACAATATTCAATGATTTTTGCCATTGAAAAACGTCCAGAAATGATTGAAGCTACTGACTGAACGAAAGGAGCTGGCATCTCACTCTCTTTGAATCTTCTTTATCATGCTAAGAGGAGCAGGAAAAAGCAAAAAATTTCAGAATTGCACCTTGCAATGCGGAGAAATTACTGTTTGTGCATTTACAATATTCATTGATTTTTACCATTGAAAAACGTCCAGAAATGATTGAAGCTACTGACTGAATGAAAGTAGCTGGCATCTCACTCTCTTTGAATCTTCTTTACCATGCTAAGAGGAGCAGGAAAAAGCAAAAAATTTCAGACTTGCACCTTGCAATGCGGAGAAATTACTGTTTGTGCATTTACAATATTCATTTATTTTTGCCATTGAAAAACATCTTGTTATTCATATACCAGAAATGTTTGAAGCTACTGACTGAATGAAAGGAGCTGGCATCTCACTCTCTTTGAATCTTCTTTATCATGCTAAGAGGAGCAGGAAAAAGCAAAAAATTTCAGAATTGCACCTTGCAATGCATAGAAATTACTGTTTGTGCATTTACAATATTCATTGATTTTTGCCATTGAAAAACGTCCATAAATGATTGAAGCTACTGACTGAATGAAAGGAGCTGGCATCTCACTCTCTTTGAATCTTCTTTATCATGCTAAGAGCAGGAAAAAGCAAAAAATTTCAGAATTGCACCTTGCAATGCGGAGAAATTACTGTTTGTGCATTTACAATATTCATTGATTTTTGCCATTGAAAAACGTCCAGAAATGATTGAAGCTACTGACTGAATGAAAGGAGCTGGCATCTCACTCTCTTTGAATCTTGTTTATCATGCTAAGAGGAGCAGGAAAAAGCAAAAAATTTCAGAATTGCACCTTGCAATGCGGAGAAATTACTGTTTGTGCATTTACAATATTCATTGATTTTTGCCATTGAAAAACGTCCAGAAATGATTGAAGCTACTGACTGAATGAAAGGAGCTGGCATCTCACTCTCTTTGAATCTTCTTTATCATGCTAAGAGGAGCAGGAAAAAGTAAAAAATTTCAGAATTGCAACTTGCAATGCGGAGAAATTACTGTTTGTGCATTTACAATATTCAATGATTTTTGCCATTGAAAAACGTCCAGAAATGATTGAAGCTACTGACTGAACGAAAGGAGCTGGCATCTCACTCTCTTTGAATCTTCTTTATCATGCTAAGAGGAGCAGGAAAAAGCAAAAAATTTTAGAATTGCACCTTGCAATGCGGAGAAATTACTGTTTGTGCATTTACAATATTCATTGATTTTTGCCATTGAAAAACATCATGTTATTCATATAGCAGAAATGTTTGAAGCTACTGACTGAATGAAAGGAGCTGGCATCTCACCCTCTTTGAATCTTCTTTATCATGCTAAGAGGAGCAGGAAAAAGCAAGAAATTTCAGAATTGCACCTTGCAATGCGGAGAAATTACTGTTTGTGCATTTACAATATTCATTGATTTTTGCAATTGAAAAACGTCCAGAAATGATTGAAGCTACTGACTGAATGAAAGGAGCTGCCATCTCACTCTCTTTGAATCTTCTTTATCATGCTAAGAGGAGCAGGAAAAAGCAAAAAATTTCAGAATTGCACCTTGCAATGCGGAGAAATTACTGTTTGTGCATTTACAATATTCATTGATTTTTGCCATTGAAAAACATCATGTTATTCATATACCTGAAATGTTTGAAGCTACTGACTGAATGAAAGGAGCTGGCATCTCACTCTCTTTGAATCTTCTTTATCATGCTAAGAGGAGCAGGAAAAAGCAAAAAATTTCAGACTTGCACCTTGCAATGCGGAGAAATTACTGTTTGTGCATTTACAATATTCATTGATTTTTGCCATTGAAAAACATCATGTTATTCATATACCAGAAATGTTTGAAGCTACTGACTGAATGAAAGGAGCTGGCATCTCACTCTCTTTGAATCTTCTTTATCATGCTAAGAGGAGCAGGAAAAAGCAAAAAATTTCAGAATTGCACCTTGCAATGCGGAGAAATTACTGTTTGTGCATTTACAATATTCATTGATTTTTACCATTGAAAAACGTCCAGAAATGATTGAAGCTACTGACTGAATGAAAGTAGCTGGCATCTCACTCTCTTTGAATCTTCTTTATCATGCTAAGAGGAGCAGGAAAAAGCAAAAAATTTCAGACTTGCACCTTGCAATGCGGAGAAATTACTGTTTGTGCATTTACAATATTCATTGATTTTTGCCATTGAAAAACGTCCAGAAATGATTGAAGCTACTGACTGAATGAAAGGAGCTGGCATCTCACTCCCTTTGAATCTTCTTTATCATGCTAAGAGGAGCAGGAAAAAGCAAAAAATTTCAGAATTGCACCTTGCAATGCGGAGAAATTACTGTTTGTGCATTTACAATATTCATTGATTTTTGCCATTGAAAAACATCATGTTATTCATATACCAGAAATGATTGAAGCTACTGACTGAATGAAAGGAGCTGGCATCTCACTCTCTTTGAATCTTCTTTATCATGCTAAGAGGAGCAGGAAAAAGTAAAAAATTTCAGAATTGCACCTTGCAATGCGGAGAAATTACTGTTTGTGCATTTACAATATTCAATGATTTTTGCCATTGAAAAACGTCCAGAGATGATTGAAGCTACTGACTGAACGAAAGGAGCTGGCATCTCACTCTCTTTGAATCTTCTTTATCATGCTAAGAGGAGCAGGAAAAAGCAAAAAATTTCAGAATTGCACCTTGCAATGCGGAGAAATTACTGTTTGTGCATTTACAATATTCATTGATTTTTGCCATTGAAAAACATCATGTTATTCATATACCAGAAATGTTTGAAGCTACTGACTGAATGAAAGGAGCTGGCATCTCACTCTCTTTGAATCTTCTTTATCATGCTAAGAGGAGCAGGAAAAAGCAAAAAATTTCAGAATTGCACCTTGCAATGCGGAGAAATTACTGTTTGTGCATTTACAATATTCATTGATTTTTGCCATTGAAAAACGTCCAGAAATGATTGAAGCTACTGACTGAATGAAAGGAGCTGGCATCTCACTCTCTTTGAATCTTCTTTATCATGCTAAGAGGAGCAGGAAAAAGCAAAAAATTTCAGAATTGCACCTTGCAATGCGGAGAAATTACTGTTTGTGCATTTACAATATTCATTGATTTTTGCCATTGAAAAACATCATGTTATTCATATACCAGAAATGATTGAAGCTACTGACTGAATGAAAGGAGCTGGCATCTCACCCTCTTTGAATCTTCTTTATCATGCTAAGAGGAGCAGGAAAAAGCAAAAAATTTCAGAATTGCACCTTGCAATGCGGAGAAATTACTGTTTGTGCATTTACAATATTCATTGATTTTTGCAATTGAAAAACGTCCAGAAATGATTGAAGCTACTGACTGAATGAAAGGAGCTGCCATCTCACTCTCTTTGAATCTTCTTTATCATGCTAAGAGGAGCAGGAAAAAGCAAAAAATTTCAGAATTGCACCTTGCAATGCGGAGAAATTACTGTTTGTGCATTTACAATATTCATTGATTTTTGCCATTGAAAAACATCATGTTATTCATATACCTGAAATGTTTGAAGCTACTGACTGAATGAAAGGAGCTGGCATCTCACTCTCTTTGAATCTTCTTTATCATGCTAAGAGGAGCAGGAAAAAGCAAAAAATTTCAGAATTGCACCTTGCAATGCGGAGAAATTACTGTTTGTGCATTTACAATATTCATTGATTTTTACCATTGAAAAACGTCCAGAAATGATTGAAGCTACTGACTGAATGAAAGTAGCTGGCATCTCACTCTCTTTGAATCTTCTTTATCATGCTAAGAGGAGCAGGAAAAAGCAAAAAATTTCAGACTTGCATCTTGCAATGCGGAGAAATTACTGTTTGTGCATTTACAATATTCATTGATTTTTGCCATTGAAAAACGTCCAGAAATGATTGAAGCTACTGACTGAATGAAAGGAGCTGGCATCTCACTCCCTTTGAATCTTCTTTATCATGCTAAGAGGAGCAGGAAAAAGCAAAAAATTTCAGAATTGCACCTTGCAATGCGGAGAAATTACTGTTTGTGCATTTACAATATTCATTGATTTTTGCCATTGAAAAACATCATGTTATTCATATACCAGAAATGATTGAAGCTACTGACTGAATGAAAGGAGCTGGCATCTCACTCTCTTTGAATCTTCTTTATCATGCTAAGAGGAGCAGGAAAAAGTAAAAAATTTCAGAATTGCACCTTGCAATGCGGAGAAATTACTGTTTGTGCATTTACAATATTCAATGAATTTTGCCATTGAAAAACGTCCAGAGATGATTGAAGCTACTGACTGAACGAAAGGAGCTGGCATCTCACTCTCTTTGAATCTTCTTTATCATGCTAAGAGGAGCAGGAAAAAGCAAAAAATTTCAGAATTGCACCTTGCAATGCGGAGAAATTACTGTTTGTGCATTTACAATATTCATTGATTTTTGCCATTGAAAAACATCATGTTATTCATATACCAGAAATGTTTGAAGCTACTGACTGAATGAAAGGAGCTGGCATCTCACTCTCTTTGAATCTTCTTTATCATGCTAAGAGGAGCAGGAAAAAGCAAAAAATTTCAGAATTGCACCTTGCAATGCGGAGAAATTACTGTTTGTGCATTTACAATATTCATTGATTTTTGCCATTGAAAAACGTCCAGAAATGATTGAAGCTACTGACTGAATGAAAGGAGCTGGCATCTCACTCTCTTTGAATCTTCTTTATCATGCTAAGAGGAGCAGGAAAAAGCAAAAAATTTCAGAATTGCACCTTGCAATGAGGAGAAATTACTGTTTGTGCATTTACAATATTCATTGATTTTTGCCATTGAAAAACATCATGTTATTCATATACCAGAAATGATTGAAGCTACTGACTGAATGAAAGGAGCTGGCATCTCACTCTCTTTGAATCTTCTTTATCATGCTAAGAGGAGCAGGAAAAAGTAAAAAATTTCAGAATTGCACCTTGCAATGCGGAGAAATTACTGTTTGTGCATTTACAATATTCATTGATTTTTACCATTGAAAAACGTCCAGAAATGATTGAAGCTACTGACTGAATGAAAGTAGCTGGCATCTCACTCTCTTTGAATCTTCTTTATCATGCTAAGAGGAGCAGGAAAAAGCAAAAAATTTCAGACTTGCACCTTGCAATGCGGAGAAATTACTGTTTGTGCATTTACAATATTCATTGATTTTTGCCATTGAAAAACGTCCAGAAATGATTGAAGCTACTGACTGAATGAAAGGAGCTGGCATCTCACTCCCTTTGAATCTTCTTTATCATGCTAAGAGGAGCAGGAAAAAGCAAAAAATTTCAGAATTGCACCTTGCAATGCGGAGAAATTACTGTTTGTGCATTTACAATATTCATTGATTTTTGCCATTGAAAAACATCATGTTATTCATATACCAGAAATGATTGAAGCTACTGACTGAATGAAAGGAGCTGGCATCTCACTCTCTTTGAATCTTCTTTATCATGCTAAGAGGAGCAGGAAAAAGTAAAAAATTTCAGAATTGCACCTTGCAATGCGGAGAAATTACTGTTTGTGCATTTACAATATTCAATGATTTTTGCCATTGAAAAACGTCCAGAGATGATTGAAGCTACTGACTGAACGAAAGGAGCTGGCATCTCACTCTCTTTGAATCTTCTTTATCATGCTAAGAGGAGCAGGAAAAAGCAAAAAATTTCAGAATTGCACCTTGCAATGCGGAGAAATTACTGTTTGTGCATTTACAATATTCATTGATTTTTGCCATTGAAAAACGTCCAGAAATGATTGAAGCTACTGACTGAATGAAAGGAGCTGGCATCTCACTCTCTTTGAATCTTCTTTATCATGCTAAGAGGAGCAGGAAAAAGCAAAAAATTTCAGAATTGCACCTTGCAATGCGGAGAAATTACTGTTTGTGCATTTACAATATTCATTGATTTTTGCCATTGAAAAACATCATGTTATTCATATACCAGAAATGATTGAAGCTACTGACTGAATGAAAGGAGCTGGCATCTCACCCTCTTTGAATCTTCTTTATCATGCTAAGAGGAGCAGGAAAAAGCAAAAAATTTCAGAATTGCACCTTGCAATGCGGAGAAATTACTGTTTGTGCATTTACAATATTCATTGATTTTTGCAATTGAAAAACGTCCAGAAATGATTGAAGCTACTGACTGAATGAAAGGAGCTGCCATCTCACTCTCTTTGAATCTTCTTTATCATGCTAAGAGGAGCAGGAAAAAGCAAAAAATTTCAGAATTGCACCTTGCAATGCGGAGAAATTACTGTTTGTGCATTTACAATATTCATTGATTTTTGCCATTGAAAAACATCATGTTATTCATATACCTGAAATGTTTGAAGCTACTGACTGAATGAAAGGAGCTGGCATCTCACTCTCTTTGAATCTTCTTTATCATGCTAAGAGGAGCAGGAAAAAGCAAAAAATTTCAGAATTGCACCTTGCAATGCGGAGAAATTACTGTTTGTGCATTTACAATATTCATTGATTTTTACCATTGAAAAACGTCCAGAAATGATTGAAGCTACTGACTGAATGAAAGTAGCTGGCATCTCACTCTCTTTGAATCTTCTTTATCATGCTAAGAGGAGCAGGAAAAAGCAAAAAATTTCAGACTTGCATCTTGCAATGCGGAGAAATTACTGTTTGTGCATTTACAATATTCATTGATTTTTGCCATTGAAAAACGTCCAGAAATGATTGAAGCTACTGACTGAATGAAAGGAGCTGGCATCTCACTCCCTTTGAATCTTCTTTATCATGCTAAGAGGAGCAGGAAAAAGCAAAAAATTTCAGAATTGCACCTTGCAATGCGGAGAAATTACTGTTTGTGCATTTACAATATTCATTGATTTTTGCCATTGAAAAACATCATGTTATTCATATACCAGAAATGATTGAAGCTACTGACTGAATGAAAGGAGCTGGCATCTCACTCTCTTTGAATCTTCTTTATCATGCTAAGAGGAGCAGGAAAAAGTAAAAAATTTCAGAATTGCACCTTGCAATGCGGAGAAATTACTGTTTGTGCATTTACAATATTCAATGAATTTTGCCATTGAAAAACGTCCAGAGATGATTGAAGCTACTGACTGAACGAAAGGAGCTGGCATCTCACTCTCTTTGAATCTTCTTTATCATGCTAAGAGGAGCAGGAAAAAGCAAAAAATTTCAGAATTGCACCTTGCAATGCGGAGAAATTACTGTTTGTGCATTTACAATATTCATTGATTTTTGCCATTGAAAAACATCATGTTATTCATATACCAGAAATGTTTGAAGCTACTGACTGAATGAAAGGAGCTGGCATCTCACTCTCTTTGAATCTTCTTTATCATGCTAAGAGGAGCAGGAAAAAGCAAAAAATTTCAGAATTGCACCTTGCAATGCGGAGAAATTACTGTTTGTGCATTTACAATATTCATTGATTTTTGCCATTGAAAAACGTCCAGAAATGATTGAAGCTACTGACTGAATGAAAGGAGCTGGCATCTCACTCTCTTTGAATCTTCTTTATCATGCTAAGAGGAGCAGGAAAAAGCAAAAAATTTCAGAATTGCACCTTGCAATGAGGAGAAATTACTGTTTGTGCATTTACAATATTCATTGATTTTTGCCATTGAAAAACATCATGTTATTCATATACCAGAAATGATTGAAGCTACTGACTGAATGAAAGGAGCTGGCATCTCACTCTCTTTGAATCTTCTTTATCATGCTAAGAGGAGCAGGAAAAAGTAAAAAATTTCAGAATTGCACCTTGCAATGCGGAGAAATTACTGTTTGTGCATTTACAATATTCATTGATTTTTACCATTGAAAAACGTCCAGAAATGATTGAAGCTACTGACTGAATGAAAGTAGCTGGCATCTCACTCTCTTTGAATCTTCTTTATCATGCTAAGAGGAGCAGGAAAAAGCAAAAAATTTCAGACTTGCACCTTGCAATGCGGAGAAATTACTGTTTGTGCATTTACAATATTCATTGATTTTTGCCATTGAAAAACGTCCAGAAATGATTGAAGCTACTGACTGAATGAAAGGAGCTGGCATCTCACTCCCTTTGAATCTTCTTTATCATGCTAAGAGGAGCAGGAAAAAGCAAAAAATTTCAGAATTGCACCTTGCAATGCGGAGAAATTACTGTTTGTGCATTTACAATATTCATTGATTTTTGCCATTGAAAAACATCATGTTATTCATATACCAGAAATGATTGAAGCTACTGACTGAATGAAAGGAGCTGGCATCTCACTCTCTTTGAATCTTCTTTATCATGCTAAGAGGAGCAGGAAAAAGTAAAAAATTTCAGAATTGCACCTTGCAATGCGGAGAAATTACTGTTTGTGCATTTACAATATTCAATGATTTTTGCCATTGAAAAACGTCCAGAGATGATTGAAGCTACTGACTGAACGAAAGGAGCTGGCATCTCACTCTCTTTGAATCTTCTTTATCATGCTAAGAGGAGCAGGAAAAAGCAAAAAATTTCAGAATTGCACCTTGCAATGCGGAGAAATTACTGTTTGTGCATTTACAATATTCATTGATTTTTGCCATTGAAAAACATCATGTTATTCATATACCAGAAATGTTTGAAGCTACTGACTGAATGAAAGGAGCTGGCATCTCACTCTCTTTGAATCTTCTTTATCATGCTAAGAGGAGCAGGAAAAAGCAAAAAATTTCAGAATTGCACCTTGCAATGCGGAGAAATTACTGTTTGTGCATTTACAATATTCATTGATTTTTGCCATTGAAAAACGTCCAGAAATGATTGAAGCTACTGACTGAATGAAAGGAGCTGGCATCTCACTCTCTTTGAATCTTCTTTATCATGCTAAGAGGAGCAGGAAAAAGCAAAAAATTTCAGAATTGCACCTTGCAATGCGGAGAAATTACTGTTTGTGCATTTACAATATTCATTGATTTTTGCCATTGAAAAACATCATGTTATTCATATACCAGAAATGATTGAAGCTACTGACTGAATGAAAGGAGCTGGCATCTTACTCTCTTTGAATCTTCTTTATCATGCTAAGAGGAGCAGGAAAAAGTAAAAAATTTCAGAATTGCACCTTGCAATGCGGAGAAATTACTGTTTGTGCATTTACAATATTCAATGATTTTTAACATTGAAAACGTCTAGAAATGATTGAAGCTACTGACTGAACGAAAGGAGCTGGCATCTCACTCTCTTTGAATCTTCTTTATCATGCTAAGAGGAGCAGGAAAAAGCAAAAAATTTCAGAATTGCACCTTGCAATGCGGAGAAATTACTGTTTGTGCATTTACAATATTCATTGATTTTTGCCATTGAAAAACATCGTTATTCATATACCAGAAATGTTTGAAGCTACTGACTGAATGAAAGGAGCTGGCATCTCACTCTCTTTGAATCTTCTTTATCATGCTAAGAGGAGCAGGAAAAAGCAAAAAATTTCAGAATTGCACCTTGCAATGCGGAGAAATTACTGTTTGCGCATTTACAATATTCATTGATTTTTGCCATTGAAAAACGTCCAGAAATGATTGAAGCTACTGACTGAATGAAAGGAGCTGGCATCTCACTCTCTTTGAATCTTCTTTATCATGCTAAGAGGAGCAGGAAAAAGCAAAAAATTTCAGAATTGCACCTTGCAATGCGGAGAAATTACTGTTTGTGCATTTACAATATTCATTCATTTTTGCAATTGAAAAACGTCCAGAAATGATTGAAGCTACTGACTGAATGAAAGGAGCTGGCATCTCACTCTCTTTGAATCTTCTTTATCATGCTAAGAGGAGCAGGAAAAAGCAAAAAATTTCAGAATTGCACCTTGCAATGCGGAGAAATTACTGTTTGTGCATTTACAATATTCATTGATTTTTGCCATTGAAAAACATCATGTTATTCATATACCTGAAATGTTTGAAGCTACTGACTGAATGAAAGGAGCTGGCATCTCACTCTCTTTGAATCTTCTTTATCATGCTAAGAGGAGCAGGAAAAAGCAAAAAATTTCAGAATTGCACCTTGCAATGCGGAGAAATTACTGTTTGTGCATTTACAATATTCATTGATTTTTGCCATTGAAAAACATCATGTTATTCATATACCAGAAATGTTTGAAGCTACTGACTGAATGAAAGGAGCTGGCATCTCACTCTCTTTGAATCTTCTTTATCATGCTAAGAGGAGCAGGAAAAAGCAAAAAATTTCAGAATTGCACCTTGCAATGCGGAGAAATTACTGTTTGTGCATTTACAATATTCATTGATTTTTACCATTGAAAAACGTCCAGAAATGATTGAAGCTACTGACTGAATGAAAGTAGCTGGCATCTCACTCTCTTTGAATCTGCTTTATCATGCTAAGAGGAGCAGGAAAAAGCAAAAAATTTCAGACTTGCACCTTGCAATGCGGAGAAATTACTGTTTGTGCATTTACAATATTCATTGATTTTTGCCATTGAAAAACATCATGTTATTCATATACCAGAAATGTTTGAAGCTACTGACTGAATGAAAGGAGCTGGCATCTCACTCTCTTTGAATCTTCTTTATCATGCTAAGAGGAGCAGGAAAAAGCAAAAAATTTCAGAATTGCACCTTGCAATGCGGAGAAATTACTGTTTGTGCATTTACAATATTCATTGATTTTTGCCATTGAAAAACGTCCAGAAATGATTGAAGCTACTGACTGAATGAAAGGAGCTGGCATCTCACTCTCTTTAAATCTTCTTTATCATGCTAAGAGGAGCAGGAAAAAGCAAAAAATTTCAGAATTGCACCTTGCAATGCGGAGAAATTACTGTTTGTGCATTTACAATATTCATTGATTTTTGCCATTGAAAAACGTCCAGAAATGATTGAAGCTACTGACTGAATGAAAGGAGCTGGCATCTCACTCTCTTTGAATCTTGTTTATCATGCTAAGAGGAGCAGGAAAAAGCAAAAAATTTCAGAATTGCACCTTGCAATGCGGAGAAATTACTGTTTGTGCATTTACAATATTCATTGATTTTTGCCATTGAAAAACATCATGTTATTCATATACCAGAAATGATTGAAGCTACTGACTGAATGAAAGGAGCTGGCATCTCACTCTCTTTGAATCTTCTTTATCATGCTAAGAGGAGCAGGAAAAAGTAAAAAATTTCAGAATTGCACCTTGCAATGCGGAGAAATTACTGTTTGTGCATTTACAATATTCAATGATTTTTGCCATTGAAAAACGTCCAGAAATGATTGAAGCTACTGACTGAACGAAAGGAGCTGGCATCTCACTGTCTTTGAATCTTCTTTATCATGCTAAGAGGAGCAGGAAAAAGCAAAAAATTTCAGAATTGCACCTTGCAATGCGGAGAAATTACTGTTTGTGCATTTACAATATTCATTGATTTTTACCATTGAAAAACGTCCAGAAATGATTGAAGCTACTGACTGAATGAAAGTAGCTGGCATCTCACTCTCTTTGAATCTTCTTTACCATGCTAAGAGGAGCAGGAAAAAGCAAAAAATTTCAGACTTGCACCTTGCAATGCGGAGAAATTACTGTTTGTGCATTTACAATATTCATTGATTTTTGCCATTGAAAAACATCATGTTATTCATATACCAGAAATGTTTGAAGCTACTGACTGAATGAAAGGAGCTGGCATCTCACTCTCTTTGAATCTTTATCATGCTAAGAGGAGCAGGAAAAAGCAAAAAATTTCAGAATTGCACCTTGCAATGCATAGAAATTACTGTTTGTGCATTTACAATATTCATTGATTTTTGCCATTGAAAAACGTCCATAAATGATTGAAGCTACTGACTGAATGAAAGGAGCTGGCATCTCACTCTCTTTGAATCTTCTTTATCATGCTAAGAGCAGGAAAAAGCAAAAAATTTCAGAATTGCACCTTGCAATGCGGAGAAATTACTGTTTGTGCATTTACAATATTCATTGATTTTTGCCATTGAAAAACGTCCAGAAATGATTGAAGCTACTGACTGAATGAAAGGAGCTGGCATCTCACTCTCTTTGAATCTTGTTTATCATGCTAAGAGGAGCAGGAAAAAGCAAAAAATTTCAGAATTGCACCTTGCAATGCGGAGAAATTACTGTTTGTGCATTTACAATATTCATTGATTTTTGCCATTGAAAAACATCATGTTATTCATATACCAGAAATGATTGAAGCTACTGACTGAATGAAAGGAGCTGGCATCTCACTCTCTTTGAATCTTCTTTATCATGCTAAGAGGAGCAGGAAAAAGCAAAAAATTTCAGAATTGCACCTTGCAATGCGGAGAAATTACTGTTTGTGCATTTACAATATTCAATGATTTTTGCCATTGAAAAACGTCCAGAAATGATTGAAGCTACTGACTGAACGAAAGGAGCTGGCATCTCACTCTCTTTGAATCTTCTTTATCATGCTAAGAGGAGCAGGAAAAAGCAAAAAATTTCAGAATTGCACCTTGCAATTCGGAGAAATTACTGTTTGTGCATTTACAATATTCATTGATTTTTGCCATTGAAAAACGTCCAGAAATGATTGAAGCTACTGACTGAATGAAAGGAGCTGGCATCTCACTCTCTTTGAATCTTGTTTATCATGCTAAGAGGAGCAGGAAAAAGCAAAAAATTTCAGAATTGCACCTTGCAATGCGGAGAAATTACTGTTTGTGCATTTACAATATTCATTGATTTTTGCCATTGAAAAACATCGTTATTCATATACCAGAAATGATTGAAGCTACTGACTGAATGAAAGGAGCTGGCATCTCACTCTCTTTGAATCTTCTTTATCATGCTAAGAGGAGCAGGAAAAAGTAAAAAATTTCAGAATTGCACCTTGCAATGCGGAGAAATTACTGTTTGTGCATTTACAATATTCAATGATTTTTGCCATTGAAAAACGTCCAGAAATGATTGAAGCTACTGACTGAACGAAAGGAGCTGGCATCTCACTCTCTTTGAATCTTCTTTATCATGCTAAGAGGAGCAGGAAAAAGCAAAAAATTTCAGAATTGCACCTTGCAATGCGGAGAAATTACTGTTTGTGCATTTACAATATTCATTGATTTTTGCCATTGAAAAACATCATGTTATTCATATACCAGAAATGTTTGAAGCTACTGACTGAATGAAAGGAGCTGGCATCTCACTCTCTTTGAATCTTCTTTATCATGCTAAGAGGAGCAGGAAAAAGCAAAAAATTTCAGAATTGCACCTTGCAATGCGGAGAAATTACTGTTTGCGCATTTACAATATTCATTGATTTTTGCCATTGAAAAACGTCCAGAAATGATTGAAGCTACTGACTGAATGAAAGGAGCTGGCATCTCACTCTCTTTGAATCTTCTTTATCATGCTAAGAGGAGCAGGAAAAAGCAAAAAATTTCAGAATTGCAGCTTGCAATGCGGAGAAATTACTGTTTGTGCATTTACAATATTCATTGATTTTTGCCATTGAAAAACATCATGTTATTCATATACCAGAAATGTTTGAAGCTACTGACTGAATGAAAGGAGCTGGCATCTCACCCTCTTTGAATCTTCTTTATCATGCTAAGAGGAGCAGGAAAAAGCAAAAAATTTCAGAATTGCACCTTGCAATGTGGAGAAATTACTGTTTGTGCATTTACAATATTCATTGATTTTTGCAATTGAAAAACGTCCAGAAATGATTGAAGCTACTGACTGAATGAAAGGAGCTGGCATCTCACTCTCTTTGAATCTTCTTTATCATGCTAAGAGGAGCAGGAAAAAGCAAAAAATTTCAGAATTGCACCTTGCAATGCGGAGAAATTACTGTTTGTGCATTTACAATATTCATTGATTTTTGCCATTGAAAAACATCATGTTATTCATATACCTGAAATGTTTGAAGCTACTGACTGAATGAAAGGAGCTGGCATCTCACTCTCTTTGAATCTTCTTTATCATGCTAAGAGGAGCAGGAAAAAGCAAAAAATTTCAGAATTGCACCTTGCAATGCGGAGAAATTACTGTTTGTGCATTTACAATATTCATTGATTTTTGCCATTGAAAAACATCATGTTATTCATATACCAGAAATGTTTGAAGCTACTGACTGAATGAAAGGAGCTGGCATCTCACTCTCTTTGAATCTTCTTTATCATGCTAAGAGGAGCAGGAAAAAGCAAAAAATTTCAGAATTGCACCTTGCAATGCGGAGAAATTACTGTTTGTGCATTTACAATATTCATTGATTTTTACCATTGAAAAACGTCCAGAAATGATTGAAGCTACTGACTGAATGAAAGTAGCTGGCATCTCACTCTCTTTGAATCTTCTTTATCATTCTAAGAGGAGCAGGAAAAAGCAAAAAATTTCAGACTTGCACCTTGCAATGCGGAGAAATTACTGTTTGTGCATTTACAATATTCATTGATTTTTGCCATTGAAAAACATCATGTTATTCATATACCAGAAATGTTTGAAGCTACTGACTGAATGAAAGGAGCTGGCATCTCACTCTCTTTGAATCTTCTTTATCATGCTAAGAGGAGCAGGAAAAAGCAAAAATTTCAGAATTGCACCTTGCAATGCGGAGAAATTACTGTTTGTGCATTTACAATATTCATTGATTTTTGCCATTGAAAAACGTCCAGAAATGATTGAAGCTACTGACTGAATGAAAGGAGCTGGCATCTCACTCTCTTTGAATCTTCTTTATCATGCTAAGAGGAGCAGGAAAAACCAAAAAATTTCAGAATTGCACCTTGCAATGCGGAGAAATTACTGTTTGTGCATTTACAATATTCATTGATTTTTGCCATTGAAAAACATGTTATTCATATACCAGAAATGTTTGAAGCTACTGACTGAATGAAAGGAGCTGGCACCTCACTCTCTTTGAATCTTCTTTATCATGCTAAGAGGAGCAGGAAAAAGCAAAAAATTTCAGAATTGCACCTTGCAATGCGGAGAAATTACTGTTTGTGCATTTACAATATTCATTTATTTTTGCCATTGAAAAACGTCCAGAAATGATTGAAGCTACTGACTGAATGAAAGGAGCTGGCATCTCACTCTCTTTGAATGTTCTTTATCATGCTAAGAGGAGCAGGAAAAAGTAAAAAATTTCAGAATTGCACCTTGCAATGCGGAGAAATTACTGTTTGTGCATTTACAATATTCATTGATTTTTGCCATTGAAAAACGTCCAGAAATGATTGAAGCTACTGACTGAACGAAAGGAGCTGGCATCTCACTCTCTTTGAATCTTCTTTATCATGCTAAGAGGAGCAGGAAAAAGCAAAAAATTTCAGAATTGCACCTTGCAATGCGGAGAAATTACTGTTTGTGCATTTACAATATTCATTGATTTTTGCCATTGAAAAACATCATGTTATTCATATACCAGAAATGATTGAAGCTACTGACTGAATGAAAGGAGCTGGCATCTCACTCTCTTTGAATCTTCTTTATCATGCTAAGAGGAGCAGGAAAAAGCAAAAAATTTCAGAATTGCACCTTGCAATGCGGAGAAATTACTGTTTGTGCATTTACAATATTCATTGATTTTTGCAATTGAAAAACGTCCAGAAATGATTGAAGCTACTGACTGAATGAAAGGAGCTGGCATCTCACTCTCTTTGAATCTTCTTTATCATGCTAAGAGGAGCAGGAAAAAGCAAAAAATTTCAGAATTGAACCTTGCAATGCGGAGAAATTACTGTTTGTGCATTTACAATATTCATTGATTTTTGCCATTGAAAAACATCATGTTATTCATATACCAGGAATGTTTGAAGTTACTGACTGAATGAAAGGAGCTGGCATCTCACTCTCTTTGAATCTTCTTTATCATGCTAAGAGGAGCAGGAAAAAGCAAAAAATTTCAGAATTGCACCTTGCAATGCGGAGAAATTACTGTTTGTGCATTTACAATATTCATTGATTTTTGCCATTGAAAAACGTCCAGAAATGATTGAAGCTACTGACTGAATGAAAGGAGCTGGCATCTCACTCTCTTTGAATCTTGTTTATCATGCTAAGAGGAGCAGGAAAAAGCAAAAATTTCAGAATTGCACCTTGCAATGCGGAGAAATTACTGTTTGTGCATTTACAATATTCATTGATTTTTGCCATTGAAAAACATCATGTTATTCATATACCAGAAATGATTGAAGCTACTGACTGAATGAAAGGAGCTGGCATCTCACTCTCTTTGAATCTTCTTTATCATGCTAAGAGGAGCAGGAAAAAGTAAAAAATTTCAGAATTGCACCTTGCAATGCGGAGAAATTACTGTTTGTGCATTTACAATATTCAATGATTTTTGCCATTGAAAAACGTCCAGAAATGATTGAAGCTATTGACTGAACGAAAGGAGCTGGCATCTCACTCTCTTTGAATCTTCTTTATCATGCTAAGAGGAGCAGGAAAAAGCAAAAAAATTCAGAATTGCACCTTGCAATGCGGAGAAATTACTGTTTGTGCATTTACAATATTCATTGATTTTTGCCATTGAAAAACATCATGTTATTCATATACCAGAAATGTTTGAAGCTACTGACTGAATGAAAGGAGCTGGCATCTCACTCTCTTTGAATCTTCTTTATCATGCTAAGAGGAGCAGGAAAAAGCAAAAAATTTCAGAATTGCACCTTGCAATGCGGAGAAATTACTGTTTGTGCATTTACAATATTCATTGATTTTTGCCATTGAAAAACGTCCAGAAATGATTGAAGCTACTGACTGAATGAAAGGAGCTGGCATCTCACTCTCTTTGAATCTTCTTTATCATGCTAAGAGGAGCAGGAAAAAGCAAAAAATTTCAGAATTGCACCTTGCAATGCGGAGAAATTACAGTTTGTGCATTTACAATATTCATTGATTTTTGCCATTGAAAAACGTCCAGAAATGATTGAAGCTACTGACTGAATGAAAGGAGCTGGCATCTCACTCTCTTTGAATCTTCTTTATCATGCTAAGAGGAGCAGGAAAGAGCAAAAAATTTCAGAATTGCACCTTGCAATGCGGAGAAATTACTGTTTGTGCATTTACAATATTCATTGATTTTTGCCATTGAAAAACGTCCAGAAATGAATGAAGCTACTGACTGAATGAAAGGAGCTGGCATCTCACTCTCTTTGAATCTTCTTTATCATGCTAAGAGGAGCAGGAAAAAGCAAAAAATTTCAGAATTGCACCTTGCAATGCGGAGAAATTACTGTTTGTGCATTTACAATATTCATTGATTTTTGCCATTGAAAAACATGTTATTCATATACCAGAAATGTTTGAAGCTACTGACTGAATGAAAGGAGCTGGCACCTCACTCTCTTTGAATCTTCTTTATCATGCTA
Source organism: Phyllobates terribilis (assembly GCF_046119375.1). NCBI lineage: Eukaryota > Metazoa > Chordata > Amphibia > Anura > Dendrobatidae > Phyllobates > Phyllobates terribilis. Next base: position 50,687 of record NW_027364088.1, on the reverse strand, counting down.
AGAGGAGCAGGAAAAAGCAAAAAATTTCAGAATTGCACCTTGCAATGCGGAGAAATTACTGTTTGTGCATTTACAATATTCATTGATTTTTGCCATTGAAAAACGTCCAGAAATGATTGAAGCTACTGACTGAATGAAAGGAGCTGGCATCTCACTCTCTTTGAATCTTCTTTATCATGCTAAGAGGAGCAGGAAAAAGCAAAAAATTTCAGAATTGCACCTTGCAATGCGGAGAAATTACTGTTTGTGCATTTACAATATTCATTGATTTTTGCCATTGAAAAACATCATGTTATTCATATACCAGAAATGATTGAAGCTACTGACTGAATGAAAGGAGCTGGCATCTCACTCTCTTTGAATCTTCTTTATCATGCTAAGAGGAGCAGGAAAAAGTAAAAAATTTCAGAATTGCACCTTGCAATGCGGAGAAATTACTGTTTGTGCATTTACAATATTCATTGATTTTTGCCATTGAAAAACGTCCAGAAATGATTGAAGCTACTGACTGAACGAAAGGAGCTGGCATCTCACTCTCTTTGAATCTTGTTTATCATGCTAAGAGGAGCAGGAAAAAGCAAAAAATTTCAGAATTGCACCTTGCAATGCGGAGAAATTACTGTTTGTGCATTTACAATATTCATTGATTTTTGCCATTGAAAAACATCATGTTATTCTTATACCAGAAATGTTTGAAGCTACTGACTGAATGAAAGGAGCTTGCATCTCACTCTCTTTGAATCTTCTTTATCATGCTAAGAGGAGCAGGAAAAAGCAAAAAATTTCAGAATTGCACCTTGCAATGCGGAGAAATTACTGTTTGTGCATTTACAATATTCATTGATTTTTGCCATTGAAAAACGTCCAGAAATGATTGAAGCTACTGACTGAATGAAAGGAGCTGGCATCTCACTCTCTTTGAATCTTCTTTATCATGCTAAGAGGAGCAGGAAAAAGCAAAAAATTTCAGAATTGCACCTTGCAATGCGGAGAAATTACTGTTTGTGCATTTACAATATTCATTGATTTTTGAAATTGAAAAACATCATGTTATTCATATACCAGAAATGATTGAAGCTACTGACTGAATGAAAGGAGCTGGCATCTCACTCTCTTTGAATCTTCTTTATCATGCTAAGAGGAGCAGGAAAAAGCAAAAAATTTCAGAATTGCACCTTGCAATGCGGAGAAATTACTGTTTGTGCATTTACAATATTCATTGATTTTTGCAATTGAAAAACGTCCAGAAATGATTGAAGCTACTGACTGAATGAAAGGAGCTGGCATCTCACTCTCTTTGAATCTTCTTTATCATGCTAAGAGGAGCAGGAAAAAGCAAAAAATTTCAGAATTGAACCTTGCAATGCGGAGAAATTACTGTTTGTGCATTTACAATATTCATTGATTTTTGCCATTGAAACACATCATGTTATTCATATACCAGGAATGTTTGAAGTTACTGACTGAATGAAAGGAGCTGGCATCTCACTCTCTTTGAATCTTCTTTATCATGCTAAGAGGAGCAGGAAAAAGCAAAAAATTTCAGAATTGCACCTTGCAATGCGGAGAAATTACTGTTTGTGCATTTACAATATTCATTGATTTTTGCCATTGAAAAACGTCCAGAAATGATTGAAGCTACTGACTGAATGAAAGGAGCTGGCATCTCACTCTCTTTGAATCTTGTTTATCATGCTAAGAGGAGCAGGAAAAAGCAAAAATTTCAGAATTGCACCTTGCAATGCGGAGAAATTACTGTTTGTGCATTTACAATATTCATTGATTTTTGCCATTGAAAAACATCATGTTATTCATATACCAGAAATGATTGAAGCTACTGACTGAATGAAAGGAGCTGGCATCTCACTCTCTTTGAATCTTCTTTATCATGCTAAGAGGAGCAGGAAAAAGTAAAAAATTTCAGAATTGCACCTTGCAATGCGGAGAAATTACTGTTTGTGCATTTACAATATTCAATGATTTTTGCCATTGAAAAATGTCCAGAAATGATTGAAGCTACTGACTGAACGAAAGGAGCTGGCATCTCACTCTCTTTGAATCTTCTTTATCATGCTAAGAGGAGCAGGAAAAAGCAAAAAATTTCAGAATTGCACCTTGCAATGCGGAGAAATTACTGTTTGTGCATTTACAATATTCATTGATTTTTGCCATTGAAAAACATCATGTTATTCATATACCAGAAATGTTTGAAGCTACTGACTGAATGAAAGAAGCTGGCATCTCACTCTCTTTGAATCTTCTTTATCGTGCTAAGAGGAGCAGGAAAAAGCAAAAAATTTCAGAATTGCACCTTGCAATGCGGAGAAATTACTGTTTGTGCATTTACAATATTCATTGATTTTTGCCATTGAAAAACGTCCAGAAATGATTGAAGCTACTGACTGAATGAAAGGAGCTGGCATCTCACTCTCTTTGAATCTTGTTTATCATGCTAAGAGGAGCAGGAAAAAGCAAAAATTTCAGAATTGCACCTTGCAATGCGGAGAAATTACTGTTTGTGCATTTACAATATTCATTGATTTTTGCCATTGAAAAACATCATGTTATTCATATACCAGAAATGATTGAAGCTACTGACTGAATGAAAGGAGCTGGCATCTCACTCTCTTTGAATCTTCTTTATCATGCTAAGAGGAGCAGGAAAAAGTAAAAAATTTCAGAATTGCACCTTGCAATGCGGAGAAATTACTGTTTGTGCATTTACAATATTCAATGATTTTTGCCATTGAAAAACGTCCAGAAATGATTGAAGCTACTGACTGAACGAAAGGAGCTGGCATCTCACTCTCTTTGAATCTTCTTTATCATGCTAAGAGGAGCAGGAAAAAGCAAAAAATTTCAGAATTGCACCTTGCAATGCGGAGAAATTACTGTTTGTGCATTTACAATATTCATTGATTTTTGCCATTGAAAAACATCATGTTATTCATATACCAGAAATGTTTGAAGCTACTGACTGAATGAAAGGAGCTGGCATCTCACTCTCTTTGAATCGTCTTTATCATGCTAAGAGGAGCAGGAAAAAGCAAAAAATTTCAGAATTGCACCTTGCAATGCGGAGAAATTACTGTTTGTGCATTTACAATATTCATTGATTTTTGCCATTGAAAAACGTCCAGAAATGATTGAAGCTACTGACTGAATGAAAGGAGCTGGCATCTCACTCTCTTTGAATCTTCTTTATCATGCTAAGAGGAGCAGGAAAAAGCAAAAAATTTCAGAATTGCACCTTGCAATGCGGAGAAATTACTGTTTGTGCATTTACAATATTCATTGATTTTTGCCATTGAAAAACATCATGTTATTCATATACCAGAAATGTTTGAAGCTACTGACTGAATGAAAGGAGCTGGCATCTCACTCTCTTTGAATCTTCTTTATCATGCTAAGAGGAGCAGGAAAAAGCAAAAAATTTCAGAATTGCACCTTGCAATGCGGAGAAATTACTGTTTGTGCATTTACAATATTCATTGATTTTTGCCATTGAAAAACATCATGTTATTCATATACCTGAAATGTTTGAAGCTACTGACTGAATGAAAGGAGCTGGCATCTCACTCTCTTTGAATCTTCTTTATCATGCTAAGAGGATCAGGAAAAAGCAAAAAATTTCAGAATTGCACCTTGCAATGCGGAGAAATTACTGTTTGTGCATTTACAATATTCATTGATTTTTGCCATTGAAAAACATCATGTTATTCATATACCAGAAATGTTTGAAGCTACTGACTGAATGAAAGGAGCTGGCATCTCACTCTCTTTGAATCTTCTTTATCATGCTAAGAGGAGCAGGAAAAAGGAAAAAATTTCAGAATTGCACCTTGCAATGCGGAGAAATTACTGTTTGTGCATTTACAATATTCATTGATTTTTGCCATTGAAAAACATCATGTTATTCATATACCAGAAATGTTTGAAGCTACTGACTGAATGAAAGGAGCTGGCATCTCACTCTCTTTGAATCTTCTTTATCATGCTAAGAGGAGCAGGAAAAAGCAAAAAATTTCAGAATTGCACCTTGCAATGCGGAGAAATTACTGTTTGTGCATTTACAATATTCATTGATTTTTACCATTGAAAAACGTCCAGAAATGATTGAAGCTACTGACTGAATGAAAGTAGCTGGCATCTCACTCTCTTTGAATCTTCTTTATCATTCTAAGAGGAGCAGGAAAAAGCAAAAAATTTCAGACTTGCACCTTGCAATGCGGAGAAATTACTGTTTGTGCATTTACAATATTCATTGATTTTTGCCATTGAAAAACATCATGTTATTCATATACCAGAAATGTTTGAAGCTACTGACTGAATGAAAGGAGCTGGCATCTCACTCTCTTTGAATCTTCTTTATCATGCTAAGAGGAGCAGGAAAAAGCAAAAATTTCAGAATTGCACCTTGCAATGCGGAGAAATTACTGTTTGTGCATTTACAATATTCATTGATTTTTGCCATTGAAAAACGTCCAGAAATGATTGAAGCTACTGACTGAATGAAAGGAGCTGGCATCTCACTCTCTTTGAATCTTCTTTATCATGCTAAGAGGAGCAGGAAAAACCAAAAAATTTCAGAATTGCACCTTGCAATGCGGAGAAATTACTGTTTGTGCATTTACAATATTCATTGATTTTTGCCATTGAAAAACATGTTATTCATATACCAGAAATGTTTGAAGCTACTGACTGAATGAAAGGAGCTGGCACCTCACTCTCTTTGAATCTTCTTTATCATGCTAAGAGGAGCAGGAAAAAGTAAAAAATTTCAGAATTGCACCTTGCAATGCGGAGAAATTACTGTTTGTGCATTTACAATATTCATTGATTTTTGCCATTGAAAAACGTCCAGAAATGATTGAAGCTACTGACTGAACGAAAGGAGCTGGCATCTCACTCTCTTTGAATCTTCTTTATCATGCTAAGAGGAGCAGGAAAAAGCAAAAAATTTCAGAATTGCACCTTGCAATGCGGAGAAATTACTGTTTGTGCATTTACAATATTCATTGATTTTTGCCATTGAAAAACATCATGTTATTCATATACCAGAAATGATTGAAGCTACTGACTGAATGAAAGGATCTGGCATCTCACTCTCTTTGAATCTTCTTTATCATGCTAAGAGGAGCAGAAAAAAGCAAAAAATTTCAGAATTGCACCTTGCAATGCGGAGAAATTACTGTTTGTGCATTTACAATATTCATTGATTTTTGCCATTGAAAAACGTCCAGAAATGATTGAAGCTACTGACTGAATGAAAGGAGCTGGCATCTCACTCTCTTTGAATCTTGTTTATCATGCTAAGAGGAGCAGGAAAAAGCAAAAATTTCAGAATTGCACCTTGCAATGCGGAGAAATTACTGTTTGTGCATTTACAATATTCATTGATTTTTGCCATTGAAAAACATCATGTTATTCATATACCAGAAATGATTGAAGCTACTGACTGAATGAAAGGAGCTGGCATCTCACTCTCTTTGAATCTTCTTTATCATGCTAAGAGGAGCAGGAAAAAGTAAAAAATTTCAGAATTGCACCTTGCAATGCGGAGAAATTACTGTTTGTGCATTTACAATATTCAATGATTTTTGCCATTGAAAAACGTCCAGAAATGATTGAAGCTACTGACTGAACGAAAGGAGCTGGCATCTCACTCTCTTTGAATCTTCTTTATCATGCTAAGAGGAGCAGGAAAAAGCAAAAAAATTCAGAATTGCACCTTGCAATGCGGAGAAATTACTGTTTGTGCATTTACAATATTCATTGATTTTTGCCATTGAAAAACATCATGTTATTCATATACCAGAAATGTTTGAAGCTACTGACTGAATGAAAGGAGCTGGCATCTCACTCTCTTTGAATCTTCTTTATCATGCTAAGAGGAGCAGGAAAAAGCAAAAAATTTCAGAATTGCACCTTGCAATGCGGAGAAATTACTGTTTGTGCATTTACAATATTCATTGATTTTTGCCATTGAAAAACGTCCAGAAATGATTGAAGCTACTGACTGAATGAAAGGAGCTGGCATCTCACTCTCTTTGAATCTTCTTTATCATGCTAAGAGGAGCAGGAAAAAGCAAAAAATTTCAGAATTGCACCTTGCAATGCGGAGAAATTACAGTTTGTGCATTTACAATATTCATTGATTTTTGCCATTGAAAAACGTCCAGAAATGATTGAAGCTACTGACTGAATGAAAGGAGCTGGCATCTCACTCTCTTTGAATCTTCTTTATCATGCTAAGAGGAGAAGGAAAGAGCAAAAAATTTCAGAATTGCACCTTGCAATGCGGAGAAATTACTGTTTGTGCATTTACAATATTCATTGATTTTTGCCATTGAAAAACGTCCAGAAATGAATGAAGCTACTGACTGAATGAAAGGAGCTGGCATCTCACTCTCTTTGAATCTTCTTTATCATGCTAAGAGGAGCAGGAAAAACCAAAAAATTTCAGAATTGCACCTTGCAATGCGGAGAAATTACTGTTTGTGCATTTACAATATTCATTGATTTTTGCCATTGAAAAACATGTTATTCATATACCAGAAATGTTTGAAGCTACTGACTGAATGAAAGGAGCTGGCACCTCACTCTCTTTGAATCTTCTTTATCATGCTAAGAGGAGCAGGAAAAAGCAAAAAATTTCAGAATTGCACCTTGCAATGCGGAGAAATTACTGTTTGTGCATTTACAATATTCATTGATTTTTGCCATTGAAAAACGTCCAGAAATCATTGAAGCTACTGACTGAATGAAAGGAGCTGGCATCTCACTCTCTTTGAATCTTCTTTATCATGCTAAGAGGAGCAGGAAAAAGCAAAAAATTTCAGAATTGCACCTTGCAATGCGGAGAAATTACTGTTTGTGCATTTACAATATTCATTGATTTTTGCCATTGAAAAACATCATGTTATTCATATACCAGAAATGATTGAAGCTACTGACTGAATGAAAGGAGCTGGCATCTCACTCTCTTTGAATCTTCTTTATCATGCTAAGAGGAGCAGGAAAAAGTAAAAAATTTCAGAATTGCACCTTGCAATGCGGAGAAATTACTGTTTGTGCATTTACAATATTCATTGATTTTTGCCATTGAAAAACGTCCAGAAATGATTGAAGCTACTGACTGAACGAAAGGAGCTGGCATCTCACTCTCTTTGAATCTTCTTTATCATGCTAAGAGGAGCAGGAAAAAGCAAAAAATTTCAGAATTTCACCTTGCAATGCGGAGAAATTACTGTTTGTGCATTTACAATATTCATTGATTTTTGCCATTGAAAAACATCATGTTATTCATATACCAGAAATGTTTGAAGCTACTGACTGAATGAAAGGAGCTGGCATCTCACTCTCTTTGAATCTTCTTTATCATGCTAAGAGGAGCAGGAAAAAGCAAAAATTTCAGAATTGCACCTTGCAATGCGGAGAAATTACTGTTTGTGCATTTACAATATTCATTGATTTTTGCCATTGAAAAACGTCCAGAAATGATTGAAGCTACTGACTGAATGAAAGGAGCTGGCATCTCACTCTCTTTGAATCTTCTTTATCATGCTAAGAGGAGCAGGAAAAACCAAAAAATTTCAGAATTGCACCTTGCAATGCGGAGAAATTACTGTTTGTGCATTTACAATATTCATTGATTTTTGCCATTGAAAAACATGTTATTCATATACCAGAAATGTTTGAAGCTACTGACTGAATGAAAGGAGCTGGCACCTCACTCTCTTTGAATCTTCTTTATCATGCTAAGAGGAGCAGGAAAAAGTAAAAAATTTCAGAATTGCACCTTGCAATGCGGAGAAATTACTGTTTGTGCATTTACAATATTCATTGATTTTTGCCATTGAAAAACGTCCAGAAATGATTGAAGCTACTGACTGAACGAAAGGAGCTGGCATCTCACTCTCTTTGAATCTTCTTTATCATGCTAAGAGGAGCAGGAAAAAGCAAAAAATTTCAGAATTGCACCTTGCAATGCGGAGAAATTACTGTTTGTGCATTTACAATATTCATTGATTTTTGCCATTGAAAAACATCATGTTATTCATATACCAGAAATGATTGAAGCTACTGACTGAATGAAAGGATCTGGCATCTCACTCTCTTTGAATCTTCTTTATCATGCTAAGAGGAGCAGAAAAAAGCAAAAAATTTCAGAATTGCACCTTGCAATGCGGAGAAATTACTGTTTGTGCATTTACAATATTCATTGATTTTTGCCATTGAAAAACGTCCAGAAATGATTGAAGCTACTGACTGAATGAAAGGAGCTGGCATCTCACTCTCTTTGAATCTTGTTTATCATGCTAAGAGGAGCAGGAAAAAGCAAAAATTTCAGAATTGCACCTTGCAATGCGGAGAAATTACTGTTTGTGCATTTACAATATTCATTGATTTTTGCCATTGAAAAACATCATGTTATTCATATACCAGAAATGATTGAAGCTACTGACTGAATGAAAGGAGCTGGCATCTCACTCTCTTTGAATCTTCTTTATCATGCTAAGAGGAGCAGGAAAAAGTAAAAAATTTCAGAATTGCACCTTGCAATGCGGAGAAATTACTGTTTGTGCATTTACAATATTCAATGATTTTTGCCATTGAAAAACGTCCAGAAATGATTGAAGCTACTGACTGAACGAAAGGAGCTGGCATCTCACTCTCTTTGAATCTTCTTTATCATGCTAAGAGGAGCAGGAAAAAGCAAAAAAATTCAGAATTGCACCTTGCAATGCGGAGAAATTACTGTTTGTGCATTTACAATATTCATTGATTTTTGCCATTGAAAAACATCATGTTATTCATATACCAGAAATGTTTGAAGCTACTGACTGAATGAAAGGAGCTGGCATCTCACTCTCTTTGAATCTTCTTTATCATGCTAAGAGGAGCAGGAAAAAGCAAAAAATTTCAGAATTGCACCTTGCAATGCGGAGAAATTACTGTTTGTGCATTTACAATATTCATTGATTTTTGCCATTGAAAAACGTCCAGAAATGATTGAAGCTACTGACTGAATGAAAGGAGCTGGCATCTCACTCTCTTTGAATCTTCTTTATCATGCTAAGAGGAGCAGGAAAAAGCAAAAAATTTCAGAATTGCACCTTGCAATGCGGAGAAATTACAGTTTGTGCATTTACAATATTCATTGATTTTTGCCATTGAAAAACGTCCAGAAATGATTGAAGCTACTGACTGAATGAAAGGAGCTGGCATCTCACTCTCTTTGAATCTTCTTTATCATGCTAAGAGGAGCAGGAAAGAGCAAAAAATTTCAGAATTGCACCTTGCAATGCGGAGAAATTACTGTTTGTGCATTTACAATATTCATTGATTTTTGCCATTGAAAAACGTCCAGAAATGAATGAAGCTACTGACTGAATGAAAGGAGCTGGCATCTCACTCTCTTTGAATCTTCTTTATCATGCTAAGAGGAGCAGGAAAAACCAAAAAATTTCAGAATTGCACCTTGCAATGCGGAGAAATTACTGTTTGTGCATTTACAATATTCATTGATTTTTGCCATTGAAAAACATGTTATTCATATACCAGAAATGTTTGAAGCTACTGACTGAATGAAAGGAGCTGGCACCTCACTCTCTTTGAATCTTCTTTATCATGCTAAGAGGAGCAGGAAAAAGCAAAAAATTTCAGAATTGCACCTTGCAATGCGGAGAAATTACTGTTTGTGCATTTACAATATTCATTGATTTTTGCCATTGAAAAACGTCCAGAAATGATTGAAGCTACTGACTGAATGAAAGGAGCTGGCATCTCACTCTCTTTGAATCTTCTTTATCATGCTAAGAGGAGCAGGAAAAAGCAAAAAATTTCAGAATTGCACCTTGCAATGCGGAGAAATTACTGTTTGTGCATTTACAATATTCATTGATTTTTGCCATTGAAAAACATCATGTTATTCATATACCAGAAATGATTGAAGCTACTGACTGAATGAAAGGAGCTGGCATCTCACTCTCTTTGAATCTTCTTTATCATGCTAAGAGGAGCAGGAAAAAGTAAAAAATTTCAGAATTGCACCTTGCAATGCGGAGAAATTACTGTTTGTGCATTTACAATATTCATTGATTTTTGCCATTGAAAAACGTCCAGAAATGATTGAAGCTACTGACTGAACGAAAGGAGCTGGCATCTCACTCTCTTTGAATCTTCTTTATCATGCTAAGAGGAGCAGGAAAAAGCAAAAAATTTCAGAATTTCACCTTGCAATGCGGAGAAATTACTGTTTGTGCATTTACAATATTCATTGATTTTTGCCATTGAAAAACATCATGTTATTCATATACCAGAAATGTTTGAAGCTACTGACTGAATGAAAGGAGCTTGCATCTCACTCTCTTTGAATCTTCTTTATCATGCTAAGAGGAGCAGGAAAAAGCAAAAAATTTCAGAATTGCACCTTGCAATGCGGAGAAATTACTGTTTGTGCATTTACAATATTCATTGATTTTTGCCATTGAAAAACGTCCAGAAATGATTGAAGCTACTGACTGAATGAAAGGAGCTGGCATCTCACTCTCTTTGAATCTTCTTTATCATGCTAAGAGGAGCAGGAAAAAGCAAAAAATTTCAGAATTGCACCTTGCAATGCGGAGAAATTACTGTTTGTGCATTTACAATATTCATTGATTTTTGAAATTGAAAAACATCATGTTATTCATATACCAGAAATGATTGAAGCTACTGACTGAATGAAAGGAGCTGGCATCTCACTCTCTTTGAATCTTCTTTATCATGCTAAGAGGAGCAGGAAAAAGCAAAAAATTTCAGAATTGCACCTTGCAATGCGGAGAAATTACTGTTTGTGCATTTACAATATTCATTGATTTTTGCAATTGAAAAACGTCCAGAAATGATTGAAGCTACTGACTGAATGAAAGGAGCTGGCATCTCACTCTCTTTGAATCTTCTTTATCATGCTAAGAGGAGCAGGAAAAAGCAAAAAATTTCAGAATTGAACCTTGCAATGCGGAGAAATTACTGTTTGTGCATTTACAATATTCATTGATTTTTGCCATTGAAAAACATCATGTTATTCATATACCAGGAATGTTTGAAGTTACTGACTGAATGAAAGGAGCTGGCATCTCACTCTCTTTGAATCTTCTTTATCATGCTAAGAGGAGCAGGAAAAAGCAAAAAATTTCAGAATTGCACCTTGCAATGCGGAGAAATTACTGTTTGTGCATTTACAATATTCATTGATTTTTGCCATTGAAAAACGTCCAGAAATGATTGAAGCTACTGACTGAATGAAAGGAGCTGGCATCTCACTCTCTTTGAATCTTCTTTATCATGCTAAGAGGAGCAGGAAAAAGCAAAAAATTTCAGAATTGCACCTTGCAATGCGGAGAAATTACTGTTTGTGCATTTACAATATTCATTGATTTTTGAAATTGAAAAACATCATGTTATTCATATACCAGAAATGATTGAAGCTACTGACTGAATGAAAGGAGCTGGCATCTCATTCTCTTTGAATCTTCTTTATCATGCTAAGAGGAGCAGGAAAAAGCAAAAAATTTCAGAATTGCACCTTGCAATGCGGAGAAATTACTGTTTGTGCATTTACAATATTCATTGATTTTTGCAATTGAAAAACGTCCAGAAATGATTGAAGCTACTGACTGAATGAAAGGAGCTGGCATCTCACTCTCTTTGAATCTTCTTTATCATGCTAAGAGGAGCAGGAAAAAGCAAAAAATTTCAGAATTGAACCTTGCAATGCGGAGAAATTACTGTTTGTGCATTTACAATATTCATTGATTTTTGCCATTGAAAAACATCATGTTATTCATATACCAGGAATGTTTGAAGTTACTGACTGAATGAAAGGAGCTGGCATCTCACTCTCTTTGAATCTTCTTTATCATGCTAAGAGGAGCAGGAAAAAGCAAAAAATTTCAGAATTGCACCTTGCAATGCGGAGAAATTACTGTTTGTGCATTTACAATATTCAATGATTTTTGCCATTGAAAAATGTCCAGAAATGATTGAAGCTACTGACTGAACGAAAGGAGCTGGCATCTCACTCTCTTTGAATCTTCTTTATCATGCTAAGAGGAGCAGGAAAAAGCAAAAATTTCAGAATTGCACCTTGCAATGCGGAGAAATTACTGTTTGTGCATTTACAATATTCATTGATTTTTGCCATTGAAAAACGTCAAGAAATGATTGAAGCTACTGACTGAATGAAAGGAGCTGGCATCTCACTCTCTTTGAATCTTGTTTATCATGCTAAGAGGAGCAGGAAAAAGCAAAAATTTCAGAATTGCACCTTGCAATGCGGAGAAATTACTGTTTGTGCATTTACAATATTCATTGATTTTTGCCATTGAAAAACATCATGTTATTCATATACCAGAAATGATTGAAGCTACTGACTGAATGAAAGGAGCTGGCATCTCACTCTCTTTGAATCTTCTTTATCATGCTAAGAGGAGCAGGAAAAAGTAAAAAATTTCAGAATTGCACCTTGCAATGCGGAGAAATTACTGTTTGTGCATTTACAATATTCAATGATTTTTGCCATTGAAAAATGTCCAGAAATGATTGAAGCTACTGACTGAACGAAAGGAGCTGGCATCTCACTCTCTTTGAATCTTCTTTATCATGCTAAGAGGAGCAGGAAAAAGCAAAAAATTTCAGAATTGCACCTTGCAATGCGGAGAAATTACTGTTTGTGCATTTACAATATTCATTGATTTTTGCCATTGAAAAACATCATGTTATTCATATACCAGAAATGTTTGAAGCTACTGACTGAATGAAAGAAGCTGGCATCTCACTCTCTTTGAATCTTCTTTATCATGCTAAGAGGAGCAGGAAAAAGCAAAAAATTTCAGAATTGCACCTTGCAATGCGGAGAAATTACTGTTTGTGCATTTACAATATTCATTGATTTTTGCCATTGAAAAAAGTCCAGAAATGATTGAAGCTACTGACTGAATGAAAGGAGCTGGCATCTCACTCTCTTTGAATCTTGTTTATCATGCTAAGAGGAGCAGGAAAAAGCAAAAATTTCAGAATTGCACCTTGCAATGCGGAGAAATTCCAGTTTGTGCATTTACAATATTCATTGATTTTTGCCATTGAAAAACATCATGTTATTCATATACCAGAAATGATTGAAGCTACTGACTGAATGAAAGGAGCTGGCATCTCACTCTCTTTGAATCTTCTTTATCATGCTAAGAGGAGCAGGAAAAAGTAAAAAATTTCAGAATTGCACCTTGCAATGCGGAGAAATTACTGTTTGTGCATTTACAATATTCAATGATTTTTGCCATTGAAAAACGTCCAGAAATGATTGAAGCTACTGACTGAACGAAAGGAGCTGGCATCTCACTCTCTTTGAATCTTCTTTATCATGCTAAGAGGAGCAGGAAAAAGCAAAAAATTTCAGAATTGCACCTTGCAATGCGGAGAAATTACTGTTTGTGCATTTACAATATTCATTGATTTTTGCCATTGAAAAACATCATGTTATTCATATACCAGAAATGTTTGAAGCTACTGACTGAATGAAAGGAGCTGGCATCTCACTCTCTTTGAATCTTCTTTATCATGCTAAGAGGAGCAGGAAAAAGCAAAAAATTTCAGAATTGCACCTTGCAATGCGGAGAAATTACTGTTTGTGCATTTACAATATTCATTGATTTTTGCCATTGAAAAACGTCCAGAAATGATTGAAGCTACTGACTGAATGAAAGGAGCTGGCATCTCACTCTCTTTGAATCTTCTTTATCATGCTAAGAGGAGCAGGAAAAAGCAAAAAATTTCAGAATTGCACCTTGCAATGCGGAGAAATTACTGTTTGTGCATTTACAATATTCATTGATTTTTGCCATTGAAAAACATCATGTTATTCATATACCAGAAATGTTTGAAGCTACTGACTGAATGAAAGGAGCTGGCATCTCACTCTCTTTGAATCTTCTTTATCATGCTAAGAGGAGCAGGAAAAAGAAAAAAATTTCAGAATTGCACCTTGCAATGCGGAGAAATTACTGTTTGTGCATTTACAATATTCATTGATTTTTGCAATTGAAAAACGTCCAGAAATGATTGAAGCTACTGACTGAATGAAAGGAGCTGGCATGTCACTCTCTTTGAATCTTCTTTATCATGCTAAGAGGAGCAGGAAAAAGCAAAAAATTTCAGAATTGCACCTTGCAATGCGGAGAAATTACTGTTTGTGCATTTACAATATTCATTGATTTTTGCCATTGAAAAACATCATGTTATTCATATACCTGAAATGTTTGAAGCTACTGACTGAATGAAAGGAGCTGGCATCTCACTCTCTTTGAATCTTCTTTATCATGCTAAGAGGAGCAGGAAAAAGCAAAAAATTTCAGAATTGCACCTTGCAATGCGGAGAAATTACTGTTTGTGCATTTACAATATTCATTGATTTTTGCCATTGAAAAACATCATGTTATTCATATACCAGAAATGTTTGAAGCTACTGACTGAATGAAAGGAGCTGGCATCTCACTCTCTTTGAATCTTCTTTATCATGCTAAGAGGAGCAGGAAAAAGCAAAAAATTTCAGAATTGCACCTTGCAATGCGGAGAAATTACTGTTTGTGCATTTACAATATTCATTGATTTTTACCATTGAAAAACGTCCAGAAATGATTGAAGCTACTGACTGAATGAAAGTAGCTGGCATCTCACTCTCTTTGAATCTTCTTTACCATGCTAAGAGGAGCAGGAAAAAGCAAAAAATTTCAGACTTGCACCTTGCAATGCGGAGAAATTACTGTTTGTGCATTTACAATATTCATTGATTTTTGCCATTGAAAAACATCATGTTATTCATATACCAGAAATGTTTCAAGCTACTGACTGAATGAAAGGAGCTGGCATCTCACTCTCTTTGAATCTTCTTTATCATGCTAAGAGGAGCAGGAAAAAGCAAAAAATTTCAGAATTGCACCTTGCAATGCGGAGAAATTACTGTTTGTGCATTTACAATATTCATTGATTTTTGCCATTGAAAAACGTCCAGAAACGATTGAAGCTACTGACTGAATGAAAGGAGCTGGCATCTCACTCTCTTTGAATCTTCTTTATCATGCTAAGAGGAGCAGGAAAAAGCAAAAAATTTCAGAATTGCACCTTGCAATGCGGAGAAATTACAGTTTGTGCATTTACAATATTCATTGATTTTTGCCATTGAAAAACGTCCAGAAATGATTGAAGCTACTGACTGAATGAAAGGAGCTGGCATCTCACTCTCTTTGAATCTTCTTTATCATGCTAAGAGGAGCAGGAAAAAGCAAAAAATTTCAGAATTGCACCTTGCAATGCGGAGAAATTACTGTTTGTGCATTTACAATATTCATTGATTTTTGCCATTGAAAAACGTCCAGAAATGATTGAAGCTACTGACTGAATGAAAGGAGCTGGCATCTCACTCTCTTTGAATCTTCTTTATCATGCTAAGAGGAGCAGGAAAAAGCAAAAAATTTCAGAATTGCACCTTGCAATGCGGAGAAATTACTGTTTGTGCATTTACAATATTCATTGATTTTTGCCATTGAAAAACATGTTATTCATATACCAGAAATGTTTGAAGCTACTGACTGAATGAAAGGAGCTGGCACCTCACTCTCTTTGAATCTTCTTTATCATGCTAAGAGGAGCAGGAAAAAGCAAAAAATTTCAGAATTGCACCTTGCAATGCGGAGAAATTACTGTTTGTGCATTTACAATATTCATTGATTTTTGCCATTGAAAAACGTCCAGAAATGATTGAAGCTACTGACTGAATGAAAGGAGCTGGCATCTCACTCTCTTTGAATCTTCTTTATCATGCTAAGAGGAGCAGGAAAAAGCAAAAAATTTCAGAATTGCACCTTGCAATGCGGAGAAATTACTGTTTGTGCATTTACAATATTCATTGATTTTTGCCATTGAAAAACATGTTATTCATATACCAGAAATGTTTGAAGCTACTGACTGAATGAAAGGAGCTGGCACCTCACTCTCTTTGAATCTTCTTTATCATGCTAAGAGGAGCAGGAAAAAGCAAAAAATTTCAGAATTGCACCTTGCAATGCGGAGAAATTACTGTTTGTGCATTTACAATATTCATTGATTTTTGCCATTGAAAAACGTCCAGAAATGATTGAAGCTACTGACTGAATGAAAGGAGCTGGCATCTCACTCTCTTTGAATCTTCTTTATCATGCTAAGAGGAGCAGGAAAAAGCAAAAAATTTCAGAATTGCACCTTGCAATGCGGAGAAATTACTGTTTGTGCATTTACAATATTCATTGATTTTTGCCATTGAAAAACGTCCAGAAATGATTGAAGCTACTGACTGAATGAAAGGAGCTGGCATCTCACTCTCTTTAAATCTTCTTTATCATGCTAAGAGGAGCAGGAAAAAGCAAAAAATTTCAGAATTGCGCCTTGCAATGCGGAGAAATTACTGTTTGTGCATTTACAAAATTCATTGATTTTTGCCATTGAAAAACATCATGTTATTCATTTACCAGAAATGATTGAAGCTACTGACTGAATGAAAGGAGCTGGCATCTCACTCACTTTGAATCTTCTTTATCATGCTAAGAGGAGCAGGAAAAAGTAAAAAATTTCAGAATTGCACCTTGCAATGCGGAGAAATTACTGTTTGTGCATTTACAATATTCAATGATTTTTGCCATTGAAAAACGTCCAGAAATGATTGAAGCTACTGACTGAACGAAAGGAGCTGGCATCTCAATCTCTTTGAATCTTCTTTATCATGCTAAGAGGAGCAGGAAAAAGCAAAAAATTTCAGAATTGCACCTTGCAATGCGGAGAAATTACTGTTTGTGCATTTACAATATTCATTGATTTTTGCCATTGAAAAACATCATGTTATTCATATACCAGAAATGTTTGAAGCTACTGACTGAATGAAAGGAGCTGGCATCTCACTCTCTTTGAATCTTCTTTATCATGCTAAGAGGAGCAGGAAAAAGCAAAAAATTTCAGAATTGCACCTTGCAATGCGGAGAAATTACTGTTTGTGCATTTACAATATTCATTGATTTTTGCCATTGAAAAACGTCGAGAAATGATTGAAGCTACTGACTGAATGAAAGGAGCTGGCATCTCACTCTCTTTGAATCTTCTTTATCATGCTAAGAGGAGCAGGAAAAAGCAAAAAATTTCAGAATTGCACCTTGCAATGCGGAGAAATTACTGTTTGTGCATTTACAATATTCATTGATTTTTGCCATTGAAAAACATCATGTCATTCATATACCAGAAATGTTTGAAGCTACTGACTGAATGAAAGGAGCTGGCATCTCACTCTCTTTGAATCTTCTTTATCATGCTAAGAGGAGCAGGAAAAAGTAAAAAATTTCAGAATTGCACCTTGCAATGCGGAGAAATTACTGTTTGTGCATTTACAATATTCATTGATTTTTGCCATTGAAAAACGTCCAGAAATGATTGAAGCTACTGACTGAATGAAAGGAGCTGGCATCTCACTCTCTTTGAATATTCTTTATCATGCTAAGAGGAGCAGGAAAAAGCAAAAAATTTCAGAATTGCACCTTGCAATGCGGAGAAATTACAGTTTGTGCATTTACAATATTCATTGATTTTTGCCATTGAAAAACGTCCAGAAATGATTGAAGCTACTGACTGAATGAAAGGAGCTGGCATCTCACTCTCTTTGAATCTTCTTTATCATGCTAAGAGGAGCAGGAAAAAGCAAAAAATTTCAGAATTGCACCTTGCAATGCGGAGAAATTACTGTTTGTGCATTTACAATATTCATTGATTTTTGCCATTGAAAAACGTCCAGAAATGATTGAAGCTACTGACTGAATCAAAGGAGCTGGCATCTCACTCTCTTTGAATCTTCTTTATCATGCTAAGAGGAGCAGGAAAAAGCAAAAAATTTCAGAATTGCACCTTGCAATGCGGAGAAATTACTGTTTGTGCATTTACAATATTCATTGATTTTTGCCATTGAAAAACATGTTATTCATATACCAGAAATGTTTGAAGCTACTGACTGAATGAAAGGAGCTGGCACCTCACTCTCTTTGAATCTTCTTTATCATGCTAAGAGGAGCAGGAAAAAGCAAAAAATTTCAGAATTGCACCTTGCAATGCGGAGAAATTACTGTTTGTGCATTTACAATATTCATTGATTTTTGCCATTGAAAAACGTCCAGAAATGATTGAAGCTACTGACTGAATGAAAGGAGCTGGCATCTCACTCTCTTTGAATCTTCTTTATCATGCTAAGACGAGCAGGAAAAAGCAAAAAATTTCAGAATTGCACCTTGCAATGCGGAGAAATTACTGTTTGTGCATTTACAATATTCATTGATTTTTGCCATTGAAAAACGTCCAGAAATGATTGAAGCTACTGACTGAATGAAAGGAGCTGGCATCTCACTCTCTTTGAATCTTCTTTATCATGCTAAGAGGAGCAGGAAAAAGCAAAAAATTTCAGAATTGCGCCTTGCAATGCGGAGAAATTACTGTTTGTGCATTTACAAAATTCATTGATTTTTGCCATTGAAAAACATCATGTTATTCATTTACCAGAAATGATTGAAGCTACTGACTGAATGAAAGGAGCTGGCATCTCACTCTCTTTGAATCTTCTTTATCATGCTAAGAGGAGCAGGAAAAAGCAAAAAATTTCAGAATTGCACCTTGCAATGCGGAGAAATTACTGTTTGTGCATTTACAATATTCATTGATTTTTGCCATTGAAAAACGTCCAGAAATGATTGAAGCTACTGACTGAATGAAAGGAGCTGGTATCTCACTCTCTTTGAATCTTCTTTATCATGCTAAGAGGAGCAGGAAAAAGCAAAAAATTTCAGAATTGCACCTTGCAATGCGGAGAAATTACTGTTTGTGCATTTACAATATTCATTGATTTTTGCCATTGAAAAACGTCCAGAAATGATTGAAGCTACTGACTGAATGAAAGGAGCTGGAATCTCACTCTCTTTGAATCTTCTTTATCATGCTAAGAGGAGCAGGAAAAAGCAAAAAATTTCACAATTGCACCTTGCAATGCGGAGAAATTACTGTTTGTGCATTTACAATATTCATTGATTTTTGCCATTGAAAAACATGTTATTCATATACCAGAAATGTTTGAAGCTACTGACTGAATGAAAGGAGCTGGCACCTCACTCTCTTTGAATCTTCTTTATCATGCTAAGAGGAGCAGGAAAAAGCAAAAAATTTCAGAATTGCACCTTGCAATGCGGAGAAATTACTGTTTGTGCATTTACAATATTCATTGATTTTTGCCATTGAAAAACGTCCAGAAATGATTGAAGCTACTGACTGAATAAAAGGAGCTGGCATCTCACTCTCTTTGAATCTCCTTTATCATGCTAAGAGGAGCAGGAAAAATCAAAAAATTTCAGAATTGCACCTTGCAATGCGGAGAAATTACTGTTTGTGCATTTACAATATTCATTGATTTTTGCCATTGAAAAACGTCCAGAAATGATTGAAGCTACTGACTGAATGAAAGGAGCTGGCATCTCACTCTCTTTGAATCTTCTTTATCATGCTAAGAGGAGCAGGAAAAAGCAAAAAATTTCAGAATTGCGCCTTGCAATGCGGAGAAATTACTGTTTGTGCATTTACAAAATTCATTGATTTTTGCCATTGAAAAACATCATGTTATTCATTTACCAGAAATGATTGAAGCTACTGACTGAATGAAAGGAGCTGGCATCTCACTCTCTTTGAATCTTCTTTATCATGCTAAGAGGAGCAGGAAAAAGCAAAAAATTTCAGAATTGCACCTTGCAATGCGGAGAAATTACTGTTTGTGCATTTACAATATTCATTGATTTTTGCCATTGAAAAACGTCCAGAAATGATTGAAGCTACTGACTGAATGAAAGGAGCTGGCTTCTCACTCTCTTTGAATCTTCTTTATCATGCTAAGAGGAGCAGGAAAAAGCAAAAAATTTCAGAATTGCACCTTGCAATGCGGAGAAATTACTGTTTGTGCATTTACAATATTCATTGATTTTTGCCATTGAAAAACATCATGTTATTCATATACCAGAAATGATTGAAGCTACTGACTGAATGAAAGGAGCTGGCATCTCACTCTCTTTGAATCTTCTTTATCATGCTAAGAGGAGCAGGAAAAAGTAAAAAATTTCAGAATTGCACCTTGCAATGCAGAGAAATTACTGTTTGTGCATTTACAATATTCAATGATTTTTGCCATTGAAAAACGTCCAGAAATGATTGAAGCTACTGACTGAACGAAAGGAGCTGGCATCTCACTCTCTTTGAATCTTCTTTATCATGCTAAGAGGAGCAGGAAAAAGCAAAAAATTTCAGAATTGCACCTTGCAATGCGGAGAAATTACTGTTTGTGCATTTACAATATTCATTGATTTTTGCCATTGAAAAACATCATGTTATTCATATACCAGAAATGTTTGAAGCTACTGACTGAATGAAAGGAGCTGGCATCTCACTCTCTTTGAATCTTCTTTATCATGCTAAGAGGAGCAGGAAAAAGCAAAAAATTTCAGAATTGCACCTTGCAATGCGGAGAAATTACTGTTTGTGCATTTTCAATATTCATTGATTTTTGCCATTGAAAAACGTCCAGAAATGATTGAAGCTACTGACTGAATGAAAGGAGCTGGCATCTCACTCTCTTTGAATCTTCTTTATCATGCTAAGAGGAGCAGGAAAAAGCAAAAAATTTCAGAATTGCACCTTGCAATGCGGAGAAATTACTGTTTGTGCATTTACAATATTCATTGATTTTTGCCATTGAAAAACGTCCAGAAATGATTGAAGCTACTGACTGAATGAAAGGAGCTGGCATCTCACTCTCTTTGAATCTTCTTTATCATGCTAAGAGGAGCAGGAAAAAGCAAAAAATTTCAGAATTGCACCTTGCAATGCGGAGAAATTACTGTTTGTGCACTTACAATATTCATTGATTTTTGCCATTGAAAAACATCATGTTATTCATATACCAGAAATGATTGAAGCTCCTGACTGAATGAAAGGAGCTGGCATCTCACTCTCTTTGAATCTTCTTTATCATGCTAAGAGGAGCAGGAAAAAGCAAAAAATTTCAGAATTGCACCTTGCAATGCGGAGAAATTACTGTTTGTGCATTTACAATATTCATTGATTTTTGCCATTGAAAAACATCATGTTATTCATATACCAGAAATGATTGAAGCTACTGACTGAATGAAAGGAGCTGGCATCTCACTCTCTTTGAATCTTCTTTATCATGCTAAGAGGAGCAGGAAAAAGCAAAAAATTTCAGAATTGCACCTTGCAATGCGGAGAAATTACTGTTTGTGCATTTACAATAGTCATTGATTTTTGCCATTGAAAAGCATCATGTTATTCATATACCAGGAATGTTTGAAGCTACTGACTGAATGAAAGGAGCTGGCATCTCACTCTCTTTGAATCTTCTTTATCATGCTAAGAGGAGCAGGAAAAAGCAAAAAATTTCAGAATTGCACCTTGCAATGCGGAGAAATTACTGTTTGTGCATTTACAATATTCATTGATTTTTGCCATTGAAAAACGTCCAGAAATGATTGAAGCTACTGACTGAATGAAAGGAGCTGGCATCTCACTCTCTTTGAATCTTCTTTATCATGCTAAGAGGAGCAGGAAAAAGCAAAAAATTTCAGAATTGCACCTTGCAATGCGGAGAAATTACTGTTTGTGCATTTACAATATTCATTGATTTTTGCCATTGAAAAACATCATGTTATTCATATACCAGAAATGTTTGAAGCTACTGACTGAATGAAAGGAGCTGGCATCTCACTCTCTTTGAATCTTCTTTATCATGCTAAGAGGAGCAGGAAAAAGCAAAAAATTTCAGAATTGCACCTTGCAATGCGGAGAAATTAGTTTGTGCATTTCCAATATTCATTGATTTTTGCCATTGAAAAACGTCCAGAAATGATTGAAGCTACTGACTGAATGAAAGGAGCTGGCATTTCACTCTCTTTGAATCTTCTTTATCATGCTAAGAGGAGCAGGAAAAAGCAAAAAATTTCAGAATTGCACCTTGCAATGCGGAGAAATTACTGTTTGTGCATTTACAATATTCATTGATTTTTGCCATGGAAAAACATCATGTTATTCATATACCAGAAATGTTTGAAGCTACTGACTGAATGAAAGGAGCTGGCATCTCACTCTCTTTGAATCTTCTTTATCATGCTAAGAGGAGCAGGAAAAAGCAAAAAATTTCAGAATTGCACCTTGCAATGCGGAGAAATTACTGTTTGTGCATTTACAATATTCATTGATTTTTGCCATTGAAAAACGTCCAGAAATGATTGAAGCTACTGACTGAATGAAAGGAGCTGGCATCTCACTCTCTTTGAATCTTCTTTATCATGCTAAGAGGAGCAGGAAAAAGCAAAAAATTTCAGAATTGCACCTTGCAATGCGAAGAAATTACTGTTTGTGCATTTACAATATTCATTGATTTTTGCCATTGAAAAACATCATGTTATTCATATACCAGAAATGTTTGAAGCTACTGACTGAATGAAAGGAGCTGGCATCTCACTCTCTTTGAATCTTCTTTATCATGCTAAGAGGAGCAGGAAAAAGCAAAAAATTTCAGAATTGCACCTTGCAATGCGGAGAAATTACTGTTTGTGCATTTACAATATTCATTGATTTTTGCCATTGAAAAACATGTTATTCATATACCAGAAATGTTTGAAGCTACTGACTGAATGAAAGGAGCTGGCATCTCACTCTCTTTGAATCTTCTTTATCATGCTAAGAGGAGCAGGAAAAAGCAAAAAATTTCAGAATTGCACCTTGCAATGCGGAGAAATTACTGTTTGTGCATTTACAATATTCATTGATTTTTGTCATTGAAAAACATCATGTTATTCATATACCAGAAATATTTGAAGCTACTGACTGAATGAAAGGAGCTGGCATCTCACTCTCTTTGAATCTTCTTTATCATGCTAAGAGGAGCAGGAAAAAGAAAAAATTTCAGAATTGCACCTTGCAATGCGGAGAAATTACTGTTTGTGCATTTACAATATTCATTGATTTTTGCCATTGAAAAACGTCCAGAAATGATTGAAGCTACTGACTGAATGAAAGGAGCTGGCATCTCACTCTCTTTGAATCTTCTTTATCATGCTAAGAGGAGCAGGAAAAAGCAAAAAATTTCAGAATTGCACCTTGCAATGCGGAGAAATTACTGTTTGTGCATTTACAATATTCATTGATTTTTGCCATTGAAAAACGTCCAGAAATGATTGAAGCTACTGACTGAATGAAAGGAGCTGGCATCTCACTCTCTTTGAATCTTCTTTATCATGCTAAGAGGAGCAGGAAAAAGCAAAAAATTTCATTATTGCACCTTGCAATGCGGAGAAATTACTGTTTGTGCATTTACAATATTCATTGATTTTTGCCAATGAAAAACATCATGTTATTCATATACCAGAAATGTTTGAAGCTACTGACTGAATGAAAGGAGCTGGCATCTCACTCTCTTTGAATCTTCTTTATCATGCTAAGAGGAGCAGGAAAAAGCAAAAAATTTCAGAATTGCACCTTGCAATGCGGAGAAATTACTGTTTGTGCATTTACAATATTCATTGATTTTTGCCATTGAAAAACGTCCAGAAATGATTGAAGCTACTGACTGAATGAAAGGAGCTGGCATCTCACTCTCTTTGAATCTTCTTTATCATGCTAAGAGGAGCAGGAAAAAGCAAAAAATTTCAGAATTGCACCTTGCAATGCGGAGAAATTACTGTTTGTGCATTTACAATATTCATTGATTTTTGCCATTGAAAAACATCATGTTATTCATATACCAGAAATGTTTGAAGATACTGACTGAATGAAAGGAGCTGGCATCTCACTCTCTTTGAATCTTCTTTATCATGCTAAGAGGAGCAGGAAAAAGCAAAAAATTTCAGAATTGCACCTTGCAATGCGGAGAAATTACTGTTTGTGCATTTACAATATTCATTGATTTTTGCCATTGAAAAACGTCCAGAAATGATTGAAGCTACTGACTGAATGAAAGGAGCTGGCATCTTACTCTCTTTGAATCTTCTTTATCATGCTAAGAGGAGCAGGAAAAAGCAAAAAATTTCAGAATTGCACCTTGCAATGCGGAGAAATTACTGTTTGTGCATTTACAATATTCATTGATTTTTGCCATTGAAAAACATCATGTTATTCATATACCAGAAATGTTTGAAGCTACTGACTGAATGAAAGGAGCTGGCATCTCACTCTCTTTGAATCTTCTTTATCATGCTAAGAGGAGTAGGAAAAAGCAAAAAATTTCAGAATTGCACCTTGCAATGCGGAGAAATTACTGTTTGTGCATTTACAATATTCATTGATTTTTGCCATTGAAAAACATCCAGAAATGATTGAAGCTACTGACTGAATGAAAGGAGCTGGCATCTCACTCTCTTTGAATCTTCTTTATCATGCTAAGAGGAGCAGGAAAAAGCAAAAAATTTCAGAATTGCACCTTGCAATGCGGAGAAATTACAGTTTGTGCATTTACAATATTCATTGATTTTTGCCATTGAAAAACATCATGTTATTCATATACCAGAAATGTTTGAAGCTACTGACTGAATGAAAGGAGCTGGCATCTCACTCTCTTTGAATCTTCTTTATCATGCTAAGAGGAGCAGGAAAAAGCAAAAAATTTCAGAATTGCACCTTGCAATGCGGAGAAATTACTGTTTGTGCATTTACAATATTCATTGATTTTTGCCATTGAAAAACATCATGTTATTCATATACCAGAAATGTTTGAAGCTACTGACTGAATGAAAGGAGCTGGCATCTCACTCTCTTTGAATCTTCTTTATCATGCTAAGAGGAGCAGGAAAAAGCAAAACATTTCAGAATTGCACCTTGCAATGCGGAGAAATTACTGTTTGTGCATTTACAATATTCATTGATTTTTGTCATTGAAAAACATCATGTTATTCATATACCAGAAATGTTTGAAGCTACTGACTGAATGAAAGGAGCTGGCATCTCACTCTCTTTGAATCTTCTTTATCATGCTAAGAGGAGCAGGAAAAAGAAAAAATTTCAGAATTGCACCTTGCAATGCGGAGAAATTACTGTTTGTGCATTTACAATATTCATTGATTTTTGCCATTGAAAAACGTCCAGAAATGATTGAAGCTACTGACTGAATGAAAGGAGCTGGCATCTCACTCTCTTTGAATCTTCTTTATCATGCTAAGAGGAGCAGGAAAAAGCAAAAAATTTCAGAATTGCACCTTGCAATGCGGAGAAATTACTGTTTGTGCATTTACAATATTCATTGATTTTTGCCATTGAAAAACGTCCAGAAATGATTGAAGCTACTGACTGAATGAAAGGAGCTGGCATCTCACTCTCTTTGAATCTTCTTTATCATGCTAAGAGGAGCAGGAAAAAGCAAAAAATTTCATTATTGCACCTTGCAATGCGGAGAAATTACTGTTTGTGCATTTACAATATTCATTGATTTTTGCCATTGAAAAACATCATGTTATTCATATACCAGAAATGTTTGAAGCTACTGACTGAATGAAAGGAGCTGGCATCTCACTCTCTTTGAATCTTCTTTATCATGCTAAGAGGAGCAGGAAAAAGCAAAAAATTTCAGAATTGCACCTTGCAATGCGGAGAAATTACTGTTTGTGCATTTACCATATTCATTGATTTTTGCCATTGAAAAACGTCCAGAAATGATTAAAGCTACTGACTGAATGAAAGGAGCTGGCATCTCACTCTCTTTGAATCTTCTTTATCATGCTAAGAGGAGCAGGAAAAAGCAAAAAATTTCAGAATTGCACCTTGCAATGCGGAGAAATTACTGTTTGTGCATTTACAATATTCATTGATTTTTGCCATTGAAAAACATCATGTTATTCATATACCAGAAATGTTTGAAGCTACTGACTGAATGAAAGGAGCTGGCATCTCACTCTCTTTGAATCTTCTTTATCATGCTAAGAGGAGCAGGAAAAAGCAAAAAATTTCAGAATTGCACCTTGCAATGCGGAGAAATTACTGTTTGTGCATTTACAATATTCATTGATTTTTGCCATTGAAAAACGTCCAGAAATGATTGAAGCTACTGACTGAATGAAAGGAGCTGGCATCTCACTCTCTTTGAATCTTCTTTATCATGCTAAGAGGAGCAGGAAAAAGCAAAAAATTTCATTATTGCACCTTGCAATGCGGAGAAATTACTGTTTGTGCATTTACAATATTCATTGATTTTTGCCATTGAAAAACATCATGTTATTCATATACCAGAAATGTTTGAAGCTACTGACTGAATGAAAGGAGCTGGCATCTCACTCTCTTTGAAACTTCTTTATCATGCTAAGAGGAGCAGGAAAAAGCAAAAAATTTCAGAATTGCACCTTGCAATGCGGAGAAATTACTGTTTGTGCATTTACAATATTCATTGATTTTTGCCATTGAAAAATGTCCAGAAATGATTGAAGCTACTGACTGAATGAAAGGAGCTGGCATCTCACTCTCTTTGAATCTTCTTTATCATGCTAAGAGGAGCAGGAAAAAGCAAAAAATTTCAGAATTGCACCTTGCAATGCGGAGAAATTACTGTTTGTGCATTTACAATATTCATTGATTTTTGCCATTGAAAAACATCATGTTATTCATATACCAGAAATGTTTGAAGCTACTGACTGAATGAAAGGAGCTGGCATCTCACTCTCTTTGAATCTTCTTTATCATGCTAAGAGGAGCAGGAAAAAGCAAAAAATTTCAGAATTGCACCTTGCAATGCGGAGAAATTACTGTTTGTGCATTTACAATATTCATTGATTTTTGCCATTGAAAAACATCCAGAAATGATTGAAGCTACTGACTGAATGAAAGGAGCTGGCATCTCACTCTCTTTGAATATTCTTTATCATGCTATGAGGAGCAGGAAAAAGCAAAAAATTTCAGAATTGCACCTTGCAATGCGTAGAAATTACTGTTTGTGCATTTACAATATTCATTGATTTTTGCCATTGAAAAACATCATGTTATTCATATACCAGAAATGTTTGAAGCTACTGACTGAATGAAAGGAGCTGGCATCTCACTCTCTTTGAATTTTCTTTATCATGCTAAGAGGAGCAGGAAAAAGCAAAAAATTTCAGAATTGCACCTTGCAATGCGGAGAAATTACTGTTTGTGCATTTACAATATTCATTGATTTTTGCCATTGAAAAACTTCCAGAAATGATTGAAGCTACTGACTGAATGAAAGGAGCTGGCATCTCACTCTCTTTGAATCTTCTTTATCATGCTAAGAGGAGCAGGAAAAAGCAAAAAATTTCAGAATTGCACCTTGCAATGCGGAGAAATTACTGTTTGTGTATTTACAATATTCATTGATTTTTGCCATTGAAAAACGTCCAGAAATGATTGAAGCTACTGACTGAATGAAAGGAGCTGGCATCTCACTCTTTGAATCTTCTTTATCATGCTAAGAGGAGCAGGAAAAAGCAAAAAATTTCAGAATTGCACCTTGCAATGCGGAGAAATTACTGTTTGTGCATTTACAATATTCATTGATTTTTGCCATTGAAAAACATCATGTTATTCATATACCAGAAATGTTTGAAGCTACTGACTGAATGAAAGGAGCTGGCATCTCACTCTCTGTGAATTTTCTTTATCATGCTAAGAGGAGCAGGAAAAAGCAAAAAATTTCAGAATTGCACCTTGCAATGCGGAGAAATTACTGTTTGTGCATTTACAATATTCATTGATTTTTGCCATTGAAAAACGTCCAGAAATGATTGAAGCTACTGACTGAATGAAAGGAGCTGGCATCTCACTCTCTTTGAATCTTCTTTATCATGCTAAGAGGAGCAGGAAAAAGCAAAAAATTTCAGAATTGCACCTTGCAATGCGGATAAATTACTGTTTGTGCATTTACAATATTCATTGATTTTTGCCATTGAAAAACGTCCAGAAATGATTGAAGCTACTGACTGAATGAAAGGAGCTGGCATCTCACTCTCTTTGAATCTTCTTTATCATGCTAAGAGGAGCAGGAAAAAGCAAAAAATTTCATTATTGCACCTTGCAATGCGGAGAAATTACTGTTTGTGCATTTACAATATTCATTGATTTTTGCCATTGAAAAACATCATGTTATTCATATACCAGAAATGTTTGAAGCTACTGACTGAATGAAAGGAGCTGGCATCTCACTCTCTTTGAATCTTCTTTATCATGCTAAGAGGAGCAGGAAAAAGCAAAAAATTTCAGAATTGCACCTTGCAATGCGGAGAAATTACTGTTTGTGCATTTACAATATTCATTGATTTTTGCCATTGAAAAACGTCCAGAAATGATTGAAGCTACTGACTGAATGAAAGGAGCTGGCATCTCACTCTCTTTGAATCTTCTTTATCATGCTAAGAGGAGCAGGAAAAAGCAAAAAATTTCAGAATTGCACCTTGCAATGCGGAGAAATTACTGTTTGTGCATTTACAATATTCATTGATTTTTGCCATTGAAAAACATCATGTTATTCATATACCAGAAATGTTTGAAGCTACTGACTGAATGAAAGGAGTTGGCATCTCACTCTCTTTGAATCTTCTTTATCATGCTAAGAGGAGCAGGAAAAAGCAAAAAATTTCAGAATTGCACCTTGCAATGCGGAGAAATTACTGTTTGTGCATTTACAATATTCATTGATTTTTGCCATTGAAAAATGTCCAGAAATGATTGAAGCTACTGACTGAATGAAAGGAGCTGGCATCTCACTCTCTTTGAATCTTCTTTATCATGCTAAGAGGAGCAGGAAAAAGCAAAAAATTTCATTATTGCACCTTGCAATGCGGAGAAATTACTGTTTGTGCATTTACAATATTCATTGATTTTTGCCATTGAAAAACATCATGTTATTCATATACCAGAAATGTTTGAAGCTACTGACTGAATGAAAGGAGCTGGCATCTCACTCTCTTTGAATCTTCTTTATCATGCTAAGAGGAGCAGGAAAAAGCAAAAAATTTCAGAATTGCACCTTGCAATGCGGAGAAATTACTGTTTGTGCATTTACAATATTCATTGATTTTTGCCATTGAAAAACGTCCAGAAATGATTGAAGCTACTGACTGAATGAAAGGAGCTGGCATCTCACTCTCTTTGAATCTTCTTTATCATGCTAAGAGGAGCAGGAAAAAGCAAAAAATTTCAGAATTGCACCTTGCAATGTGGAGAAATTACTGTTTGTGCATTTACAATATTCATTGATTTTTTCCATTGAAAAACATCATGTTATTCATATACCAGAAATGTTTGAAGCTACTGACTGAATGAAAGGAGCTGGCATCTCACTCTCTTTGAATCTTCTTTATCATGCTAAGAGGAGCAGGAAAAAGCAAAAAATTTCAGAATTGCACCTTGCAATGCGGAGAAATTACTGTTTGTGCATTTACAATATTCATTGATTTTTGCCATTGAAAAACGTCCAGAAATGATTGAAGCTACTGACTGAATGAAAGGAGCTGGCATCTCACTCTCTTTGAATCTTCTTTATCATGCTAAGAGGAGCAGGAAAAAGCAAAAAAATTTCAGAATTGCACCTTGCAATGCGGAGAAATTACTGTTTGTGCATTTACAATATTCATTGATTTTTGCCATTGAAAAACATCATGTTATTCATATACCAGAAACGTTTGAAGCTACTGACTGAATGAAAGGAGCTGGCATCTCACTCTCTTTGAATCTTCTTTATCATGCTAAGAGGAGCAGGAAAAAGCAAAAAATTTCAGAATTGCACCTTGCAATGCGGAGAAATTACTGTTTGTGCATTTACAATATTCATTGATTTTTGCCATTGAAAAACATCCAGAAATGATTGAAGCTACTGACTGAATGAAAGGAGCTGGCATCTCACTCTCTTTGAATATTCTTTATCATGCTATGAGGAGCAGGAAAAAGCAAAAAATTTCAGAATTGCACCTTGCAATGCGTAGAAATTACTGTTTGTGCATTTACAATATTCATTGATTTTTGCCTTTGAAAAACATCATGTTATTCATATACCAGAAATGTTTGAAGCTACTGACTGAATGAAAGGAGCTGGCATCTCACTCTCTTTGAATTTTCTTTATCATGCTAAGAGGAGCAGGAAAAAGCAAAAAATTTCAGAATTGCACCTTGCAATGCGGAGAAATTACTGTTTGTGCATTTACAATATTCATTGATTTTTGCCATTGAAAAACTTCCAGAAATGATTGAAGCTACTGACTGAATGAAAGGAGCTGGCATCTCACTCTCTTTGAATCTTCTTTATCATGCTAAGAGGAGCAGGAAAAAGCAAAAAATTTCAGAATTGCACCTTGCAATGCGGAGAAATTACTGTTTGTGTATTTACAATATTCATTGATTTTTGCCATTGAAAAACGTCCAGAAATGATTGAAGCTACTGACTGAATGAAAGGAGCTGGCATCTCACTCTTTGAATCTTCTTTATCATGCTAAGAGGAGCAGGAAAAAGCAAAAAATTTCAGAATTGCACCTTGCAATGCGGAGAAATTACTGTTTGTGCATTTACAATATTCATTGATTTTTGCCATTGAAAAACATCATGTTATTCATATACCAGAAATGTTTGAAGCTACTGACTGAATGAAAGGAGCTGGCATCTCACTCTCTGTGAATTTTCTTTATCATGCTAAGAGGAGCAGGAAAAAGCAAAAAATTTCAGAATTGCACCTTGCAATGCGGAGAAATTACTGTTTGTGCATTTACAATATTCATTGATTTTTGCCATTGAAAAACGTCCAGAAATGATTGAAGCTACTGACTGAATGAAAGGAGCTGGCATCTCACTCTCTTTGAATCTTCTTTATCATGTTAAGAGGAGCAGGAAAAAGCAAAAAAATTTCAGAATTGCACCTTGCAATGCGGAGAAATTACTGTTTGTGCATTTACAATATTCATTGATTTTTGCCATTGAAAAACGTCCAGAAATGATTGAAGCTACTGACTGAATGAAAGGAGCTGGCATCTCACTCTCTTTGAATCTTCTTTATCATGCTAAGAGGAGCAGGAAAAAGCAAAAAATTTCAGAATTGCACCTTGCAATGCGGAGAAATTACTGTTTGTGCATTTACAATATTCATTGATTTTTGCCATTGAAAAACATCATGTTATTCATATACCAGAAATGTTTGAAGCTACTGACTGAATGAAAGGAGATGACATCTCACTCTCTTTGAATCTTCTTTATCATGCTAAGAGGAGCAGGAAAAAGCAAAAAATTTCAGAATTGCACCTTGCAATGCGGAGAAATTACTGTTTGTGCATTTACAATATTCATTGATTTTTGCCATTGAAAAACGTCCAGAAATGATTGAATCTACTGACTGAATGAAAGGAGCTGGCATCTCACTCTCTTTGAATCTTCTTTATCATGCTAAGAGGAGCAGGAAAAAGCAAAAAATTTCAGAATTGCACCTTGCAATGCGGAGAAATTACTGTCTGTGCATTTACAATATTCATTGATTTTTGCCATTGAAAAACATCATGTTATTCATATACCAGAAATGTTTGAAGCTACTGACTGAATGAAAGGAGCTGGCATCTCACTCTCTTTGAATCTTCTTTATCATGCTAAGAGGAGCAGGAAAAAGCAAAAAATTTCAGAATTGCACCTTGCAATGCGGAGAAATTACTGTTTGTGCATTTACAATATTCATTGATTTTTGCCATTGAAAAACGTCCAGAAATGATTGAAGCTACTGACTGAATGAAAGGAGCTGGCATCTCACTCTCTTTGAATCTTATTTATCATGCTAAGAGGAGCAGGAAAAAGCAAAAAATTTCAGAATTGCACCTTGCAATGAGGAGAAATTACTGTTTGTGCATTAACAATATTCATTGATTTTTGCCATTGAAAAACATGTTATTCATATACCAGAAATGTTTGAAGCTACTGACTGAATGAAAGGAGCTGGCATCTCACTCTCTTTGAATCTTCTTTATCATGCTAAGAGGAGCAGGAAAAAGCAAAAAATTTCAGAATTGCACCTTGCAATGCGGAGAAATTACTGTTTGTGCATTTACAATATTCATTGATTTTTGCCATTGAAAAACGTCCAGAAATGATTGAAGCTACTGACTGAATGAAAGGAGCTGGCATCTCACTCTCTTTGAATCTTCTTTATCATGCTAAGAGGAGCAGGAAAAAGGAAAAAATTTCAGAATTGCACCTTGTAATGCGGAGAAATTACTGTTTGTGCATTTACAATATTCATTGATTTTTGCCATTGAAAAACATCATGTTATTCATATACCAGAAATGTTTGAAGCTACTGACTGAATGAAAGGAGCTGGCATCTCACTCTCTTTGAATCTTCTTTATCATGCTAAGAGGAGCAGGAAAAAGCAAAAAATTTCAGAATTGCACCTTGCAATGCGGAGAAATTACTGTTTGTGCATTTACAATATTCATTGATTTTTGCCATTGAAAAACGTCCAGAAATGATTGAAGCTACTGACTGAATGAAAGGAGCTGGCATCTCACTCTCTTTGAATCTTCTTTGTCATGCTAAGAGGAGCAGGAAAAAGCAAAAAATTTCATTATTGCACCTTGCAATGCGGAGAAATTACTGTTTGTGCATTTACAATATTCATTGATTTTTGCCATTGAAAAACATCATGTTATTCATATACCAGAAATGTTTGAAGCTACTGACTGAATGAAAGGAGCTGGCATCTCACTCTCTTTGAATCTTCTTTATCATGCTAAGAGGAGCAGGAAAAAGCAAAAAATTTCAGAATTGCACCTTGCAATGCGGAGAAATTACTGTTTGTGCATTTACCATATTCATTGATTTTTGCCATTGAAAAACGTCCAGAAATGATTAAAGCTACTGACTGAATGAAAGGAGCTGGCATCTCACTCTCTTTGAATCTTCTTTATCATGCTAAGAGGAGCAGGAAAAAGCAAAAAATTTCAGAATTGCACCTTGCAATGCGGAGAAATTACTGTTTGTGCATTTACAATATTCATTGATTTTTGCCATTGAAAAACATCATGTTATTCATATACCAGAAATGTTTGAAGCTACTGACTGAATGAAAGGAGCTGGCATCTCACTCTCTTTGAATCTTCTTTATCATGCTAAGAGGAGCAGGAAAAAGCAAAAAATTTCAGAATTGCACCTTGCAATGCGGAGAAATTACTGTTTGTGCATTTACAATATTCATTGATTTTTGCCATTGAAAAACGTCCAGAAATGATTGAAGCTACTGACTGAATGAAAGGAGTTGGCATCTCACTCTCTTTGAATCTTCTTTATCATGCTAAGAGGAGCAGGAAAAAGCAAAAAATTTCATTATTGCACCTTGCAATGCGGAGAAATTACTGTTTGTGCATTTACAATATTCATTGATTTTTGCCATTGAAAAACATCATGTTATTCATATACCAGAAATGTTTGAAGCTACTGACTGAATGAAAGGAGCTGGCATCTCACTCTCTTTGAAACTTCTTTATCATGCTAAGAGGAGCAGGAAAAAGCAAAAAATTTCAGAATTGCACCTTGCAATGCGGAGAAATTACTGTTTGTGCATTTACAATATTCATTGATTTTTGCCATTGAAAAACGTCCAGAAATGATTGAAGCTACTGACTGAATGAAAGGAGCTGGCATCTCACTCTCTTTGAATCTTCTTTATCATGCTAAGAGGAGCAGGAAAAAGCAAAAAATTTCAGAATTGCACCTTGCAATGCGGAGAAATTACTGTTTGTGCATTTACAATATTCATTGATTTTTGCCATTGAAAAACATCATGTTATTCATATACCAGAAATGTTTGAAGCTACTGACTGAATGAAAGGAGCTGGCATCTCACTCTCTTTGAATCTTCTTTATCATGCTAAGAGGAGCAGGAAAAAGCAAAAAATTTCAGAATTGCACCTTGCAATGCGGAGAAATTACTGTTTGTGCATTTACAATATTCATTGATTTTTGCCATTGAAAAACGTCCAGAAATGATTGAAGCTACTGACTGAATGAAAGGAGCTGGCATCTCACTCTCTTTGAATCTTCTTTATCATGCTAAGAGGAGCAGGAAAAAGCAAAAAATTTCAGAATTGCACCTTGCAATGCGGAGAAATTACTGTTTGTGCATTTACAATATTCATTGATTTTTGCCATTGAAAAACATCATGTTATTCATATACCAGAAATGTTTGAAGCTACTGACTGAATGAAAGGAGCTGGCATCTCACTCTCTTTGAATCTTCTTTACCATGCTAAGAGGAGCAGGAAAAAGCAAAAAATTTCAGAATTGCACCTTGCAATGCGGAGAAATTACTGTTTGTGCATTTACAATATTCATTGATTTTTGCCATTGAAAAACATCCAGAAATGATTGAAGCTACTGACTGAATGAAAGGAGCTGGCATCTCACTCTCTTTGAATATTCTTTATCATGCTATGAGGAGCAGGAAAAAGCAAAAAATTTCAGAATTGCACCTTGCAATGCGTAGAAATTACTGTTTGTGCATTTACAATATTCATTGATTTTTGCCATTGAAAAACATCATGTTATTCATATACCAGAAATGTTTGAAGCTACTGACTGAATGAAAGGAGCTGGCATCTCACTCTCTTTGAATTTTCTTTATCATGCTAAGAGGAGCAGGAAAAAGCAAAAAATTTCAGAATTGCACCTTGCAATGCGGAGAAATTACTGTTTGTGCATTTACAATATTCATTGATTTTTGCCTTTGAAAAACTTCCAGAAATGATTGAAGCTACTGACTGAATGAAAGGAGCTGGCATCTCACTCTCTTTGAATCTTCTTTATCATGCTAAGAGGAGCAGGAAAAAGCAAAAAATTTCAGAATTGCACCTTGCAATGCGGAGAAATTACTGTTTGTGTATTTACAATATTCATTGATTTTTGCCATTGAAAAACGTCCAGAAATGATTGAAGCTACTGACTGAATGAAAGGAGCTGGCATCTCACTCTTTGAATCTTCTTTATCATGCTAAGAGGAGCAGGAAAAAGCAAAAAATTTCAGAATTGCACCTTGCAATGCGGAGAAATTACTGTTTGTGCATTTACAATATTCATTGATTTTTGCCATTGAAAAACATCATGTTATTCATATACCAGAAATGTTTGAAGCTACTGACTGAATGAAAGGAGCTGGCATCTCACTCTCTGTGAATTTTCTTTATCATGCTAAGAGGAGCAGGAAAAAGCAAAAAATTTCAGAATTGCACCTTGCAATGCGGAGAAATTACTGTTTGTGCATTTACAATATTCATTGATTTTTGCCATTGAAAAACGTCCAGAAATGATTGAAGCTACTGACTGAATGAAAGGAGCTGGCATCTCACTCTCTTTGAATCTTCTTTATCATGCTAAGAGGAGCAGGAAAAAGCAAAAAATTTCAGAATTGCACCTTGCAATGCGGATAAATTACTGTTTGTGCATTTACAATATTCATTGATTTTTGCCATTGAAAAACGTCCAGAAATGATTGAAGCTACTGACTGAATGAAAGGAGCTGGCATCTCACTCTCTTTGAATCTTCTTTATCATGCTAAGAGGAGCAGGAAAAAGCAAAAAATTTCATTATTGCACCTTGCAATGCGGAGAAATTACTGTTTGTGCATTTACAATATTCATTGATTTTTGCCATTGAAAAACATCATGTTATTCATATACCAGAAATGTTTGAAGTTACTGACTGAATGAAAGGAGCTGGCATCTCACTCTCTTTGAATCTTCTTTATCATGCTAAGAGGAGCAGGAAAAAGCAAAAAATTTCAGAATTGCACCTTGCAATGCGGAGAAATTACTGTTTGTGCATTTACAATATTCATTGATTTTTGCCATTGAAAAACGTCCAGAAATGATTGAAGCTACTGACTGAATGAAAGGAGCTGGCATCTCACTCTCTTTGAATCTTCTTTATCATGCTAAGAGGAGCAGGAAAAAGCAAAAAATTTCAGAATTGCACCTTGCAATGCGGAGAAATTACTGTTTGTGCATTTACAATATTCATTGATTTTTGCCATTGAAAAACATCATGTTATTCATATACCAGAAATGTTTGAAGCTACTGACTGAATGAAAGGAGCTGGCATCTCACTCTCTTTGAATCTTCTTTATCATGCTAAGAGGAGCAGGAAAAAGCAAAAAATTTCAGAATTGCACCTTGCAATGCGGAGAAATTACTGTTTGTGCATTTACAATATTCATTGATTTTTGCCATTGAAAAATGTCCAGAAATGATTGAAGCTACTGACTGAATGAAAGGAGCTGGCATCTCACTCTCTTTGAATCTTCTTTATCATGCTAAGAGGAGCAGGAAAAAGCAAAAAATTTCATTATTGCACCTTGCAATGCGGAGAAATTACTGTTTGTGCATTTACAATATTCATTGATTTTTGCCATTGAAAAACATCATGTTATTCATATACCAGAAATGTTTGAAGCTACTGACTGAATGAAAGGAGCTGGCATCTCACTCTCTTTGAATCTTCTTTATCATGCTAAGAGGAGCAGGAAAAAGCAAAAAATTTCAGAATTGCACCTTGCAATGCGGAGAAATTACTGTTTGTGCATTTACAATATTCATTGATTTTTGCCATTGAAAAACGTCCAGAAATGATTGAAGCTACTGACTGAATGAAAGGAGCTGGCATCTCACTCTCTTTGAATCTTCTTTATCATGCTAAGAGGAGCAGGAAAAAGCAAAAAATTTCAGAATTGCACCTTGCAATGTGGAGAAATTACTGTTTGTGCATTTACAATATTCATTGATTTTTTCCATTGAAAAACATCATGTTATTCATATACCAGAAATGTTTGAAGCTACTGACTGAATGAAAGGAGCTGGCATCTCACTCTCTTTGAATCTTCTTTATCATGCTAAGAGGAGCAGGAAAAAGCAAAAAATTTCAGAATTGCACCTTGCAATGCGGAGAAATTACTGTTTGTGCATTTACAATATTCATTGATTTTTGCCATTGAAAAACGTCCAGAAATGATTGAAGCTACTGACTGAATGAAAGGAGCTGGCATCTCACTCTCTTTGAATCTTCTTTATCATGCTAAGAGGAGCAGGAAAAAGCAAAAAAATTTCAGAATTGCACCTTGCAATGCGGAGAAATTACTGTTTGTGCATTTACAATATTCATTGATTTTTGCCATTGAAAAACATCATGTTATTCATATACCAGAAATGTTTGAAGCTACTGACTGAATGAAAGGAGCTGGCATCTCACTCTCTTTGAATCTTCTTTATCATGCTAAGAGGAGCAGGAAAAAGCAAAAAATTTCAGAATTGCACCTTGCAATGCGGAGAAATTACTGTTTGTGCATTTACAATATTCATTGATTTTTGCCATTGAAAAACATCCACAAATGATTGAAGCTACTGACTGAATGAAAGGAGCTGGCATCTCACTCTCTTTGAATATTCTTTATCATGCTATGAGGAGCAGGAAAAAGCAAAAAATTTCAGAATTGCACCTTGCAATGCGTAGAAATTACTGTTTGTGCATTTACAATATTCATTGATTTTTGCCATTGAAAAACATCATGTTATTCATATACCAGAAATGTTTGAAGCTACTGACTGAATGAAAGGAGCTGGCATCTCACTCTCTTTGAATTTTCTTTATCATGCTAAGAGGAGCAGGAAAAAGCAAAAAATTTCAGAATTGCACCTTGCAATGCGGAGAAATTACTGTTTGTGCATTTACAATATTCATTGATTTTTGCCATTGAAAAACTTCCAGAAATGATTGAAGCTACTGACTGAATGAAAGGAGCTGGCATCTCACTCTCTTTGAATCTTCTTTATCATGCTAAGAGGAGCAGGAAAAAGCAAAAAATTTCAGAATTGCACCTTGCAATGCGGAGAAATTACTGTTTGTGTATTTACAATATTCATTGATTTTTGCCATTGAAAAACGTCCAGAAATGATTGAAGCTACTGACTGAATGAAAGGAGCTGGCATCTCACTCTTTGAATCTTCTTTATCATGCTAAGAGGAGCAGGAAAAAGCAAAAAATTTCAGAATTGCACCTTGCAATGCGGAGAAATTACTGTTTGTGCATTTACAATATTCATTGATTTTTGCCATTGAAAAACATCATGTTATTCATATACCAGAAATGTTTGAAGCTACTGACTGAATGAAAGGAGCTGGCATCTCACTCTCTGTGAATTTTCTTTATCATGCTAAGAGGAGCAGGAAAAAGCAAAAAATTTCAGAATTGCACCTTGCAATGCGGAGAAATTACTGTTTGTGCATTTACAATATTCATTGATTTTTGCCATTGAAAAACGTCCAGAAATGATTGAAGCTACTGACTGAATGAAAGGAGCTGGCATCTCACTCTCTTTGAATCTTCTTTATCATGTTAAGAGGAGCAGGAAAAAGCAAAAAAATTTCAGAATTGCACCTTGCAATGCGGAGAAATTACTGTTTGTGCATTTACAATATTCATTGATTTTTGCCATTGAAAAACGTCCAGAAATGATTGAAGCTACTGACTGAATGAAAGGAGCTGGCATCTCACTCTCTTTGAATCTTCTTTATCATGCTAAGAGGAGCAGGAAAAAGCAAAAAATTTCAGAATTGCACCTTGCAATGCGGAGAAATTACTGTTTGTGCATTTACAATATTCATTGATTTTTGCCATTGAAAAACATCATGTTATTCATATACCAGAAATGTTTGAAGCTACTGACTGAATGAAAGGAGATGACATCTCACTCTCTTTGAATCTTCTTTATCATGCTAAGAGGAGCAGGAAAAAGCAAAAAATTTCAGAATTGCACCTTGCAATGCGGAGAAATTACTGTTTGTGCATTTACAATATTCATTGATTTTTGCCATTGAAAAACGTCCAGAAATGATTGAATCTACTGACTGAATGAAAGGAGCTGGCATCTCACTCTCTTTGAATCTTCTTTATCATGCTAAGAGGAGCAGGAAAAAGCAAAAAATTTCAGAATTGCACCTTGCAATGCGGAGAAATTACTGTTTGTGCATTTACAATATTCATTGATTTTTGCCATTGAAAAACATCATGTTATTCATATACCAGAAATGTTTGAAGCTACTGACTGAATGAAAGGAGCTGGCATCTCACTCTCTTTGAATCTTCTTTATCATGCTAAGAGGAGCAGGAAAAAGCAAAAAATTTCAGAATTGCACCTTGCAATGCGGAGAAATTACTGTTTGTGCATTTACAATATTCATTGATTTTTGCCATTGAAAAACGTCCAGAAATGATTGAAGCTACTGACTGAATGAAAGGAGCTGGCATCTCACTCTCTTTGAATCTTATTTATCATGCTAAGAGGAGCAGGAAAAAGCAAAAAATTTCAGAATTGCACCTTGCAATGAGGAGAAATTACTGTTTGTGCATTAACAATATTCATTGATTTTTGCCATTGAAAAACATGTTATTCATATACCAGAAATGTTTGAAGCTACTGACTGAATGAAAGGAGCTGGCATCTCACTCTCTTTGAATCTTCTTTATCATGCTAAGAGGAGCAGGAAAAAGCAAAAAATTTCAGAATTGCACCTTGCAATGCGGAGAAATTACTGTTTGTGCATTTACAATATTCATTGATTTTTGCCATTGAAAAACGTCCAGAAATGATTGAAGCTACTGACTGAATGAAAGGAGCTGGCATCTCACTCTCTTTGAATCTTCTTTATCATGCTAAGAGGAGCAGGAAAAAGCAAAAAATTTCAGAATTGCACCTTGTAATGCGGAGAAATTACTGTTTGTGCATTTACAATATTCATTGATTTTTGCCATTGAAAAACATCATGTTATTCATATACCAGAAATGTTTGAAGCTACTGACTGAATGAAATAAGCTGGCATCTCACTCTCTTTGAATCTTCTTTATCATGCTAAGAGGAGCAGGAAAAAGCAAAAAATTTCAGAATTGCACCTTGCAATGCGGAGAAATTACTGTTT
This sequence comes from Phyllobates terribilis, assembly GCF_046119375.1. Taxonomy (NCBI): domain Eukaryota; kingdom Metazoa; phylum Chordata; class Amphibia; order Anura; family Dendrobatidae; genus Phyllobates; species Phyllobates terribilis. Next base: position 10,604 of record NW_027364088.1, on the reverse strand, counting down.
GTGCATTTACAATATTCATTGATTTTTGCCATTGAAAAACGTCCAGAAATGATTGAAGCTACTGACTGAATGAAAGGAGCTGGCATCTCACTCTCTTTGAATCTTCTTTGTCATGCTAAGAGGAGCAGGAAAAAGCAAAAAATTTCAGAATTGCACCTTGCAATGCGGAGAAATTACTGTTTGTGCATTTACAATATTCATTGATTTTTGCCATTGAAAAACATCATGTTATTCATATACCAGAAATGTTTGAAGCTACTGACTGAATGAAAGGAGATGACATCTCACTCTCTTTGAATCTTCTTTATCATGCTAAGAGGAGCAGGAAAAAGCAAAAAATTTCAGAATTGCACCTTGCAATGCGGAGAAATTACTGTTTGTGCATTTACAATATTCATTGATTTTTGCCATTGAAAAACGTCCAGAAATGATTGAATCTACTGACTGAATGAAAGGAGCTGGCATCTCACTCTCTTTGAATCTTCTTTATCATGCTAAGAGGAGCAGGAAAAAGCAAAAAATTTCAGAATTGCACCTTGCAATGCGGAGAAATTACTGTTTGTGCATTTACAATATTCATTGATTTTTGCCATTGAAAAACATCATGTTATTCATATACCAGAAATGTTTGAAGCTACTGACTGAATGAAAGGAGCTGGCATATCACTCTCTTTGAATCTTCTTTATCATGCTAAGAGGAGCAGGAAAAAGCAAAAAATTTCAGAATTGCACCTTGCAATGCGGAGAAATTACTGTTTGTGCATTTACAATATTCATTGATTTTTTCCATTGAAAAACGTCCAGAAATGATTGAAGCTACTGACTGAATGAAAGGAGCTGGCATCTCACTCTCTTTGAATCTTCTTTATCATGCTAAGAGGAGCAGGAAAAAGCAAAAAATTTCAGAATTGCACCTTGCAATGCGGAGAAATTACTGTCTGTGCATTTACAATATTCATTGATTTTTGCCATTGAAAAACATCATGTTATTCATATACCAGAAATGTTTGAAGCTACTGACTGAATGAAAGGAGCTGGCATCTCACTCTCTTTGAATCTTCTTTATCATGCTAAGAGGAGCAGGAAAAAGCAAAAAATTTCAGAATTGCACCTTGCAATGCGGAGAAATTACTGTTTGTGCATTTACAATATTCATTGATTTTTGCCATTGAAAAACGTCCAGAAATGATTGAAGCTACTGACTGAATGAAAGGAGCTGGCATCTCACTCTCTTTGAATCTTATTTATCATGCTAAGAGGAGCAGGAAAAAGCAAAAAATTTCAGAATTGCACCTTGCAATGAGGAGAAATTACTGTTTGTGCATTAACAATATTCATTGATTTTTGCCATTGAAAAACATGTTATTCATATACCAGAAATGTTTGAAGCTACTGACTGAATGAAAGGAGCTGGCATCTCACTCTCTTTGAATCTTCTTTATCATGCTAAGAGGAGCAGGAAAAAGCAAAAAATTTCAGAATTGCACCTTGCAATGCGGAGAAATTACTGTTTGTGCATTTACAATATTCATTGATTTTTGCCATTGAAAAACGTCCAGAAATGATTGAATCTACTGACTGAATGAAAGGAGCTGGCATCTCACTCTCTTTGAATCTTCTTAATCATGCTAAGAGGAGCAGGAAAAAGCAAAAAATTTCAGAATTGCACCTTGCAATGCGGAGAAATTACTGTTTGTGCATTTACAATATTCATTGATTTTTGCCATTGAAAAACATCATGTTATTCATATACCAGAAATGTTTGAAGCTACTGACTGAATGAAAGGAGCTGGCATCTCACTTTCTTTGAATCTTCTTTATCATGCTAAGAGGAGCAGGAAAAAGCAAAAAATTTCAGAATTGCACCTTGCAATGCGGAGAAATTACTGTTTGTGCATTTACAATATTCATTGATTTTTTCCATTGAAAAACGTCCAGAAATGATTGAAGCTACTGACTGAATGAAAGGAGCTGGCATCTCACTCTCTTTGAATCTTCTTTATCATGCTAAGAGGAGCAGGAAAAAGCAAAAAATTTCAGAATTGCACCTTGCAATGCGGAGAAATTACTGTCTGTGCATTTACAATATTCATTGATTTTTGCCATTGAAAAACATCATGTTATTCATATACCAGAAATGTTTGAAGCTACTGACTGAATGAAAGGAGCTGGCATCTCACTCTCTTTGAATCTTCTTTATCATGCTAAGAGGAGCAGGAAAAAGCAAAAAATTTCAGAATTGCACCTTGCAATGCGGAGAAATTACTGTTTGTGCATTTACAATATTCATTGATTTTTGCCATTGAAAAACGTCCAGAAATGATTGAAGCTACTGACTGAATGAAAGGAGCTGGCATCTCACTCTCTTTGAATCTTCTTTGTCATGCTAAGAGGAGCAGGAAAAAGCAAAAAATTTCAGAATTGCACCTTGCAATGCGGAGAAATTACTGTTTGTGCATTTACAATATTCATTGATTTTTGCCATTGAAAAACATCATGTTATTCATATACCAGAAATGTTTGAAGCTACTGACTGAATGAAAGGAGATGACATCTCACTCTCTTTGAATCTTCTTTATCATGCTAAGAGGAGCAGGAAAAAGCAAAAAATTTCAGAATTGCACCTTGCAATGCGGAGAAATTACTGTTTGTGCATTTACAATATTCATTGATTTTTGCCATTGAAAAACGTCCAGAAATGATTGAATCTACTGACTGAATGAAAGGAGCTGGCATCTCACTCTCTTTGAATCTTCTTTATCATGCTAAGAGGAGCAGGAAAAAGCAAAAAATTTCAGAATTGCACCTTGCAATGCGGAGAAATTACTGTTTGTGCATTTACAATATTCATTGATTTTTGCCATTGAAAAACATCATGTTATTCATATACCAGAAATGTTTGAAGCTACTGACTGAATGAAAGGAGCTGGCATATCACTCTCTTTGAATCTTCTTTATCATGCTAAGAGGAGCAGGAAAAAGCAAAAAATTTCAGAATTGCACCTTGCAATGCGGAGAAATTACTGTTTGTGCATTTACAATATTCATTGATTTTTTCCATTGAAAAACGTCCAGAAATGATTGAAGCTACTGACTGAATGAAAGGAGCTGGCATCTCACTCTCTTTGAATCTTCTTTATCATGCTAAGAGGAGCAGGAAAAAGCAAAAAATTTCAGAATTGCACCTTGCAATGCGGAGAAATTACTGTCTGTGCATTTACAATATTCATTGATTTTTGCCATTGAAAAACATCATGTTATTCATATACCAGAAATGTTTGAAGCTACTGACTGAATGAAAGGAGCTGGCATCTCACTCTCTTTGAATCTTCTTTATCATGCTAAGAGGAGCAGGAAAAAGCAAAAAATTTCAGAATTGCACCTTGCAATGCGGAGAAATTACTGTTTGTGCATTTACAATATTCATTGATTTTTGCCATTGAAAAACGTCCAGAAATGATTGAAGCTACTGACTGAATGAAAGGAGCTGGCATCTCACTCTCTTTGAATCTTATTTATCATGCTAAGAGGAGCAGGAAAAAGCAAAAAATTTCAGAATTGCACCTTGCAATGAGGAGAAATTACTGTTTGTGCATTAACAATATTCATTGATTTTTGCCATTGAAAAACATGTTATTCATATACCAGAAATGTTTGAAGCTACTGACTGAATGAAAGGAGCTGGCATCTCACTCTCTTTGAATCTTCTTTATCATGCTAAGAGGAGCAGGAAAAAGCAAAAAATTTCAGAATTGCACCTTGCAATGCGGAGAAATTACTGTTTGTGCATTTACAATATTCATTGATTTTTGCCATTGAAAAACGTCCAGAAATGATTGAATCTACTGACTGAATGAAAGGAGCTGGCATCTCACTCTCTTTGAATCTTCTTAATCATGCTAAGAGGAGCAGGAAAAAGCAAAAAATTTCAGAATTGCACCTTGCAATGCGGAGAAATTACTGTTTGTGCATTTACAATATTCATTGATTTTTGCCATTGAAAAACATCATGTTATTCATATACCAGAAATGTTTGAAGCTACTGACTGAATGAAAGGAGCTGGCATCTCACTTTCTTTGAATCTTCTTTATCATGCTAAGAGGAGCAGGAAAAAGCAAAAAATTTCAGAATTGCACCTTGCAATGCGGAGAAATTACTGTTTGTGCATTTACAATATTCATTGATTTTTTCCATTTAAAAACGTCCAGAAATGATTGAAGCTACTGACTGAATGAAAGGAGCTGGCATCTCACTCTCTTTGAATCTTCTTTATCATGCTAAGAGGAGCAGGAAAAAGCAAAAAATTTCAGAATTGCACCTTGCAATGCGGAGAAATTACTGTCTGTGCATTTACAATATTCATTGATTTTTGCCATTGAAAAACATCATGTTATTCATATACCAGAAATATTTGAAGCTACTGACTGAATGAAAGGAGCTGGCATCTCACTCTCTTTGAATCTTCTTTATCATGCTAAGAGGAGCAGGAAAAAGCAAAAAATTTCAGAATTGCACCTTGCAATGCGGAGAAATTACTGTTTGTGCATTTACAATATTCATTGATTTTTGCCATTGAAAAACGTCCAGAAATGATTGAAGCTACTGACTGAATGAAAGGAGCTGGCATCTCACTCTCTTTGAATCTTATTTATCATGCTAAGAGGAGCAGGAAAAAGCAAAAAATTTCAGAATTGCACCTTGCAATGAGGAGAAATTACTGTTTGTGCATTAACAATATTCATTGATTTTTGCCATTGAAAAACATGTTATTCATATATCAGAAATGTTTGAAGCTACTGACTGAATGAAAGGAGCTGGCATCTCACTCTCTTTGAATCTTCTTTATCATGCTAAGAGGAGCAGGAAAAAGCAAAAAATTTCAGAATTGCACCTTGTAATGCGGAGAAATTACTGTTTGTGCATTTACAATATTCATTGATTTTTGCCATTGAAAAACATCATGTTATTCATATACCAGAAATGTTTGAAGCTACTGACTGAATGAAAGGAGCTGGCATCTCACTCTCATTGAATCTTCTTTATCATGCTAAGAGGAGCAGGAAAAAGCAAAAAATTTCAGAATTGCACCTTGCAATGCGGAGAAATTACTGTTTGTGCATTTACAATATTCATTGATTTTTGCCATTGAAAAACGTCCAGAAATGATTGAAGCTACTGACTGAATGAAAGGAGCTGGCATCTCACTCTCTTTGAATCTTCTTTATCATGCTAAGAGGAGCAGGAAAAAGCAAAAAATTTCAGAATTGCACCTTGCAATGCGGAGAAATTACTGTTTGTGCATTTACAATATTCATTGATTTTTGCCATTGAAAAACGTCCAGAAATGATTGAAGCTACTGACTGAATGAAAGGAGCTGGCATCTCACTCTCTTTGAATCTTCTTTATCATGCAAAGAGGAGCAGGAAAAAGCAAAAAATTTCAGAATTGCACCTTGCAATGCGGAGAAATTACTGTTTGTGCATTTACAATATTCATTGATTTTTGCCATTGAAAAACATCATGTTATTCATATACCAGAAATGTTTGAAGCTACTGACTGAATGAAAGGAGCTGGCATCTCACTCTCTTTGAATCTTCTTTATCATGCTAAGAGGAGCAGGAAAAAGCAAAAAATTTCAGAATTGCACCTTGCAATGCGGAGAAATTACTGTTTGTGCATTTACAATATTCATTGATTTTTGCCATTGAAAAACGTCCAGAAATGATTGAAGCTACTGACTGAATGAAAGGAGCTGGCATCTCACTCTCTTTGAATCTTCTTTATAATGCTAAGAGGAGCAGGAAAAAGCAAAAAATTTCAGAATTGCACCTTGCAATGCGGAGAAATTACTGTTTGTGCATTTACAATATTCATTGATTTTTGCCATTGAAAAACGTCCAGAAATGATTGAAGCTACTGACTGAATGAAAGGAGCTGGCATCTCACTCTCTTTGAATCTTCTTTATAATGCTAAGAGGAGCAGGAAAAAGCAAAAAATTTCAGAATTGCACCTTGCAATGAGGAGAAATTACTGTTTGTGCATTAACAATATTCATTGATTTTTGCCATTGAAAAACATGTTATTCATATACCAGAAATGTTTGAAGCTACTGACTGAATGAAAGGAGCTGGCATCTCACTCTCTTTGAATCTTCTTTATCATGCTAAGAGGAGCAGGAAAAAGCAAAAAATTTCAGAATTGCACCTTGCAATGCGGAGAAATTACTGTTTGTGCATTTACAATATTCATTGATTTTTGTCATTGAAAAACGTCCAGAAATGATTGAAGCTACTGACTGAATGAAAGGAGCTGGCATCTCACTCTCTTTGAATCTTATTTATCATGCTAAGAGGAGCAGGAAAAAGCAAAAAATTTCAGAATTGCACCTTGCAATGAGGAGAAATTACTGTTTGTGCATTAACAATATTCATTGATTTTTGCCATTGAAAAACATGTTATTCATATATCAGAAATGTTTGAAGCTACTGACTGAATGAAAGGAGCTGGCATCTCACTCTCTTTGAATCTTCTTTATCATGCTAAGAGGAGCAGGAAAAAGCAAAAAATTTCAGAATTGCACCTTGTAATGCGGAGAAATTACTGTTTGTGCATTTACAATATTCATTGATTTTTGCCATTGAAAAACATCATGTTATTCATATACCAGAAATGTTTGAAGCTACTGACTGAATGAAAGGAGCTGGCATCTCACTCTCATTGAATCTTCTTTATCATGCTAAGAGGAGCAGGAAAAAGCAAAAAATTTCAGAATTGCACCTTGCAATGCGGAGAAATTACTGTTTGTGCATTTACAATATTCATTGATTTTTGCCATTGAAAAACGTCCAGAAATGATTGAAGCTACTGACTGAATGAAAGGAGCTGGCATCTCACTCTCTTTGAATCTTCTTTATCATGCTAAGAGGAGCAGGAAAAAGCAAAAAATTTCAGAATTGCACCTTGCAATGCGGAGAAATTACTGTTTGTGCATTTACAATATTCATTGATTTTTGCCATTGAAAAACGTCCAGAAATGATTGAAGCTACTGACTGAATGAAAGGAGCTGGCATCTCACTCTCTTTGAATCTTCTTTATCATGCAAAGAGGAGCAGGAAAAAGCAAAAAATTTCAGAATTGCACCTTGCAATGCGGAGAAATTACTGTTTGTGCATTTACAATATTCATTGATTTTTGCCATTGAAAAACATCATGTTATTCATATACCAGAAATGTTTGAAGCTACTGATTGAATGAAAGGAGCTGACATCTCACTCTCTTTGAATCTTCTTTATCATGCTAAGAGGAGCAGGAAAAAGCAAAAAATTTCAGAATTGCACCTTGCAATGCGGAGAAATTACTGTTTGTGCATTTACAATATTCATTGATTTTTGCCATTGAAAAACGTCCAGAAATGATTGAAGCTACTGACTGAATGAAAGGAGCTGGCATCTCACTCTCTTTGAATCTTCTTTATAATGCTAAGAGGAGCAGGAAAAAGCAAAAAATTTCAGAATTGCACCTTGCAATGCGGAGAAATTACTGTTTGTGCATTTACAATATTCATTGATTTTTGCCATTGAAAAACGTCCAGAAATGATTGAAGCTACTGACTGAATGAAAGGAGCTGGCATCTCACTCTCTTTGAATCTTCTTTATAATGCTAAGAGGAGCAGGAAAAAGCAAAAAATTTCAGAATTGCACCTTGCAATGAGGAGAAATTACTGTTTGTGCATTAACAATATTCATTGATTTTTGCCATTGAAAAACATGTTATTCATATACCAGAAATGTTTGAAGCTACTGACTGAATGAAAGGAGCTGGCATCTCACTCTCTTTGAATCTTCTTTATCATGCTAAGAGGAGCAGGAAAAAGCAAAAAATTTCAGAATTGCACCTTGCAATGCGGAGAAATTACTGTTTGTGCATTTACAATATTCATTGATTTTTGTCATTGAAAAACGTCCAGAAATGATTGAAGCTACTGACTGAATGAAAGGAGCTGGCATCTCACTCTCTTTGAATCTTCTTTATCATGCAAAGAGGAGCAGGAAAAAGCTAAAAATTTCAGAATTGCACCTTGCAATGCGGAGAAATTACTGTTTGTGCATTTACAATATTCATTGATTTTTGCCATTGAAAAACATCATGTTATTCATATACCAGAAATGTTTGAAGCTACTGACTGAATGAAAGGAGCTGACATCTCACTCTCTTTGAATCTTCTTTATCATGCTAAGAGGAGCAGGAAAAAGCAAAAAATTTCAGAATTGCACCTTGCAATGCGGAGAAATTACTGTCTGTGCATTTACAATATTCATTGATTTTTGCCATTGAAAAACGTCCAGAAATGATTGAAGCTACTGACTGAATGAAAGGAGCTGGCATCTCACTCTTCTTGAATCTTCTTTTTCATGCTAAGAGGAGCAGGAAAAAGCAAAAAATTTCAGAATTGCACCTTGCAATGCGGAGAAATTACTGTTTGTGCATTTACAATATTCATTGATTTTTGCCATTGAAAAACATCATGTTATTCATATACCAGAAATGTTTGAAGCTACTGACTGAATGAAAGGAGCTGGCATCTCACTCTCTTTGAATCTTCTTTATCATGCTAAGAGGAGCAGGAAAAAGCAAAAAATTTCAGAATTGCACCTTGCAATGCGGAGAAATTACTGTTTGTGCATTTACAATATTCATTGATTTTTGCCATTGAAAAACGTCCAGAAATGATTGAAGCTACTGACTGAATGAAAGGAGCTGGCATCTCACTCTCTTTGAATCTTCTTTATCATGCTAAGAGGAGCAGGAAAAAGCAAAAAATTTCAGAATTGCACCTTGCAATGCGGAGAAATTACTGTTTGTGCATTTTTAATATTCATTGATTTTTGCCATTGAAAAACGTCCAGAAATGATTGAAGCTACTGACTGAATGAAAGGAGCTGGCATCTCACTCTCTTTGAATCTTCTTTATCATGCTAAGAGGAGCAGGAAAAAGCAAAAAATTTCAGAATTGCACCTTGCAATGCGGAGAAATTACTGTTTGTGCATTTACAATATTCATTGATTTTTGCCATTGAAAAACATCATGTTTTTCATATACCAGAAATGATTGAAGCTACTGACTGAATGAAAGGAGCTGGCATCTAACTCTCTTTGAATCTTCTTTATCATGCTAAGAGGAGCAGGAAAAAGCAAAAAATTTCAGAATTGCACCTTGCAATGCGGAGAAATTACTGTTTGTGCATTTACAATATTCATTGATTTTTGCCATTGAAAAACATCCAGAAATGATTGAAGCTACTGACTGAATGAAAGGAGCTGGCATCTCACTCTCTTTGAATCTTCTTAATCATGCTAAGAGGAGCAGGAAAAAGCAAAAAATTTCAGAATTGCACCTTGCAATGCGGAGAAATTACTGTTTGTGCATTTACAATATTCATTGTTTTTTGCCATTGAAAAACATCATGTTATTCATATACCAGAAATGTTTGAAGCTACTGACTGAATGAAAGGAGCTGGCATCTCACTCTCTTTGAATCTTCTTTATCATGCTAAGAGGAGCAGGAAAAAGCAAAAAATTTCAGAATTGCACCTTGCAATGCGGAGAAATTACTGTTTGTGCATTTACAATATTCAATGATTTTTTCCATTGAAAAACGTCCAGAAATGATTGAAGCTACTGACTGAATGAAAAGAGCTGGCATCTCACTCTCTTTGAATCTTCTTTATCATGCTAAGAGGAGCAGGAAAAAGTAAAAAATTTCAGAATTGCACCTTGCAATGAGGAGAAATTACTGTTTGTGCATTAACAATATTCATTGATTTTTGCCATTGAAAAACATGTTATTCATATATCAGAAATGTTTGAAGCTACTGACTGAATGAAAGGAGCTGGCATCTCACTCTCTTTGAATCTTCTTTATCATGCTAAGAGGAGCAGGAAAAAGCAAAAAATTTCAGAATTGCACCTTGTAATGCGGAGAAATTACTGTTTGTGCATTTACAATATTCATTGATTTTTGCCATTGAAAAACATCATGTTATTCATATACCAGAAATGTTTGAAGCTACTGACTGAATGAAAGGAGCTGGCATCTCACTCTCATTGAATCTTCTTTATCATGCTAAGAGGAGCAGGAAAAAGCAAAAAATTTCAGAATTGCACCTTGCAATGCGGAGAAATTACTGTTTGTGCATTTACAATATTCATTGATTTTTGCCATTGAAAAACGTCCAGAAATGATTGAAGCTACTGACTGAATGAAAGGAGCTGGCATCTCACTCTCTTTGAATCTTCTTTATCATGCTAAGAGGAGCAGGAAAAAGCAAAAAATTTCAGAATTGCACCTTGCAATGCGGAGAAATTACTGTTTGTGCATTTACAATATTCATTGATTTTTGCCATTGAAAAACGTCCAGAAATGATTGAAGCTACTGACTGAATGAAAGGAGCTGGCATCTCACTCTCTTTGAATCTTCTTTATCATGCAAAGAGGAGCAGGAAAAAGCAAAAAATTTCAGAATTGCACCTTGCAATGCGGAGAAATTACTGTTTGTGCATTTACAATATTCATTGATTTTTGCCATTGAAAAACATC